>NC_136802.1:10135297-10222797 GCF_951216825.1 Electrona antarctica | reverse complement strand
CACCCAGCAAACATAATTGCACCGTATAGTCACTCCTAAAATTAACAAAACAGAAAAGGCGAGAGAGGACGTCCCTCCTGAGACAGTATTTGTCTCACTTCACTCGTGTGAAGTGAGCGCGTTGCCCTTTATGAATGATGATGATGTATGACATACATACATACATCAAACATACATACAAAGCCACACGTTGGAGAGGTTAGCACCGCTCAAGAAGAATAAGAAAAATTATAACTGCAAGCAGCAATACCAGGGGCCAAGCAATGAGCGCAATACGCCATGGCGACAGCATGCGGTCAATCTGTTTCATATTCCGCAGTGGTCATTAACCCATTTTGGGCGGGAACCCCTTTTGGTGTTTTAAACATTATGTTATAATTTAGCTATTGAAAAATAGCAGATCTACAAGCTCACAGCGCGCCACCGAGTGGCGCGCTACGAGCTTGTAGGTCTGCAATTTTTGAAAAATCGTGAAAATATTTATTTCAGAAAACTGGAGGATTTAGAAGATTTTTTTTAAATTTGAGGTCAGGCCTGAATGGGTTAAGGGTGCCTTAATGCCACTGCAAGTTTGAGGGAAATTTGCATGGTTGGAAAGGAGCTAAATGGAGGCACACTAGCCTCCATTTTGGTTTCATGCAGCCCCTGCTTACATCTGCTGTACAGTTGTGTGGTGTTATAGTTAAAAACGGCCGTGAGTAATTCCATCAAGTGCTGCAGTAAGTCAAACTATAATGTCAGAAATGTAGTTATCGAGACAACATGTGTACTTCATCTAGACAACATAGAGATGTCTGTGTTGTGCAAACACTGATAGCTCCAGAAGTGAGTGTGTGCCTTTTTCCTCAAGAGCTTCATGGGTGGAGGTCAAACGAGTCATGAGTTACAGTACGCCTGTTCAAAGATATGTGTTTGCTGCCAGTTTGGCATGACCCTCTACCATTCTGCGAATGGTTCTCCTGCACACTGGAGACTTGAGTCGGTGAGGAGGCGCTATTCTGAGAAAGACCCTGAACCAGAACGAAATACCTCGTCGATTCACTCTCTTTGTGACGCACGTACGGTCGTACGCGCACACACACACACACACACACGTCTCGTCTCGTCTGAAAGAATTCAGAGACACACACACAAAAAAAACACTTGTGCACACTCTCGCCCAAATGCACACCTACAGAGGGGGAGTGACATGAGAGTACAGTAGCTGCTGCAGTTCTTACAACCGTGTTGCTTAGCAGCCAGTTGGAAGTGAGAGCTGAGCGCAGAGGGCTTTTTCCTTTCATCGTGGGTTTGGGGGAGGATCGGGCAGGAGACAGGAGGCCGTGCCCAAATGCAATCTCCCACAGTGTCACCTGGTCATGCAGGGCACACTTTTTAGATGCGGAGTCAGTGGCATTTCATGGCATAATTGAATTCAGAGAGAGGCATACAGGTGTACGTGAGAGGACCGCTGTGAGGAACTGAGATGGAGGTGAGATGGAGGTGGGGTGTTTGGTGGATGGGGGGCGGCAGCGGGTCTAGAGTTGAAGCCCTGCTGTCTTGGGCCACAGACAAAATCTGGTTATGAAAGTGATGAGGGGTGTCAGGCGGAAAATAGGAATGCTGCGGCTACTGTGCCACCCAGAGCCCTGGCTGCCCTTATACAAACTCTCAAACAAATCTAGCACGTACACACAATGGCACGCACGCGCACAGATAACACACACACCTTATGTGCAAGTTTAGGAGTCGGACAAGGACAGATGACCTGATGTGAGCTTGGCCTCCATCTTTTGGCTTTATATTGATCTGAATGTTTTCAATGATACTTGTGCATTATACAGTCTGGATTTTGTTGCGTATAAACAGGATTTGCTTTGCTTATTTAGGGGTGATAGGGGGGAGATCCATGCCTCTGCTTTCGCTGTCTTCCTCCAAGAAATGTATGGTATTCATTTCTATTGTTGGTTGGGGATATGTGGTCAGACTAGATTAAACTCATTTTGGGAAATGTAGTCTGATACGTTTGATATTTAGTGTTGACAGTATCACAATATTTTAGTATAACCACATTAATCATGGCATCCCCATTTTGGGTAAAGTTTTAATTTTATAAAATAGCAGATCTACACACCTTTCTTTTTACTGGTGTGCTGTAGCTAGGTTTGGTAGAGGAGGTGATACACTGACTTATTGCATAGTGGTTATCAAACTTTTGGGGCTCAGGGCACCCCTATTACACAACATTTTCATCCACGGTACACCTACATTTCATAAAACTTGAGACTTGATATTGGTCGATTCCAAATATTATTAAAGTATTCCACTGCGCCCCTGCACTTTGAGAAACCCTACATTTAATTAAACTTGAGACTTGATATTGGTCGATTCCAAATATCATCGAAGTATTCCACGGCAACCGTGCGCCTTGAGAAACCCTGGGCTTCTTATTAGGACTACAACTATTCCCATCATTTCATTCCATCTGATAGCTGCAGCTGATTAGAACTAGCAGAAACAAGACAGAAGGAAAAACAAGCAGCTGGGATGCTTCGTTGCTATAGGACATAATGTTGAAGAGAATCAAAGCCAGTTAGGGCGAAGTAATCACGAGCGGAAATAAAAACCAGCCTTATTTAATCTCTCACATTTGCGAAACAAAAGCAATTACACTTCCAGCATGCGAGCGTTGCCGCGAGCTCCCTAATAAACAAGTGGCAGACTGCCGCCATGTGGACTGGCGCGGGCCGTCGTGCCAACAACAGGCAAACTGAGGACAGGTGCTGCTTTCCCCTGTCTCAATTCACACCTGTCCGTCCAGATTGCCTCCTTCAGCCCATCCAAAGAGAGGGGCAATTCACTCCTTTAAGGCGTCTACACCGTAAGCCGCTTACCGTAAACCTTGTGTGAGTTTATCTGCAAGCGCGTGAGGCAAGGCGAGAGATGAGGAGGGGAATTGACAGAGGGAGAGGTGAAGAGAGGTTGGCAATATAGAGATGGGTGGCGGAGGAGGAGAGCGAGAGAAAATTGGGAGATTGATGAGATAGAGGATACAGTGGAGGAGAGACACGAAGAGGAGAGGAGGGAGGGATGAGGGGAGACCGAGAAGAGGAGAGGAGGGATGAGGGGACACCGAGAGACTAAGGGATTCAAGACGCAGAACGATAAGGAGGGGAAAAGAAAGGAGAGAGAGGGGGATTACAGTGATTGTATCCCTGACGGGGCATAAATTACCCGGCAGAGACGACAAAACGAGAGACGTGGCGACGCAAACTCCAAACGCCCCATAACCCCCAGATTTCTGTGGGAAATACTTAAAAGACTATATTCTTTCTCTCTCTCTCTCCCTCTCTCTCTCTCTCTCTCTGGTTGTTTTCATTTCATTCGATCTCGACAGAAGGGTGAGGCACGGAGGGTATATGAAGGATTTTCTATTTGAATACACCGAGGAGAGAAGAGGAGAGAGGGGTGGCTGGGAGAACGTTGGGAGAAATCCCTCTCAGAGCTCATTGAAACATCGAAACAACGAGTGATGCCGGTTCAAACCAGGGATGCTGCACACAGTAGGCTACAGGGAGAAATGTCAAGTTAAAAGGAGGATGATTTGAATAAAAGTGCAGCACGCTGCAGGGCGTGATGTTATTTACATGAGAACTACAGTGCAGAGCAGAGCAGAGCGGGGGCGTTCAAAACCCACTGAAGTGGACGTTTCGGTCAACAGAGTCACCCCAGTCTGTTGGAGGCTCAAATATTGAACAAGCTGAAGAAATGTTCCAGCTTCTAACGACTGCTAATATATACTATATATACTATATACTATACTATACGTATTTATCGCCTAAATAGTCTATTATTCATACAGTTAATATTCCATGTGCCCAAAATATGCAAAAATGAAATCGCGTAACTGTGAAAATATATAGAGTTTCATTATGAAAGCACTTGTTCGGGGGTAATAATGAGGGTCCTGCCTTGCTTTGTGAGAGGACTAAACCTATATGCCACACACCTCCCACGATTGCAAACTCAATTACTCTACTCTACTATACTGGCAGATGAATGGATCTGATGTGCCAACAAACATGCACAAGCCCAGGGGGGGGGGGGGGGGGGGGGGGTCTATCTGTCTGTCTGTCTGTCTGTCTGTCTGTCTGTGTCTCTCTCTGTTCATAATCGTCTCGCTCGTATTTACCGTAAAGCGGGGCTCCCAGTCGCTATAGGCAATGCTTAGCTGGCTGTGTTTTGCCCTCCCAAAGATGTCGGCCCCCATGCATGTCGAACCAATGCTCCGTCGGACCATAGTATGCCTCCCGGTTAAAATAGCAATGCTTCTGTATACTCTTAAGTAGACAATGATCACATTACCTTTAGCCGAATTTCGCTAACTATATTCTTTGGGGGGACCGGAAACGGTCTTGTTTTTCAAGGGAAATACTGTGTAGAACGAGAGTATGGTGGCAGCATCCGAAAGCAACGAGTTAAAAACGGCGTTATCGCCAAGCAGAGGAGTGCATGGTGATCTGTGTGGGGGTGAAATGAGCGTCTTGTGAGAGCGGCCATGGCTGCAGTCAGATGGCTCCTGCCGGGCCAGCGAGCATGATGCAGCTATAATCTCCCAACAACATCTGGATGGGGCCAGGCAGGCGGAGGACACCCACAGTCTAACCCCTTTTGGGCGGGAACCCCTTTTGGTGTTTTAAACATTGTTATAATTTAGCTATTGAAAAATAGCAGATCTACAAGCTCATAGCGCGCCACCGAGTGGCGCGCTACGAGCTTGTTGGTCTGCTATTTTTGGAAAAATCGTGAAAATGTGGCGGAAATCTTTGAATATATATTCTTTCAGAGCGAACATTTTTAACTCAAATCTTTGCTTCTGCAGGGAGGTCCCTGGAACAACATATTTTCAGATGGGGTCGGCGGCATATTACATTTTTTGGGGTCCTTGACATGAAATATTGAGAACCAGAAAAAAAGACATTTAAAAAAAAAAGACATTTTTTTCAGGCCTAAATGGGTTAAAGGCTCGCCAGCAATTTCAGAGCTGAAGAAAAGAGCCCATTCAGCTGTGCCCTGCTAGCCCCTCATGGGCCTCTCTCTCAGAGTCTCTCCCCTCCCTACTGTTGCCCTGCTAGCCCCTCATGGGCCTCTCTCTCAGAGTCTCTCCCCTCCCTATACTGTTGCCCTGCTAGCCCCTCATGGGCCTCTCTCTCAGAGTCTCTCCCCTCCCTACTGTTGCCCTGCTAGCCCCTCATGGGCCTCTCTCTCAGAGTCTCTCCCCTCCCTATACTGTTGCCCTGCTAGCCCCTCATGGGCCTCTCTCTCAGAGTCTCTCCCCTCCCTACTGTTGCCCTGCTAGCCCCTCATGGGCCTCTCTCTCAGACTCTCTCCCCTCCCTATACTGTGCCCTGCTAGCCCCTCATGTGCCTCTCTCTCAGAGTCTCTCCCCTCCCTACTGTTGCCCTGCTAGCCCCTCATGGGCCTCTCTCTCAGAGTCTCTCCCCTCCCTATACTGTTGCCCTGCTAGCCCCTCATGGGCCTCTCTCTCAGAGTCTCTCCCCTCCCTATACTGTTGCCCTGCTGGCCCCTCATGGGCCTCTCTCTCAGAGTCTCTCCCCTCCCTATACTGTTGCCCTGCTAGCCCCTCATGTGCCTCTATCTCAGAGTCTCTCCCCTCCCTATACTGTTGCCCTGCTAGCCCCTCATGTGCCTCTCTCTCAGAGTCTCTCCCCTCCCTACTGTTGCTTGTGTGTGTTCTGGAATGCAAAGGGAGGCTAGCTGCTCCTGTCCTGATGCGTTTGCGTTTGTTTGCAGCCGATTCTTCACAAGCACTCGTGAATTAAAAAAGAAAAAAAAAGCTGGGCCAATCTTGCACGATCGATTTGCTTTTGTTTGAACACAGCGAAATCTCCCATGCGTTCAATGAAAAATGCACAGTTAAGCTTTATTGATCAGCGTGAATGGACAAATAGGGCTTGTTATGCCACGGCATTATATAAATAAATGCCCTATCGTTTTCAATCGGCTGTTGAAATCCACCATGTCTTTGTCGCTTTGGAAAAGGCCAAAATGCTTTTCATAGCAGTGATAGATCCAGGTGGTTTCTGTTTCCCAGACCAATCCAAAAACAAACAGTGAAAAGTAGGTTAATAATACCACTATGACATTGGGTACATTTAATATTTGCTTTGTGTTTTCCCTGGCTTGCCTTTATACAACACGTGTATAAGGATTTGTTTTAGATTCTGATTTCCCTGCTCATCAATAAGAACAAAATCCATAATCTGGTTTGGATAATCCAATGGGATCTTCTACAAATACAGGACCCACTCAATCTATTTAATCCCAAATCTCCAGTTTGCGCCAAACTCTTTCTGTGTGTGTGTGCGTACATGTGTATGGAAAGAAGGAGTCACTCCCATTAATAGTCGGATCAAATGGGAGGGGAGGGGGGAGTGGGGGGGCTTTAGCTTTGATCAGATTGAGACTAGCTCAGGACATTGGTTGCCTTAACCCATTTTGACCTGAGATCAGATTCTTTTTTTTTCTTCACAGTTTTGTTTATTCAAGATTTCAGGGTATACAGTACATCAAATAATATGACAGTATATGTGACACACCCATACGGAACATACCAAAGAGATAACATGTACATATAAATGTCATGACCACTATATGCAAAATATTGTGGTAGCATAAAATAAATTGTATAGTCTTATGCTAACAGGGAAGTGATGATAGTTACAAACCACATAACCTGAATCAAGTTTTCCTGAGATCAGATTCTAAAAATGTCTTTTACATCCCGACAGTTTTCTGAAAAACCTATGTTTCTATGTCAGTCGTTCTTCGATTTTTCAAAAATAACAGACCAAGCTCGTAGCACGCCACTCGGTGGCGTGCTATGAGCTTGTAGATCTGCTATTTTTCAATAGCTAAAGCATAACATAATGCTAACACCAAAATGCTAACACCAAAATGCTAAATGCTAAATGCTAAAATGCTAACACCAAAATGCTAACACCAAAAGGGGTTCCCGCCCAAAATGGGTTAACCAAAGTGCTATGTCATCACTGTTGTCACAGAAGCCATGCATATACAAGCCGACTGAAGCGAGCGAGGCAAGGCTTTTTTTTTTTTTTGCGCGTGTTATGGAAAGATAACAGCCGGGCTCACAGTCAGGAGGGGTCAGGGGTCAAAAGCCCATCAGGGGCATGCAGGAACATTAAGGAATGCACAAGGCAACAACAACAGGGGGGAAGAAGAAGAGGTTGCAGGTGCATGTGCTTTGCGGTGTGTTGCCAACATAAAAAAATGTGAACCGTCATTTCTTTATTTTGCCGCTTCAGGAGTGCGAGGGGAAATGGGGGTAAAGCTGCAGTGCTTACTTAACCCATTTGGGACGGGAGCGCATCTGTGTCGCCACGCTACGCCACGTTGAAACTTTAGCTGTTGAAAAATAGCAGATCTACAAGCTTGTAGCGCGGCACCGAGTGCCGCGCTACACGCTTGTAGATCTGCTATTTTTTTTTTAAGTCGTGAAAATGTGTGCACTTCTTGGAATATATATTCTTTCACAGCAAACGTTTTTTTTAACTCGTGACTTTGCTCCTGGGAGGTCCCAGATGGAACTAAATATTTTCAGATGGGGGGGTCCGCGGTCAAATACAGATAATTCTGTGGGTCCTTGACATGAAAAGGTTTTGAGAAGCACTGACATAGAAACATAGGTTTTTCAACAAACTGTCATGCTTTAGAAGTCATTTTGTAGAATCTGTTGTCCGGTCTTAATGGATTAATGAAACTATACATCAGCCTTGGAATGCGCTCTGGACTCTCTCTGGGGAAAACGCGCGCCAGCCTGGCCCTCGCTGCGGGTACAGCGTATATATGCAGATACAGGCACGTCTGGCCTGGCAGCGAAAACAGGTCAGTGTCCTGAGTGGAACATCAATCGTGGCCCTGGTGGCTGCCAGCCCGGGCCAGCGGCCGCCCGCCTTCCAGGGGCCACCGCCCCTCCCACGGGCTTTCAAGGTCCCCTCACATCATCAATCTCAACCCGCAACCTCTCAGCAACACGCAGGGTCGCCGACGACACTAATTAGACCCAAACACTGGTTGCGGGGAAAACCCTAAGAATAGAACGGAAACAAGAGCAAGCCGTGCTCCCGTTGGTCTGGGGTATTGCGGAGACGATGAGCCATTTAAACAGATCCCCTATCGAGTGTAACTACTGCGACACAACACGGTGGGAACACACGGTAGCTCGCCTTGTATTAATTAAATTGCCGTGCATTGGGACGACGCAAGTTAATTGAGCCGTTACTAGCAATTTATGACTAGTGGGACTTGGCAAGGTATAACAGGAGAAAGTACAGCTATAATGAAAAGTATTGCACTGGGAGAGTTCTTTTTTTTTTTAGCTTGGGTACAATTCTTGGAAAGTGCCGGTGGAACAACAGCATGCTCACTTACTGGAGTTGCTTTCAGCATTATAGCCGGACATCTGGGACATACCAAGACCTACACGCAAGGACAATGTCTCGTTCAAAATCACTGACAAGCCACAGGGTAAAAGAGTATAACTCAACCTCCAACACCTTACCCTTGCCCTAATAATGCAAGAAATAACAAAACAAGCTCTGCACGTTCCCAATCAGTTTGACAAACGGTCGGTGCCATGCAGCTCAAAAGGAAACTGAGCTAATGCCTTTGCATATTATTGCACATACTGGTTCTAAGCGTTCAGTCCAGGGGGTCCCTCAGGTAGTTAGGTCATTACATTTCCATTTGGCTCCATTTCGTACACTCTCAGAGTTAAATTAAGACTGGAGATTGAATCAAGTAAAACGATATATATATATATATATCAAATGAGGTCCTGCATGGCCTAACCAACGCATATCAAACAGTGCATGTCCTTGAAATTAAAAAGGTTGAGAATTACTGGCCCGTAAAGCTCCACTGTGCAGTTCTGTAAATCCATCTGATGATTCTCTGTAGTCTGGTGAATGTTCATAATATGTGACCGAGCCTGGCAAAATGGTCCTCAACTCGCCTATAATGAAAAGGGAGAAAATCGCTAAATAAACTTGTTTTTTTTTGTTGTGTGATTTTCGTTTTTTTCATATTAACACAGTTTGAATGTTGAAGAAGGTTTTCATTCCAACAGATTGTTGTTTAGGTAAAATTAAATGTATGTATTTATAAGTCAAAGTATGCTTGTTTTTTCGGCAAACTTTACCATGCACTGTTTTGGGGCGGAGAGGAGCAGTTCCGAGATTTGCATACAAGCTTTCGATTGGTCATTGGAACGTCTTTGTCCTCTGGTTTCACGTCTGTCTAAAATTATCTGAAGCTATTATCGGCTCTGTCCGGTGGAAAACCTCACATGTCCAAAATGTTTACTTTTCCCGATTCAAATTCATACAACAGCAAAAGTAGCGGATCGACACGCTTGTGGATCTGCTATACTTTTGATACTATACATGGTCAAGGTTGAATTTACGCGGGGGCAACAGCTCCACCAGAGAGCTCCAGACTTCCCAGAGCAACATTAGTAAATTCCTCCTGGGAATGTAATCCCTCCAACTCGAAAAAAATATAACAAGATATAAAATATGGATATAAGAGGTTTCTGCCCAACAGCAACGATATGGGAACTGGGGCCCCTCTGCTAAGGGCCCACCCTGACGATAAGAACTGGGCCCCTCTGCTAAGGGCCCACCCTGACGATAAGAACTGGGCCCCTCTGCTAAGGGCCCACCCTGACGATAAGAACTGGGCCCCTCTGCTAAGGGCCCACCCTGACGATAAGAACTGGGCCCCTCTGCTAAGGGCCCACCCTGACGATAAGAACTGGGCCCCTCTGCTAAGGGCCCACCCTGACGATAAGAACTGGGCCCCTCTGCTAAGGGCCCACCCTGACGATAAGAACTGGGCCCCTCTGCTAAGGGCCCACCCTGACGATAAGAACTGGGCCCCTCTGCTAAGGGCCCACCCTGACGATAAGAACTGGGCCCCTCTGCTAAGGGCCCACCCTGACGATAAGAACTGGGCCCCTCTGCTAAGGGCCCACCCTGACGATAAGAACTGGGCCCCTCTGCTAAGGGCCCACCCTGACGATAAGAACTGGGGCCCCTCTGCTAAGGGCCCACCCTGACGATAAGAACTGGGGCCCCTCTGCTAAGGGCCCACCCTGACGATAAGAACTGGGCCCCTCTGCTAAGGGCCCACCCTGACGATAAGAACTGGGCCCCTCTGCTAAGGGCCCACCCTGACGATAAGAACTGGGGCCCCTCTGCTAAGGGCCCACCCTGACGATAAGAACTGGGCCCCTCTGCTAAGGGCCCACCCTGACGATAAGAACTGGGCCCCTCTGCTAAGGGCCCACCCTGACGATAAGAACTGGGCCCCTCTGCTAAGGGCCCACCCTGACGATAAGAACTGGGCCCCTCTGCTAAGGGCCCACCCTGACGATAAGAACTGGGGCCCCTCTGCTAAGGGCCCACCCTGACGATAAGAACTGGGGCCCCTCTGCTAAGGGCCCACCCTGACGATAAGAACTGGGGCCCCTCTGCTAAGGGCCCACCCTGACGATAAGAACTGGGGCCCCTCTGCTAAGGGCCCACCCTGACGATAAGGGCCCCTCTGCTAAGGGCCCACCCTGACGATAAGAACTGGGGCCCCTCTGCTAAGGGCCCACCCTGACGATAAGAACTGGGGCCCCTCTGCTAAGGGCCCACCCTGATGATAAGAACTGGGGCCCCTCTGCTAAGGGCCCACCCTGACGATAAGAACTGGGGCCCCTCTGCTAAGGGCCCACCCTGACGATAAGAACTGGGGCCCCTCTGCTAAGGGCCCACCCTGACGATAAGAACTGGGGCCCCTCTGCTAAGGGCCCACCCTGACGATAAGGGCCCCTCTGCTAAGGGCCCACCCTGACGATAAGAACTGGGGCCCCTCTGCTAAGGGCCCACCCTGACGATAAGAACTGGGGCCCCTCTGCTAAGGGCCCACCCTGACGATAAGAACTGGGGCCCCTCTGCTATGGGCCCACCCTGACGATAAGAACTGGGACCCCTCTGCTAAGGGCCCACCCTGACGATAAGAACTGGGACCCCTCTGCTAAGGGCCCACCCTGATGATAAGAACTGGGGCCCCTCTGCTATGGGCCCACCCTGATGATAAGAACTGGGGCCCCTCTGCTATGGGCCCACCCTGATGATAAGAACTGGGGCCCCTCTGCTATGGGCCCACCCTGATGATAAGAACTGGGGCCCCTCTGCTATGGGCCCACCCTGATGATAAGAACTGGGGCCCCTCTGCTATGGGCCCACCCTGATGATAAGAACTGGGGCCCCTCTGCTATGGGCCCACCCTGATGATAAGAACTGGGGCCCCTCTGCTATGGGCCCACCCTGACGATAAGAACTGGGGCCCCTCTGCTATGGGCCCACCCTGACGATAAGAACTGGGGCCCCTCTGCTATGGGCCCACCCTGACGATAAGAACTGGGGCCCCTCTGCTATGGGCCCACCCTGACGATAAGAACTGGGGCCCCTCTGCTATGGGCCCACCCTGATGATAAGAACTGGGGCCCCTCTGCTATGGGCCCACCCTGACGATAAGAACTGGGGCCCCTCTGCTATGGGCCCACCCTGATGATAAGAACTGGGGCCCCTCTGCTATGGGCCCACCCTGATGATAAGAACTGGGGCCCCTCTGCTATGGGCCCACCCTGACGATAAGAACTGGGGCCCCTCTGCTATGGGCCCACCCTGACGATAAGAACTGGGGCCCCTCTGCTATGGGCCCACCCTGACGATAAGAACTGGGGCCCCTCTGCTATGGGCCCACCCTGACGATAAGAACTGGGGCCCCTCTGCTATGGGCCCACCCTGACCATAAGAACTGGGGCCCCTCTGCTATGGGCCCACCCTGACGATAAGAACTGGGGCCCCTCTGCTATGGGCCCACCCTGACCATAAGAACTGGGGCCCCTCTGCTATGGGCCCACCCTGACCATAAGAACTGGGGCCCCTCTGCTATGGGCCCACCCTGACCATAAGAACTGGGGCCCGTCTGCTATGGGCCCACCCTGACCATAAGAACTGGGGCCCCTCTGCTATGGGCCCACCCTGACCATAAGAACTGGGGCCCCTCTGCTATGGGCCCACCCTGACCATAAGAACTGGGGCCTCTCTGCTATGGGCCCACCCTGACCATAAGAACTGGGGCCCCTCTGCTATGGGCCCACCCTGACCATAAGAACTGGGGCCCCTCTGCTATGGGCCCACCCTGACCATAAGAACTGGGGCCTCTCTGCTATGGGCCCACCCTGACCATAAGAACTGGGGCCCTCTGCTATGGGCCCACCCTGACGATAAGAACTGGGGCCCCTCTGCTATGGGCCCACCCTGACCATAAGAACTGGGGCCCCTCTGCTAAGGGCCCACCCTGACGATAAGAACTGGGGCCCCTCTGCTATGGGCCCACCCTGACCATAAGAACTGGGGCCCCTCTGCTAAGGGCCCACCCTGACGATAAGAACTGGGGCCCCTCTGCTATGGGCCCACCCTGACGATAAGCCACTGCTGGTTGACTGGAGAGGGCTTGTTGTTGGACCTGTTCCCGGGGGCTACCCTGTTCCCGGGGGCCACCCTGGGGCCCCTCTGCTATGGGCCCACCCTGACGATAAGAACTGGGGCCCCTCTGCTATGGGCCCACCCTGACGATAAGAACTGGGGCCCCCCTGCTATGGGCCCACCCTGACGATAAGAACTGGGGCCCCTCTGCTATGGGCCCACCCTGACCATAAGAACTGGGGCCCCTCTGCTATGGGCCCACCCTGACCATAAGAACTGGGGCCCCTCTGCTAAGGGCCCACCCTGACGATAAGAACTGGGGCCCCTCTGCTAAGGGCCCACCCTGACGATAAGCCACTGCTGAGAGGCAATGCTGGTTGACTGGAGAGGGCTTGTTGTTGGACCTGTTCCCGGGGGCCACCCCGTTCCTGGGGGCCAACCCTGTTCCCGGGGGCCACCCTGTTCCTGGGGGCCACCCTGGGGACTGTATGGCCACACAGCACCTGCCGCTTAGCACTGGAAAACCTCCAGTGTTGATTTAAACTATAACTTGAATCCCAGCGTCCATATATTCTGGGGGACAAAAAATAGCTGATCTATACATGCTCAAAACGCATGGCGTTGTGACGTGTTGTGAGGGTGTCTATTTTTGGGGAAGATGTTTGGTCTAAAGAAAGAAAAAAAAGAAAAGTGTGGACTCCAAGTACAGAGCCACTCAGGTCCAATTAGGGTTCAAGTGTCCGGGTCAACTAACTCACTCACACACTCACACACACAGGGCTCCATTTTCGTCACAGCTAAACCCCTTATCCCTAAACTTCTTTGCCTTTTTTTACTATTTTAAAAAAAACATTTTTGAATAGTTCAACTAGCCTCTACATTGACACGTTGTGAGCTTGTAGACTGGCCATTTTAACTATTAAAAAATGTTTTGCAAAATAGTAAAAAAAAAAAAAAAGGCAAAGAAGTTTAGGGATAAGGGGTTTAGCGGTGACGAAAATGGAGCCCACAGTCTGGCAGCCATCCCACTGCTCATGTCATTGTGCATCAGAAACAAGGGGCCATGTGGCATGTTGGATGTGGACTGGATGGGAAATGCCACGCGGTGCCTCGCTGTTCCTCCAGATAAGAGAAGAGAAGAGGTTTCTGCCCGACAGAGACCATATAAACGAATTTGCACACACACACACACACACACACACACACACACACACACACACACACACACACACACACACACACACACACACACACACACACACACACACACACACACACACACACACACACACACACACACACACACACACACACACACACACACACACACACACACACCCTGTGATCGTCACATAACATTCAAACAAGGCCGAGAGAATGTCACCATCAAACGCAGCCCATTATGCAGAAGTGCAGCGTCGACCCGGGTTCAAAATTCAAATTGAGTTCACGGGGGGTCGGCTGGCAACAGTGAAACAGCGCCAGACCATACGCCGTGCACTCCATTTCCAATATGCCACCAGTTAGAACTCCTTTATGTTCCAGTGTTGTGTGTAGGCGGGGTGCATGGGGGTGATGTGGTGTGGTGTGGTGCGGTGCGGTGTGGTGTGTGGCATTTGCCGTGGAACTATAGCCTGGCCCAGCCAGCGTGCTTTCTGGTCTAGAGGGGTGGGTAGCACCGCCCCTGCCCTCCCTGGTAGAAAACAGTGGAGAAAACTGACGTCACCATTATTTCGAGCGACGCCTCCTCTGCACTGTAGTTCACTCCCACTCCTAGACCAGGAAATGTGTGTCGTTCCCCCAGGCTTTCAATTTTTGAGCCGAATGCGAATGAAAATAAAAGCCTGGTTACCGAGGCTACCGTGGAACAGAATTAACCTATTCAATGATAGGAGGGGGAAAAACATAAAACTTAATAGGGTTGTTTTTTACTTATTTTCCTTGCTGGTTCAGAACTCATGATGCGAAATCCATCACCCTACATTCTCATAAAAAAAGAAACAGACATATACACGAATTAAAGTGTTGATTGAGCCGAGTGTGAAAACAAAAATAATCCTTCCATTGCCTAATTCAGACTGCTGACATTTTTCTCAGAAGAGTTCTAATGCGTTATGCTCCGTCGTACGACGTGTGGCACATGGCAGAAATGGCTGATCTACAAGCTCAGTAGCTCACAAAGCAATGCATCCGCGAAGCGCCGTACGGGCATGATCTTGTAGATCGGCTATTTTCGACGCCCATTGCATGACGGGGTATAAATCAGGCGTAATAATAAACGTGTGTTTGTCTCTTTGCAAAATCTTTGGTCTGAACAATAAGCTTATAAGGGACTGGTCCTGGGACCTCCAAGAGGTCCTAATGGACCACCAAGAGGTCCTAATGGACCACCAAGAGGTCCTAATGGACCCGTAAAAGCCTATTCATACTCCAGTTGTAGGTGATAAGGTGACCACCGAAAACTACAACATGCATGACGTCACTGAGCCACGGTGTGACGCACCGCTCACCCAAACACATGCATCTCTCTGTTTTTGAGTGGTCACCCAGTTCACACGGGTGTGATTTCATTACGTCAGACATTACGTCAGACCACAGCTGATCAGGCTATATAAGACCTTACACCAGTCAGTTCACACAGGTGTGATTTTTTTATTAACCACCGAAACGGTGGTCCCCTTATCAACTGGAGTATGAATAGGCCTTTACGGGTCCGTCACTCTGAGAGTGTACAAAATGGTCCATTTGGACCCCTGTATGGTGGTGGGCCCCGGACCAGAAGTTGAACACACCATATTTTACAGTATAGTACCTTTGCATTCACCCTCCATGCATCCCTTGACCCACCATTAGCATAACGATATGCCCATCTACAGTATACCAGCACTGTGCAGTGAGTGGTTACAGTGAGTGTCTTCCATATCCATTACAAAGTCAAAGAGGGCCCTGAGCACTGAGCAGTGTGCCGGGGGACTTATCAGTGAGCAAACCTGAACCACACGTCTGTCTGTCTGAGTGTCGGTCCATCTGTCTGTCTGACTGACTGACAACCTGACTTATCTAGCGGACATGTCTCTCTATCTCTCTCTCTCTCTCTCTCAGGGGGGACTTGACAAGGCAGCGAGAACTGCAAGACTAGCCCTAGTGAGCTGGGAGCTAGTTTAGTGTCTGGCCACAGGGCTGATGATGAGGCCCCGAGGGGCCCCCCCATCCATGACTGGCTGGCTGCCTTCATTTCTCCCTTGTTGCAAGACGGGCGAGCCGTTCGCTGTACAGTATAATAATATGGGCAGGAGGGTGAGGTCTCAAACCTTGCCGTGTCACTCCAGAATAATGGCCTCGCTCACTTGTAAATTTGACTTGCAGCAGCATTCCAGGTTGTCGGGAGTTTTCCGGCATGCCAGCACTTTCATCAAATGCAATTCAATCACACTACAACCACCCCCCCCTCCCCCACCTCAGTCCAAACACACAAAAAAGCAGAACCCATAATAAAAATAATAATAATAATAAAATAATAAATAGATAAATAAAACAAGGTGAAATAACCGAGAGGTATAGAAAAAAAGGGGGTTTCCGTTTTGGGTTGCAAATCTGCAGCTTTTTCATTTGTCTCATTTGGAAAAACAACAATGTTTAAAAGGCCCCGTGGAAGTCACGTAAAACCGCAGTCCAAACTGACAATGCCCCTCCCCCATAGAGGGAGGCTTCAATAAACAGCATGAAAACAACACGCTGCCAGCTAGCGCTGACGTCCAACATGGAGGCCAGCGTGAAGGGAACGCCTGTCAGAGCAGGGCCCGAGGAACAAGGTGGAGGTCTTACCTTCTACAGCATACTCTTCTGTTTCAGGGGGAGACCGGACCGCAGGCAGCACATGGGGGGGGGAGAGAGAGAGAGAGAGACACAGAGAGAGAGAGAGAGAGAGAGAGAGAGAGAGAGAGAGAGAGAGAGAGAGAGAGACAGAGAGAGTCGTTAAGTAATTTTTTCACTTTGTTTACACTCATATCTTCATGCATATACTGTTATATATATTCTTCCCAAAAGGACTTTCAAACTAGGAGGGGTCAGCCTGCAATGACATGTATAACATCCTGTTCTGTTCTTTGACTATATATAGAAGTGTCTATTTGTACGCCTCTAAATGTTTTGATGAATTGAACAAGGTGTATGCTTAATTGGGTTGTCCACTCACAGTTAACAGTCTTTGTATTGAGTTTGTGCTTGAAATGTACTGTAACTGTTAATAAATATTTCAATCAATCAATCAATAAGATCTAGTCATTCCCAGCTAAAGCGTTATTCATATAGTTTAATATTTCCGGTGGTGAGGTGACCACCGAACTATACAACATGACGTCACTGAGCCGCGGTGAAGAGGAAACCACCGCTCTCCCCAACCCTTCTCTCTGTTTTTACTCACCACCGCTCCAGGTTATTACAGCTCCGGTGGTCACCTCACCACTGGAGCTGTGGTCACCTCACCACCGGAGCTGTGGTCACCTCACCACCGAAAGTCTATGAATAGGCCTTAAGTAAGAGTGTAGAGGTTTAAATCCACTAGAAAATTGTCCACTAGAAGCATGTGTCTTACTCACTGTAATATTCCCAAAAACAATTATCTTCTTGTATTAAAATGATTCAGTCCAAACAGTGGTAAAAATGCACATCAAGGTTTACTTCTCAAAAAACACAAAAAGAAAGTTCCACAGGTTTACAATTGTGAGATGTGACGACGACGGTAAGAAAACTGTGTGCTTCCAAACTCCAAACTGTTCTGCCCCTGACTGCCTCTCTGTCACTCTGATCAAACTGTTCTGCCCCTGACTGCCTCTCTGTCACTCTGATCAAAGCAGCTCCCTAATCACCAATATAAGGTACACCTGATTTCAATGCACACCAATTATCCAAGGTACAAAATGTTCTCTCAATGCAAAGATCCTCTATAGAGCGTCGCAGTCCCGCCCCCTACCATGGACCAGGAAATGAATCTCAATGCATTTTTCCCATAGACATTTCTTAGTATTTAGTATTTATTTAAAGACGGTTACGCCACGGACAAAGCCAACTCGAGTCGTGACAACTCATGACAACACAAACAATATTTTGGACCAAACAAATAATTACAAAGAAGAAAAACAACAAAAAAAGTGTTGTAACCTGCCGTTTTTTTCTTCTTTCTAATTATTTGTTCGGCCCAAAAAATTGTGTTTGTTGTCATGATTTGTCACGACTCGAGTTGGCTTTGTCCGCGGCGTAAACGTCTTTAAATAAATACTTTCTGAAATGTCTATGAGGAAAATGAACAGAGAATAATTTCCTGGTCCAGGGTAGGGGGCGGGACTGCGACGCTCTATAGGCATAGGCAATATACTTGTAGTACATATAATGAAATAAACAATGCATTTAGCAATTATAATCTTCAAACATTTATGTTTTATACATTTTACTGAATACTCATTCTGAATTATGAAATATCAATATGAAATGTTATCTCTGTGGTTTGGCTTCCACAAAGAGGTTTAAAGGACACATGGAAATGGCACTTACACCCGCCTTCTAATGAGAGCGCAAAATCTCTCTTGAAAGAGCCACCCATCAACTGAATCGAGAACACAGTATGCCGGCCACTGCTACAGAGCTGATCATGATGTTATATCTCTTCCCTTCTTCTCTGGAATCCTGCCTCAAAGCACCAGAGGTAGAAAACTCTCGTTCCCAGATGTCATCGCTATTGGGACACATGCATCAGTAAACAGGAACTGGGGATGGCAATGAAGGACCGGGAAGTCTGGCGTGGCATTGTGAAATCCATGATCTCGACCATGGTCGAAAGATTATGATGATGATGATGATGTTTACAGTACGGAATACAAGCCTCATTGAACCTATGTGCTTCTATGATTTGGGGGTCCATGCAATCTAAAACTAAAGTAGACTTGAGGTCACCGATATATGTCGGCTGAACAAAGACTTCTATGATAAGCACCAGACATGCACTCTTTGACCTGACGGAAGCCTCCATCTGCTGCTTTATTCCAAACGCAAGGTAATGAATTCAAAGAGAAAAAAAATAAATCCCTATGGAATATCTCAAAACAGTAATCCTCTCTACCCACCATATATATATATATATATATATATATATATATATATATATATATATATATATATATATATATATACATACACTGTAGGCAGGCAACTGCATGGAGACTATGCGGTAGTCAAAGAGACGCCCCGCCTAAGGGGGAGACATCATACGCACGAAATCCCATATATGTGATTCTGGCTTAACGATACAGCGTGGGGAGAGCGAGTGAGTCAAAGACAGCTGGGCGCCTTAGTAAAGAGAGCTAGCTACTGTACCCCAAAGCGGCAGGGGCTATGTGCTTATTAACCCATTTTGGGCGGGAACCCCCTTCTGGTGTTTTAAGCATATGTTACACTTTAGCTATTGAAAAATAGCAGATCTACAAGCTCATAGCGCGGCACCGAGTGCCGCGCTACGAGCTTGTAGGTCTGCTATTTTTGAGAAATGGTGAAAATGTGGCGCAAATCTTTGAATATGTATTCTTTCAAAGTGAACATTTTTAACTCAAATCTTTGCTTCTGGGAGGTCCCTGGAACAACACATTTTCAGATGGGGTTCCGCAGCCAAATACAGATAATTCTGGGGGTCCTTGAAGTGAAAAGGTGTGAGCACCACTGATACAGAAACATAGGTTTTTCAGAAAACTGAAGACATTTGTAGAATCTAGTCTCAGGTCTAAATGGGTTAATGTCAGAAAGCCGCCCTCGTCTCCAGAACCTCCCCAACCCACCTCCAACGCCTCCTCCCCCCTCCCAACAGTCGATGAGAAGCCGCCGCTGAACAAAGCGTGGAGAACATGCCTCCAGCTTTGCATGGCTCCCCTATGGAGAACTTCACATTCTTGATCCTCTATTGTGGCTCCTGGGCATCAGCCTTGATGCGGCTGCTTTTCTTTTTATTATATATACCGAGCTGCGGCACAATCAACAGCCTTCTGAAGGTAAACCTAGAGTACATGCCAAAGTGGTTCATTGTGTAAAGCTTTTAATGCACAGTTTCTGTACACAGAAAAGGTGCTATACTTTCAGCGGAGAGGCGCTATACTGTAGAAGAATACACTGAGGAAGAGGAGAAAAGGTGCTATACTTTCAGCGGAGAGGCGCTATACTGTAGAAGAATACACTGAGAAATAGGAGAAAAGGTGCTATACTTTCAGTGGAGCGGCGCTATACTGTAGAAGAATACACTGAGAAAGAGGAGAAAAGGTGCTATACTTTCAGCGGAGCGGCGCTATAGAAGAAAACACTGAAACCGCGTCGAAGCCCTTTTGTGTCACAGAGTCACACAAGCAGTTATGCCGAAACTGCGGAGGTCAAGCACTTAGTTTGGTGAGAGAGAGAGAGAGAGAGAGAGAGAGGGGGGAGAGAGATGAAATATATAAATCCATCTGCTGTATATTTCATACAAGGCCACCGTGAATGGCCTGTATGTGCGCTGGGTGGGGAAGGGGTGTCGCTGTGCTGTCGCTTTTAGTATTAAGATTTCATGATGATTCGATGAAATGTATAAATGTGCCGCTGAGCCCCGGGCCGGCGTGGCTGCACAGGGAGTGGGCGAAGCGAGGTCAGCCTCAAATCCAGTTACACGTTGAAGCAAAGCGGATTTTTACACCCTCAGCTTTAAATGAACACGTTATGTATTTATTACTTGCGCGAGCAGAGCGTGCACGTACTGGTTTCCTGCTGTGTATGTCGGTGGCGTCGCTCGGCCAATCAGGGATTGTGTATTTTTGGTATTTTTGATGACGTAACTATATGGTACGTTTCATTGGCTGGGTGGTCGGCTGGGTCATGTATGTATGTATGTATGTGTGTGTGTATGTATGTATGTATGTATGTATGTATGTATGTATGTATGTATGTATGTATGGTGGCGCCACAATTATCTAGACCTCAAATGTTGATTTACTTGCATAACATTCATCGTCTTATCAGAATCAGCATCTCTTTGTCATTGTACTAACTAGACTACAAACTGTATAGCAATCCGACTTCAAAAACAGTTACATGGAATAATCTTCCATCGTTTTATTGTGAGTCACAACTCTGCCTCTCTCATATCACATCACAGTCCCTCTTTCATTCCTATACTTAACTACAATGGCAGCCTTCTTCCTGCCTTTATCTCTCTCTCTGTGTGTGTGTGTGTGTGAAGTCACACCTGACAACGCCTACGTTCAAAGGTAGAGGCTCATGAACAGAGCCAGGATATCCATCCAGTCATCCTTCCCTCCTACGCGACATTCAACGCCTGTCTGTTTGTTCCTTTGCACGAGAGTTCTCACTTCAATATACGACTCGCCTCGCCACGTGAACGAGTCTCCCGTTCAGGAAAAGACCAAAGCATTCCAGCGGCATAATCAGAATGAACCACATTGCAGTGATGCTCCGCACGGTGTTACGAGTCACGACCACCAACAACAGAATTCCAGGAGGACCGTCTTCATCTAATATAGACTATTTTCAAATGGCCGAAATGAATATACTGAAGGGCTGAAGTGGTTATATATTTTGTGATAATAGAGGGTATGCGCATGCTTAAAGTGAATGGCACATAGAGTGGCAAATCGAGTGGCAAAGCAACATGCAAAGTGAGTTTAACATTGTTTAATGCAATCAGATAGGACTTTTCTGTTTGGATGCATGGGTTGTCAAGGCCAGAAAGTAGTTTTTTGCCACTCAGTAGACATTCCTGCGTAACTTCCGGGTTTGATGATGATGTCACGCGCATACCCTCTATAATCACAATCTACAAAGTATAACTAAACTAGTACAATATTTGCCTCTGAGATGTAGTGGAGTAGAAGAAGAAGGTTAACATGTGTCTCCCTCCCCTCTTCTATGGACCTTGAAACAAAACAAATATATCAACCACTGTTTTACACCTGTAAACCTGTAATGTGACAATAAAAGTTAGTCTGATTCTGAACGTGACGCGAGTGGAGTGTGACCAGATTTGACTGAGAGCCTGCCATCGCGCAAATTCCAGCTTTTCACCAGAGGAGAAAAACTTTTTTTTTTTTCAAAAATGAGTTAATAGCACAGGCAGACTCTTCAGGTACTAGAGCATGGCTGAAATAAGTGTCAGAGCTGAAATCGACATGTAAATATGAAATAAATGCCCAAACATGTAGCTAGACCACAGAAGTGAACCTTTCAAGCCTGTTTTCTCAACTCGCTGTTTTCTGCAAAACATTACTCTATAAGCCATATCTCCAAAACTGGTGGGTCAAACTGAACAACCAATATGTCAATTTGAAGCTATGATTCCCTGCATTCATATGACATGAAAAAACGAAAATTCAAAGAAATCCAATGGCAGTCCCTCAGTCAAATTTAGTCACATATAGTCAGTGTAGAGAGAAAACAGCAGGGCTGGGGCCAAGTATCTATAGAGCCCTGGAGAACTCCTTTCAGCTTTAAGTGGTTATGTCACACATGTGAGGAGGGGGGATGATACCATTTCATTCAGAGAGATAGGCCACTGGCTTGTAGATCTTTCTGAAGTTATCCCTTTCATGCTGTTGATAGCTCCCCGCTATAGTCTTTACTCAGCCATTACCTTCATCCCGCAGTGCGTTTTCATTACGTACTGTAGATCCTACAGCAGCCCCCGGGCGCTTTCAGCTCCATAGGGATCGGCAGTCTTTTCACGGTAGTGTTCTGGGATCCGCGGGAGACCGCTGGTGAACACGTTTCCCCCTTTTGCCTTTTCTTTTAGAGCTTAACCCATTCTTGGCGGGAACCCCTTTTGGTGTTTGAAGCATTATGTTATACTTTAGCTATTGAAAAATAGCAGATCTACAAGCTCATAGCGCGGCACCAAGTGCCATGCTACGAGCTTGTAGGTCTGCTATTTTTGAAAAATCGCGAAAATGTGGCACAAATCTTTGAATATATATTCTTTCAGAGCGAACGTTTTGAACTCAAAACATTGTTTCTGGAGGGTCCCCGGAACAACATATTTGGAGGTGGGGGTTGGCAGCCAATTATATATAATTCTGGGGGTCCTTGACATGAAAATGTTTGAGCACTGACATAGAAACATAGGTATTTCCGAAAACTGACATTTTTAAAATTCAGGTTAGTCAGGTCTAAGTGGGTTAAAGGCCTTTCCTCCAGACATACAGGTGGTACAAGGCCTCTTACCCGGGGCTTATTAGAAACCTTCCCCGAGAGAGAAGTCCCACCTCCACGTTCCATTTCTGTCCAATCTGACACTAATGAGAACACCAAAAACAAAGCGTACACTGTGGTAGGCATAACAAACCGTGGTTCAAATTGGCAGCCGGCCAAATGTGATGGCAATTCTCTACTTCTACCATGAGTTAAATTGGGGAGAAATATCACCGACCTGAAATGCAGGAACAAAAGGTAGGAGGAGGAGGAGGAGGAGGAAATATCCGAATGAATCAGGAGCACGTGGTGCCGGCATTAAAGCGAGCAGAATTCACATGCAGGGCTGTAAATTAAATAGTGAAACTCGGACGAGAGCAGCTGGATTATATGCTTTCTCTCTCTCTCTTTCTCTCTCTCTCTCTCTGTCTCTCTGCATGCCTCTGAATCCCCAGGGCCTTTGGAGGCAAATGAGAGACTTTCCAGCCCTAATCCTTAGCCAAGCTAACTAAAGGATTTAGTGGCGGGGAAGGAAGGCACGCCTGCACAGAAAAATAGCCACCTCTCCATCATTGCGTTTACCCCCTTTTCCACGCACTTAACCCATTTAGGCCTGACCTAAAAGAAATTAAAAAGTTCTTCTAAATCCTCCAGTTTTCTGAAATAAATATTTTCAGGATTTAAAAAAAATAGCAGACCTACAAGCTCATAGCGCGCCACTCGGTGGTGCGCTATGAGCTTGTACATTTTTAGAATCTGATCTCAGGTCAAAATGGGTTAAAGGCCTTTCCTCCAGACATACAGGTGGTACAAGGCCTCTTACCCGGGGCTTATTAGAAATCTTCCCCGAGAGAGAAGTCCCACCTCCACACCAAAAGGGGTTCCCGCCAAAAATGGGTTAATTGAAAGTACACAATGGGGTTTAGGTTTAAATAATCAAAGCTAGCTAGGCTGCACGAGTGGTTTTCAAAGTGGGAGCCGCCAGAGTGGCTAATTGGAAAAGGACAGGAAAATAAAAAAAGGATATAAGTAATTTATATGAGACTTTGTATTCATTGTCAAAGTGTGTCTATTTTTGCTGATTTCATTCTTTTGTGCTTGTTTTATAGAGACATGGAAAAGTGTGGGAACCCCTGACCTAGATCAGTGGTTCTCAAAGTGGGGTCCGGGGACCCCCAGGGGTCCATGAAGGAGTCCCAGGGGGTCCCCAGCTAAATGATAAGATATAGGAAGCGAGAGTGTACAAATGGAACCAAAATAGACCTGTTATAGGGTCCTTTTGGCTCCATTTGTACATTCTCAGAGTTTAATTAACATTGATTTTACAATACAAATGGGGTCTCAGAGATAGACATGCCATTAAACGGGGGTCCGTAGCCTATTGCATATCAAACTGAGGGTCCTTGAAATGAAAATAGTGAGAATCACTGCTAGAGCCAGAAAACGTTTCTCTAATGGGGGACACTGGCATATCTTTTCTAATGGGGGTCCGCGGGCTAATTAGTGTCAATCTGGGGGTCCTTGACGTGAAAAAGTGTGGGAAAACCCTGACCTATAGATAACGTGGCCTTCGGAGAAACTAAATTGATTCTACCTGTAATCATATCATCATATCATACTATAATTAACTCAATGTCTGAAACACTGTCGTAGCTCCTCACCACCTGCACCAATCGCTCCCACTTTTCACACAGGCGTTGACCATAATAATATGGATGTCTTAACGAAGCCCTTTTTCCCATTTAACAAATTAATAATGACTTTATTAGTGAAATAAAATGGCCCCATCTACTTACATGGGAAAACGCGCAACCTCACACCTCCGCCCCCGTAGCGACACCTGCATCACAGGCCACCGTTCTCACCGTTACCCCACTGGCATGCTTTCTCTAGCTACCGCCGCAACACAACAAACAGTGGCCTATACAATTATGTGCCACCATCTACAGCCCAGGTAAATAATTCCAGCTACTTTCGCAACGCACGTCTGTGTGTACAGTGGCCGATACAACCACTGCGCGACCACGGTGTGTGTGTGCGTGTGTGCGTGTGTGTGTGCGTGTGTGCGTGCGTGCGTGCGTGCGTGCGTGCGTGCATGCGTGCGTGCGTGCGTGCGTGCGTGCGTGCGTGCGTGCGTGCGTGCGTGCGTGCGTGCGTGCCTCCCCACTCATGCAACACTATGGCTTACAATTACTGCAAACAGCAACAAAAAAAAACATATTATACAAGTTCAAATGAACGGCAATTAACAATATTTATGGGGTGGGGGGCAATATCTCACAACGGGTAAGGACTAGTAATAATAATTCTTAAAGCAGATGAAGTGAAAGATTAAAAGAGTTGCTAGCATGTCTCCAATTTTAGTACAGTATGACTTTGACAGTATGAGCTCTGTAAAGGAAATCTATGTATTGCCACTTGCAATATACACAGAACTGAGAGAGTGCATGGCCTCATGGAAATCTATTGTTCTATGGCTGTGCATAGTCTATCATTAGAACAAGTGCTGTCGCTGTTCTTGACCTTTTTCTGATGTCATGATTCAGTGAATGCAGTTAATTCACCTGAAAGCCACACTGCAATTTGACCTACAGAATGAAGTTCCTCAACACAATTTTCATATGTTTCCCCCTCCTTTGCACATCTGATAAAAACCCATTTATGTCATCATTCTAAAGGCAAGTACTGTCTGTAAGTGGCTGTTATGGTGACTGATATAGCATGTGAACGTGTCACCATTTTCCAAAGTAGCACTAAAAAACACTTACGGGCTGCTGAAATAATTGCCGCCGTGCCTGTGTTCATCTTGTCAAGATGCTTCAACCATCTCTACCGGAGTGATACTTAACGGTAACAACAAAGTGCTTATATATGTTTGTAGTGAAGGCTACAGGCCTACCCTGGAATCTCCATAATTCAAACACGTCTGCCTGTGACCTCTACGTGCCTCAGCACAACATCCAAACTAAAGTGGTGGAACAAACGAGTAGCTTTGTCAACACCATAGTAGGCAAAGTTTACTTTGCCTAAAGTTTACTTTGCCTACTATGCTCTAGAGGGGTTTTCAAGGTTTTTTGGCTGGGACCCCCGGAAATGCTTTGGCCATGTCTCGCGACCCCTGCCCTGCCCCCCTCCCCACACCCAATACAAATTGGCCGCTACAATAACCTTAATAATAGCGAAAATACATCATAAATAAATACTGAAACCAGATATAATCATTCAGGAAAGTTTATGCATGCACTACTGTATGTGTACTATGTAAACTCCTAATTTCCATTTCCCAGTTGCAAAAAACAAAACTTATTTTTTTCTTTGAAAATAATTTCGGGACCCCCCGAGGGGTCGCGTCCCCCAGGTTGAGAACCCCTGCTCTACAGCAGTGTTTTTCAACCAGTGGCCCGGGGACCACCTGTAAATGATGGAGAGTTGGCAACCAATGTACCCTTGAGACAGTAAAATTAAACCAAATGGACCCGTACTGGTCCATTTGGTTTCATTCTACGCTCTCAGTTAGATTATTGTTAAACATCTGCATTATTTCATTCACAAGATGTCTACACAATTTAATGTAGAAAAATAATTGTTATTTTTATCGTTTGCCTGTTATCTCTCCTATGATACCATACCAGCATGGAATATTCAACGAAATATTCTTTAGTTTGGGGTCTGAGAGGCTCATCATGGTCCGTGGCTCAAAGGCCAAATAAACAATGGGCCTTTGTATGAAAAAGGTTGAAAACCAGGGGTGGAGCAGAAGGTCTCAGAGAAAAGCCTTGTTGTGATTACATATGATGTAGAAGCCCTTATTATTTCAAATTAACCACAGTGTTCTGTGGGAGAAATGATCTGTTGTGTTTTTAGCACAACAGAATAAAAACAGCCAGCAGGGCACACTACTGCGCGTGCACACCACACCGCACACACGCACACGCAAACACACACAGTGAAATACTGTACAGTAACTTACCAGGCAACACAGTTTGCACTTTTGCTAGGTTATATTAAGCAAGGATTATTATTTGATTTATTCATTCATTCATTTATTAAGTGGCTAAAAGCTCTGAACAACAAGGAAGGCAGGTCAAAGGTATTTATATTTTTGTCATAGCCTAGCTTTGATTTCAGCTCAATGAACAAAGTGCGCTGCGACACTGCACGCGCACACGCACGCACACGCACACGCACACACACGCACACACACACACACACACAGTAATAAAGTAAAAATATATATCTTGTGTGACACAAACACATCTAGTCTAGGCATTCTATTCTACTACTAATGAGAATGAAGTGTTGTCTTGGTGATTCAGTGTAACTGTTCGTTTGCGGTACCGTTCCGAATGAAGTGTTGTCTTGGTGATTCAGTGTAACTGTTCGTTTGCGGTACCGTTCCGAGTCTGACTTGTCATCAAATATGACATTTAGCAAATATGACATTTAGCCTATGTTCGCCTTCAGCAGCATTCTGAACATTTAGCCTATGTTCGCCTTCAGCAGCATTCTGAAGATGTCGGAGCTGTAGCCATCAATTCAAAACTTTTTAAGAACTTTGTTTTCTTTGTTTTTGTTTTTCTTTGGACATGTTGAAAAGGATGCGTGTCACTCCCCTTATCTCTCTCCCCATTTCCAAAACATATTTAGTTACAGGAAAACAGCATTTAGAAAATATAGTCTTCCTCAAGGTTTAGATAGGCTCATAACACAAATGAGGACATGCTATTCCTATGGAACCAGAATATTGTGGGTCATAATAGGCCCAAATAGCCGATCTACAGGCTCTGCTACACGATGAAATGCATACACGCCTAGAAAACCCAACAATCCGTATATCTTCCAACAATGTACGGTTTTGGGTTTTATTTATATGGAATTGCAATCTGTGCTATTTCGCCGTATTTGGGTGAGATGGGGTTTGGTTCTCAAGATCAACCTATTTCAAACATATATATGGTATAAGTGGTAAAGTAGTTATTTATTTCCTTGGTGACTGTGTCTATCTACGCAGGCAAGTCCTCGGATATCCAGTCTGTCTCATTACTGAGCCTGAAAGTCTGATTGTTTCGCTGTCTGCGGCTGTCTATTTATTCTCCAATCTCTCAAGACAGATTCTCAATTTGCACTGAAAATCGTACAGCCAGATCGCTGTTTAGTTGCAAAGGGGCTCTCCCACGGGGCAGGCCCTTGAGCAGAAAGCTATGGCAAATTGGCATAAAGGAAATCAGGCCACGCCTGTTCTTTTGTTCAAATAGTATGTGGGTCCACCAAACCATATACGTAGAGACCTGAGATCAGATTCTAAAAATGTGTTCTACATCCTGACAGTTTTCTGAAAAAGATATGTTTCTATGTCAGTTATTCTTCGATTTTTCAAAAATAGCAGACCTACAAGCTCGTAGCGCGCCACTCGGTGGCGCGCTATGAGCTTGTAGATCTGCTATTTTTCAATAGCTAAAGCACATAATGCACCAAAGGTCTATTCAAAGTCCAGTTTTCAGTGAAGACGTGACCACCGAAAACTACAGCATGACATCATGTTGCGGTGGTCACTGCTCACACACAACATCTCTCTGGTTTTTACTAACCACCGTTTCGGTGGTCACCTCTTCACCGGAAACTGGACTATATGAATAGGCCTTTAGACTTCATTCCAAACAAAGGGAGCTCAGTTGTTGCCCTACCGGTACAGCACTCAAAAAGGGGGCAAGGCGGGGGCCAGGGAGTGGGTCAGGCGGAGGTCACTGTAGGCTACACCGTGTACAGGTGTAGTATAACACAAGTGGACGCGACCCGTACGTCCTGAAGGGTCACCTGCAGGTCACGTTAAAAACAAATAAATATAACCAGGTTAGAGGACGAGGCACAGTACAGATACAGACCAGGACTGACATCTCCCCAGGCACAGGGACAGGGTTTCATAAGGTCAAGGAGGGAGAGAGAGAGAGAGAGAGAGAGAGAGAGAGAGAGAGAGAGAGAGAGAGAGAGAGAGAGAGAGAGAGAGACAGAGAGAGAGAGAGAGAGGTGGGTGGCTGCCAAGTAGACTACGGCACTCTCACTTTCACGTTCTAACGGCAAGAGGTGATATGGACTGATCTATGATGCATAAACAAACACCAGAGCAAGTCTACTATAGCTAGCTACTTGAAATCTCACACCAATTCTTTCAATGAATACAACCATAGCGTAGTTTATATCCCCCGGATAGAGACGGCGTGAACAGCAGTCAGTCTAACAACATGGATATTTTTGTGCGTGACAACGATAATGCCTTCCGGGACGCTAATTAGGCAAGTGATGATTGTGCGCCTAATGAGAAGCGAACCGAAGTTATATAAGATGCATTAAATCATTTGAAAATAGCATGAGCTATACAAGTGAATCGACTCACTGGCCTTGGAACTAGTGCTGTATAGTCGAGACCACCTAAAGCGAGACCAAAGACAAAGACTTTGGAAATGCTCAAAATTAGGTATACTACAGCATGATTCAATCAAATAATATTTATTTTAAATATCAAGCATACTAATACGTACAGTATCAAAACAACTTTCCTCTCAACCAACATTTATTTGAACCACAAAAAAACAAGAACAACAACATTAAGTGTTTCAGAAAACTGTGTGTGCGTGTGCGGGTGCGGGTGCGTGTGCGTGTGTGTGTGTGTGTGTGTGTGTGTGTGTGTGTGTGACGCAGTGCAGTCTAACAGCAGAGCAGTATGATCATGACACACGTACAACAAATGCCCAAAACAAATCGAGACCGGTCTCGAGACGAGACCATGTCTCGAGAACTACAACACTACTTGGAACGCCTCGGGATCCCCCAGGAGGAAGATACTAATGTTTCTCTGGATAGGGAAGTCTGGAGCTCTATGGTGGAGCTGTTGCCCCAGCGACCCGACTACGGATAAGCGGTTGAAGATGGATGGATGATCTACAAGCTCACAGCGCATCGCGGCGCATTGTGAGCTGTAGACTCTGACTCAGATGTAACCACAAACAAACCTGATTCGCCCATATATTAGGCAAGATCACTCTCACATACGGGACCGACCGACTTCA
Source organism: Electrona antarctica (assembly GCF_951216825.1). Classification (NCBI taxonomy): domain Eukaryota; kingdom Metazoa; phylum Chordata; class Actinopteri; order Myctophiformes; family Myctophidae; genus Electrona; species Electrona antarctica. The sequence goes on along the minus strand of NC_136802.1, from coordinate 10,192,958 downwards.
AACTCGGCCTGCGCATCGGAAGGACACGATTGAGGGAGTGCCGCATATTGGCCGAAGCCCCTAGTGGAGAAAATGTCCTTAGTTTTATTTTCATACACAAATAATTTTGCTATGGTACAGTATGCCAGTTTTAAGCCCTGTTGTCATAAGTTGTCAAACGTATTCAAAGATAGTGAAAATGGCCAATCTACAAGTTCACAAGTTGAGTGACCTGCAAAGTACCGTATTCCAGTCTCAAAACCCTGATATTGATTAGACACCCAGGCTGCGGGGGAAGAGCTTGAGCAGAAATGCAGTGTCAGTGGTGAGAAATCTGCTTATGCTTCAGTGAAGTGTCCAAGGGTGTTTATTGTCACATGCAAATTGCAAGGAAGCTCAAAGTACAGGAAGTTCACTGTGTGCAATGTCGCTACCAGCAATCTGTGCATGACAGTGCATTTGTGCGTGCGTGTGTGTGTGTGCGTGCGTGCGTGTGTGTGCGCGTGCGTGCGTGCGTGCGTGCGTGCGTGTGTGTGTGCGTGTGTGTGTGTGCGTGCGTGCGTGCGTGTGTGCGTGCGAGCGTGCGTTAAAACTCTGCAGCTCAGCTGACTTAATGACATTTGATTTTCAACTCGAGTCATTTTTCACTATATTTAACCTTGATTTCTAACTCCATCGGAGATTATATTAATATCGTTCACGCCTCGATCGCCACAATTAAATGATGAAATAATAGCCAGCACTCGGTTATGCGACAAATTCATTTCGGTGCTCTCAGAGAGAGAGGCCAGGCATTTCATAGTTCTTCAGAACCTTGTCCACATTTTTTAAGTCTGACAGGGCCTAGTGATTATTGTCAAAGATGAACAGGGGTTGAGCCACCATGAGGCCAATTCGTAAGCTTTTCAAAATGTCCCCCTTTGAGGGTTGTGTCACTCACTGACACACAGGCTGATGGATGCTGTCAATTTTGTCCTGCAAAGCCAATGACCAGTGACTGTGTAGCAAAACCTGTTCTGACGAATCCACACCTTTTTGACCAAAATCTGACTATAGATAGTCATGTAGGCCTATAGTTTTTTTAGTGAAATTTCTTCCGTGGTGATACACCAGCTCTCTTCAAGTAGCCTGCTACTATTAGGCATTCATTTTGTTATGATATATACTTGTGACTGACACACAAACTGCTTTTCATGATACAGATAACAGACCTTATGGCCAGTGATGGGGAAGTCAAACGTGATGCTATGACATTGGTTTCTGTGCAAAGACATTCAATGTGTTTACAAAACAGACTCAAATTAATTGCAATGCATTTAGAAAATATTGCAGAAAAGTCTAAACAGTGAAAGACAAGTGCCTTTTCATTACTATGCATGGATTCATTAGATGCTTAAACATACTATGAGCAGACACAATGGGCTATCTATTATACATTTGAAAAGGTGTCCCCAATGCCCAAACCACGAAAAGAAAGTCACCAGCTACTACGTCACTGACACGCTGCAACACGCTGCAACACACACTGCAACAACACACTAACACGTCACACACTTACCCTCCGCGTCGTTCGTTCCCTATCTCCTCATGTCGCGCCGCACGGCCACACTCAACACCATCCGCGTAAAAATTGTCATCGCACTGCCACTAAAGCCGGCTCCCGTCCACACTCGCACACAATATCAATATCAATAATAAACACAAACACGCCACAAGCACCGACACCCCCGCCTAATTTGTTGCCACGTCTATGAAAACAAGCACAGAAAAAATGCCATTCAACACGCTACTTACACACACTACCACTCGCTTACAATACGCGGACCTGGCAACACTACATTCCCTCTCCCATTTGCTCACAGCCCACCACGTGACCCACACAGGGAGGGAGACGATTGCGTGATGCTTCTATGTACAGGATTCTATAGGTCACCACTTTTGGTGTGACACACACACGGCTTCTGTTTACTATGCGTTGTCAACACGTGCTAATTTAGTAATTAGGCTGTGGAAGTATTCACACTAGGCAACTTTTGCATTTATTGGGATTGGCAATTTGGGGAGAAAAGGAGGAGGAGGAGGTGATCAAGCTCCACAACACCACATTGGTAGGTAGGCTCAAGGCTGCATTTATTTTCCTTCTTTTTCCTCTCGAGGGTGCATGCCTGCATGGGATGATGTGAACCCCTCCAGCAGGCTAGGGACCACCGCTCCGGTTAGCGGAAAATGACCGCGGGGTGCGGGTTGCCAGGTTTTTTTATAAGTAAAGTATTTACATTCAATTAAAAAAAAATATATATATAACACATTTTAATTTACGTCATATTTAGCGGCATTTCGACCTAATTTCTCTGTTCTTTGTCAATGGCAAATATTGAGACGTGTGGGGACTAAAGCTGTATATAGGAGGGCCCTCAAACACATTATTTGATAACTTTTCATCGTGCTCCTAAAAAAAAATGTGTGCTACTAGCCGCGATTACATACACAGTTAAAATAATAAGAAATTTGCGCCAACGACTGCGTCGACACCTGGCGTGGAACAAACGGGACGAACCGAGGCGCATATATGGATAACAACAACAACACTACACGCGCGCTGCAACACAAAACAGCTGCATACAACGCGTGTCACTGTGCACTTCTGTATCTGTGGACTTCTGTATCGCAACGCGGGGCAACGCAACTCTGGGATGAGCGGGCCGAAGGCCCGCGAAATTCTAGTATGCATACATAAGTCAAATGTGATGCTATGGCATTGGTTTCTGCATGTGCAAAGACATTCAATGTGTTTACAAAACAGACTCAAATGAATTGCAATGCATTTAGAAAATATTGCAGAAAAGTCTAAACAGTGAAAGACAAGTGCCTTTTCATTACTATGCATGGATTCATTAGATGCTTAACCAGGGCCGGATTAACACCTCTGAGGGCCCCTGGGCACTGAAGCTCGAAGGGCCCCCTTCATGCGCGCGCAACATTTTTGCTGTTTTGGAGCCGTTTTGGGCCAGTTTTATGCCGTTATATTGGCCTATTTCCGGTCGCCTACCCCCCCCAGAGTGACAGCCAATCTAGCGCATTGTTGCTGCTTTACACACAATTGCACTTTTCAGCTGCCTTCTCACCAACAATAAAACACTAATCTTTTTAGACACCATTTATTTCATTCGGATTAGCAGGGACATTTTCTGTGGAGCAAAAAAAGCTCGTAGCTACGAGCTTGTAGATCTGCTATTTTTCAATAGCTAAGGCATAACATAATGCTAACACCAACATGGGTTCCCGCCCAAAATGGTTTAAACATACTATGAGCAGACACAATGGGCTCTGTGCATACAGATACAGTACACACCATTTTGGAAAGAACTTGGGCCCCTTCCATACTTCCTTCACAGCGTGTGTTACCGATGATACTAATAAAGGCTCTGTTCCATTCCGGTCAAACAGAGAGTCAGGGTGACAGTGCTATTGTGCATGTTGGCTCTCAGAAAACTGGTATAGACTGCAGGCGGATCCCGGTCACCAAGTATATAGGGTTTAAGAGCTTAATTCAGTATTAACCCATTTTGGGCGGGAACCCCTTTTGGTGTTAGCATTATGTTGTGCTTTAGCTATTTTTGAAGAATCGTGAAAAGTGACATGAAAGTGTTTGAGAACGACTGACATTTAGCTTTACAAGAAAACAGTCAGGATTTAGAAGACATTTGCAGAATCGTTCCCAGGTCAAAATGGGTTAAACCTATACAGTAATTAAGGCAATAAATGCTTCACTTTCACTCAACGTCAAACAAGGCGGTCATAATTATTTGTATCTCTGGAAAGAAGTCATACCATGCAACGGCCACATGCATGAGCCCCAATTTCAGAAGTTGCAGATTGGATTTGACGCTCAAGCATATATAGCTCTAACATAAGCAGCAATAAGGAGGGTATAAAGTAACGAGGACAAACTAAAGAGGTACAGGGAGGAAGGAAAAGAGAATCCGGTGGCATACGAGTGTGTCAATCACAGGAAGCCATATGGAACATTCCTGCTGCGTTCAGCCCACACAGAACACAATTAGTGCAAGAGAACATCTAATTGCGGTAGTTCATTAAACTCCCACCGCGCGACTGCCATGGAGAACAGAAGCCAGTCACAGCCAAACAGAGGCCATTTGCACTTATCGAAAATGACAGCAGGACCTGTTACGAAAACCCAGACATGATGCAGCACAGAACAGAACAGAACAGAACAGAACAGAACAGAACAGAACAGAACAGAACAGAACAGAACAGAACAGAACAGAACAGAACAGAACAGAACAGAACAGAACAGAACAGAACAGAACAGAACAGAAATGAGCACGACATAAGTCTAAACGAAGAACCCTGTAGGGGGAGCCGGAGAGTGGGTGACGTCAGCTAGCGACTCCATCATGTGACAGACAGACATGTCTGTTTGTAGCTGCGACGTCAAAACCACCAGGAACCATTCGGCATCACTTGTGCCACTGCTCTGTGCCCCCTTTTCCAACCGGTTGGTTCCCAATGGGAACCGGTTCAGTTCTTTTTGGTTCTTTTTGGTCCACGAGCCAGAGCTCCGAAATTAGAACGTTAATAATGAATTGAGTGGGCAAAACCATACCTGTGTGACGCATTTTGATCTTGTAGATCGGCTATTTTTGCTACGACAGTAATATGCAATGTGGCGGTGGAGTGAGTGAGTGGGTGAGTGAGTGAGTGAGTGAGTGAGTGAGTGAGTGAGTGAGTGAGTGAGTGAGTGAGTGAGTGAGTGAGTGAGTGAGTTAGTGAGTGAGTCTGTGAGTGAGTGAGTGAGTGAGTGAGTGAGTGAGTGAGTGAGTGAGTGAGTGAGTGAGTGAGTAGTGAGTGAGTGAGTGAGTGAGTGAGTGAGTAGTGAGTGAGTGAGTGAGTGAGTGAGTAGTGAGTGAGTGAGTGAGTGAGTGAGTGAGTGAGTAGTGAGTAGTGAGTGAGTGAGTGAGTGAGTGAGTGAGTGAGTGAGTGAGTGAGTGAGTGAGTGGGTGGGTGAGTGAGTGAGAGTGAGTAATAAGCATTGCAAAGGCAGATGAAGGCTGGCTACGCGAGGACAGCTCAATGTGTCCGGGTAGCTCAGTCGGTAAAGAGCACTCGCCTTTTGACCGCAAAGTCATGGGTTCGATCCCGGGCACCTCCAAGTCAGTGTATGAGGAGCACGGCTTGAAGTCGTGCGGTAAGTACTGGGAGCTGATGGTATACGTGTTGCGCTCCACCTCAGCAATCCATCTCCCAGAGGTCTAGCCATAGAGTAATGAAAGGATAGGATTCATAGGATAAGTTGCTCAGTAGCGTTTTGAAGCATCCAGAACACTGCCGGAACTGCAATTTATAACTCAATGGCTCGAGCGAGCGGAAGTTTAGCCTAGCCTAAACGTTCATGAGACACATGACGTCCCTGCAGTTCCATTTTTCGCCAGTAGGTAGTGGCAGCTTAAACGTTGGATAGCCTTACTGGGGGCTTGGGTCTAGCGCATTGAAACAGGGATAGACTCCATCTCCCAGAGGTCTAGCACATTGAAACGGGCATAGACTCCATCTCCCAGAGGTCTAGTACATTGACACGGGGTTAGACTCCATCTCCCAGAGGTCTAGCACATTGAAACAGGGATAGACTCCATCTCCCAGAGGTCTAGCGCATTGAAACAGGGATAGACTCCATCTCCCAGAGGTCTAGCACATTGAAACGGGCATAGACTCCATCTCCCAGAGGTCTAGTACATTGACACGGGGTTAGACTCCATCTCCCAGAGGTCTAGCACATTGAAACAGGGATAGACTCCATCTCCCAGAGGTCTAGCGCATTGAAACAGGGATAGACTCCATCTCCCAGAGGTCTAGCACATTGAAACGGGCACAGACTCCATCTCCCAGGTCTATTGAAACAGGGATAGACTCCATCTCCCAGAGGTCTAGCACATTGAAACGGGCATAGACTCCATCTCCCAGAGGTCTAGCACATTCAAACGGGCATATAGACTCCATCTCCCAGAGGTCTAGTACATTGACACGGGGATAGACTCCATTTCCCAGAGGTCTAGCACATTGAAACGGGCACAGACTCCATCTCCCAGAGGTCTAGTACATTGACACGGGGATAGACTCCATCTCCCAGAGGTCTATAGCGCATTGAAACGGGCACAGACTCCTGCGCCTTGGCTGATACCGACAATAAGCCTCTCTGACTTACTTAAACAACGCTGAGTACTTTTTTCCAGTGCTGACGACGGCTGACGTCAAAGATTTTTCCAAAGCAGCACTTCAACCTGCGAGGATTAGCGTCTCTCAAGGTCCTCGGCGTCTCCCCAAGTGGTCCCAGACAGTGTATATATAGCTCAACGAGGGCAGTGTGGCACTGTGATTCATTCGTTTCCATTCGCTCCAGCCAGGTTTAAAAATGAACACACTCGTCGCCCTCGGGGTTTAAGGAGCCTTCCTTCCGTAATTGGGGATACACGTCAAGAGGGTCAGATCCACCTGATCCAGCTGACAACCACATGCACGTACACGTATCACTCAGAACGTGACCTTTTCTGACCTGGCCACTGCCAATTGACTGAGCCATCTCATCGTGCCGTAAAGTGCAATCTTCAAACGTCATGCGCTGCTTGCGTTGTAGGCCTACATACTTTGTTGACCAGTGTCACAGAGGGGCCCCCTCCTTTTGAGCTATTGCTCTACCAGCGTGCGTGCGTGCGTGCGTGCGTGCGTGCGGTAATGGGTTGCAGGATTGTAATGCAATCACAGCTGCTTCATGCTAATGGACACACACACACACACACAAACACACAGACACACACCCAGTACATACATACAGTACTGTACTGTACATACACAGAAAGTAACTACTAGCACCACGTATAAGTAAGAAGTATGCCACTGTCTGGCATGTGATCAAGAGACATTTTCTGTCGCATTACAGGCACTTGAGCAGGAGGGTCAGCAGAGGGAACGTGTGAGGGAAGGTCAGCAGAGGGAACGCGTGAGGGGGGGCGGGGGTGACGGTTCATCAATTATAGCGTCACATTAGTATCGACATCAAGAACTCACCGGGGACGGCAAAACCTTATCTCTGCAAAGCTAGAACGACAGGGGGACGATAGGGAGGGAGGGAGGGAGGGAGGGAGGGAGAGGTGCAGGGCAGGGAGAGATAATAGGAAAAGGGGAGGAGAGGTGGGACTGGGGAGGGGGGGGGAGAGAGAGAGAGAGAGAGAGAGAGAGAGGGGGGGGGGTGTATATAGGGAGATATGAGATGTAAGAAAATCTGGCTGAGAGAGCTTATCGCTGAGATATGAAATAAGGCAGAGGATGTGAGCAAGGCCGGGTTGGGCACAGACTGGGAAGCCACGGGACGTTCGTCCAGAAACAATAACTCATGAAACACAATACTTTGTACAGTAGCTATAGCCAGCTGGCTGGCCAATAGATCAATATAGATTGTTTATCATCCATCACTGTAGTCACACCGTGGCATTGTCTTAATATTTTGAATCATGGTATACAATATTTGGTCTATGAGTCGCCATATATATACTGCAGTGTGATGAACACTGATCAACACAATGTGATATAATGTGACGTTCCATACAGAGATTGTGATATTTATCGATAATGAAAGAGCTAGGCCTTTTTCCCTCCATATTGGCATCGCCCAGTCCTACTACATGCAGTACACTGTAAATATTTAATGCCGTTAGAATGCAATGCTAATAGTGGTGCATACCGGTAGTCCTTAACCATGGATGAACACCTCTTGGCCCCAAACTAAACTATATGAGCTGCTCTGGGACATTGTAAAAAAACTAAGGCTTTGTGTGTCTGTGTGTACCAAATTTGAAATGATTTGATTGGCTGAGCACGGAATGTGATGTATGATGATGTCAGAGTAATATAGTAAGAGAGTGGCGACACTAGCGTTGACTCCCGTTGTAACAATGGAATGCGGAAGTTGCTCATTCTATCTCAATGGGATAGTTCCAGCCATAGGAGCAATATTTGGAACTATAGCCCATAGGCACCTGCTTTGCGGTGAGATCAAAGCGTGTTGCTACTCTCCTACTCTACACTCTGCATGATGTATGACGATAAGAGTGCCTCACTTCACACAAGTTTGTATTAGTTACCCCCCCTTTTCCCCCAATACAGTCATCATAACGGCAACAAATCCCTTCCACTGTTTGCCACCATTATATTTGTTGTACCCTCTCACCAGTCAGTGAGGAGCCCCCACTGGGAGGATGTAACACCTCTCCACCCTATACGGCCCAAGACCGTATAGGAGTATGTGCAGTGACAAAGATCACCCTCCCCACCCGGCATTGACCTAATTACCCATTGAGATGCATGTTATGTATTTATTTTTATTTTTTATCCCACGATTTTGTAACCCATTTTTCACCCCTGTGTCAATTATCTAATCCTGGGCTCTACACACCCTCCGCCAACCTAGTCCCCATATATGGGGGACATGGGGAGAGCAACGGACTTGAACTCATGCTTCATTCATGCCTGAGTGTCCAAGTTGCTCCTTTACACCTGACAGGGGGGAGTTTCCCTGGTTGGACGTAGCGCGTGGAAGGAACACGTTATTCCAACCAGTTCCTTTCCCCACCATCAGGCGCCCCGGCTGGCCAGGGGGAGGCAGTTTAGAGACCAGGATTACTGCATGTTTTTTGTGAGGGTACCTACCCTAGGGGACACAGGGAGAACATGCAAACTCCACACAGAAAGGCCCTTTCGCCAACCTCGCCTCGGGTATGGGCACTGATGACGCGGAGGAGGAAACACGCCGCCAGCACCCACAGCGAGATGCATGTTAAATGACGGGATTTCCCCACATATAAATAATAGATACGATCATTTCAGTAGACAGAGCTTCAAAATGCATTCTAAATCTAGTCAACCAGGCCTGCAGTAGGCTATGCACTCGGCAAATGTGCATGACATGATTTCAATAAACTAGAAATACGAGGAAATGACAGATGGAGAAACAGTATCCAACAATCAACTTTAACGACCGTCCGACAGGAGTTTTCATGTTGCATGTTATAAGACTACGGTCATTAGTATAATTGCCATCACCTGGGTGGCTGAGTCGTGTAACTTTCCCAACGTTAAGCTGTGTATATATGTGTTCAACAACACAGCCAAAATAGCATTGAGGTGACGAAAGCTTGCCCTGCATAGCAACGATTGCCAAATTATTTGGAATGGCATTCGCTTTTTGGCGTGGGGTTTAGCGAAGGGCTAATTGCGTTCGCACAGATGCGTGGATTCTGATTGTAATGGGAAGTGCATTCCATAGTTTTGGAGCCAGAAGGGAGAAGAGTTTGGCACGTGTGGAACGTTGTCCCGGCGTTTTTAGTGAAGGTATTTCCAGCTTCGCTAGCGTTGGCTGAATTTCCTTTCACTTGTAAGCCAAGATGACCCAAATCTTAAATTATTAAAGGGGAAGAGAACACCACTACAAAAGGCCACTACAGAAGATTAGTAGGACGGCGGCCGTACACGGTTTCACTTTTTCATTCTTCTCCGATGTCATACACCAAAGGTTGCTCTAGTCTTAACCTCACAGTGAACCGGCTCTTAACCCATTTTGGCCTGACGTCGAAATAAAAAAAACGTTCGCTCTGAAAGAATATATACCTATTCAAAGATTTGTGCCGCATTTTTATGATTTTTCAAAAATAGCAGACCTACAAGTTCATAGCGCGCCACTCGGTGGCGCGCTATGAGCTTGTAGATCTGCTATTTTTCAATAGCTAAAGTATAACAGAATGCTTGAAACACCAAAAGGGGTTCCCGCCCAAAATGTGTTAAGAAGTTCAACTTTGCATTTTAAATGGATACTGTATGCCAACTGTGATGTAGCAACATGGAAAATAATTGGAGCCAAGCGAAAGTGCGATAACGACTATACGAGTCACTGACGAGGACAAGTGAGGGGTTTGATCTGTAGGATATTTATTATTTAATAATAAAAAAGAAGAAGAAACAGCATAATAAAGCTCTATACGGGAGATGAAGGCGGGTAAAGATATCCAGACCGAGATTGACAATATGCCCGTGATTGAAAGGAGGAGAGAGCAAAGGAAAACAAACACATCGGGGACGAGAAAATGAAAAAAATAAATTGGAGGGACAACACAAGAAGCAGTGGGTGCAGTGAGACTACAAATCTCTTAACCCATTCTGGGCGGGAACCCCTTTTGGGTGTTTTAAAGCGTTATGTTATACTTTAGCTATTGAAAAATAGCAGATCTACAAGCTCATAGCGCGGCACTCCGCTGCACCGAGTGCCGTGCTACGAGCTTGTACAGTAGGTCTGTTATCTTTTTTTAAATCATGAAAATGTGGCACAAATCTTTGAATATATGCGCTTTCAGAGTGAACGTTTTTAACTAAAATCTTTGCTTCTGGGGGATCCCTGGAACAACATATTTTCAGATGGGGGTCGGCGGCCGATTACATATATTTTTTGACATGAAACAGTTTGAGAACCACTGACATAGACACATGGGTTTTTCAGAAAACTGTCAGGATTTAGAAGGTATTTGTAGAATCGCGCTCAGGTCCAAATCTCTTAATCTCTCTCTGTTTGGGCTCCGTTTGTTTCGCGCCAGCTTTGGCCCGGAGTATGCCGCCGATCCCTTCATAAATTACCCCTGTCGATTCAGCCTTACAAGGCTGCGCGACGCTCCCCGGGTTCCTGTTAAAATGGTCATGCCAATAAAAGCCCCATTCACTTGTAATGAATTAAAGGGAAGCCAACAGCTAAAAAGAGGCTGATTTAGTGACAATTGCAGAAGACCCTTGATTACGTTGAGGATTTAATGCAGCTTGCCAATGTATCGCGGCGTTCGCAACATGGCTTGTTGGCACGTCGATTATGGAAAGAAAGAAAGATCGAGGGCAGATGCATCGCAGTAACATTAGCAAGGGAATGAGCCACAACACACAACAGCTATTTGAGGACAGGAAAATAAATCAGCAGGCTGCAACAGTATAAATGAACATTGAACATTCCTCCATATATATATGAATGTCTGTTTATACACACACACACACACACACACACACACACACACACACACACACACACACACACACACACACACACACACACACACACACACACACACACAGACAGACAGACAGACAGACAGACAGACAGACAGACAGACAGACAGACAGACAGACAGACAGACAGACAGACAGACAGACAGACAGACAGACAGACAGACAGATAATTAAGAAGATGAAGATGGAAGCACAACTGGAAAAGCATAATCAAATGCTACTGCTGAAGCAGACAACACACGCAGCACAAACACGAGATATTGATGATGAAATTATGTGCCCAGCTGATCCACCGCCGACAATTCAACGTGATCAAAAGCCCCCACCCTGCTCCCTTTCCACCTGCAGGAGCATCACAGCAACAGAAACCATTCGTTCAGCCCATAGATCTTCCATTGTCAGCTTAACAACAGGGGCCTTCATGTAGCCACAGCACCCGTACCTGCACAGCCTGTAGACTACCTTCCTGCTCATATATCTCAGATGTACCAACAAAATTGACCATCTTTATTTTTTTAGAGGAACCATTTTCCCATCAAGGTCAGTGACAGGCAGAGAGTGAGTGACGGATGATGAAACAATGTTGGAGAAGAGAGAGGATGGAGAAATGTTTCACTGGAGCATACAAACAGGGCATAGAATATATAAGAATATTAACTGTTTTACAACTATTGTTTTATGTCGTCTTACGACAAGTGTCACAGTTTGATCAACACAGAAAACAGTGTTCAAGTTCCCCTGAGGATTGAATGTACTAAAGACAAAAGTAAACAAAATAAATAAACGTCTCGTCTCTCAAGTGCTCAGGGTATTTATAGATGTGAAAAATACAACATGTCATACAAAATGTACTAATTATTAGTGCTGAAATTTACATTTCAAAGTGTCGTCAACCAATAGTTGGAGACAGTATAAGTCAGAGTTTTCACAGATTATCGAGGAAATGTGTTAGCATTAAAACTGGGAAATCATCTGTGCCATTTTAGATCTTCTTATCATTGACATTGGCGATTGAAGAATAGCATAAGACTCTTTTTGAGATACAGAGACATGGTGGCAAGAGGAGAGAAACTTCAGGAGAGGAGATAAACTTTTATTTATTTTTATCCAAAATGAAAAAAAGAAATAATTGCTTAAACATGTAGCTAGGTGTAATGTTAGAGTCCACAGAAGTGAACCTTTCAAACCTGTTTGTGTTTTCTCAACTCGCTGTTTCTCTGCAAGCCATTACTCTATAAGACTGAACAACCAATATGTAAATTTGAAGCTATGATTCCCTGCTTTCATATGACATGACAAAACAGAAATAAAAAAATAATTCAATGACTTAGCCTCGGTCAGAAACGGTCACATTATGTACAAGCTCACAGTGCGTCACTTTGTGCCACGTTGCGAGCTATTTTAACATGCTTCAAAAATCTCCAAAGTCTTCATCATTTTGAATTTCGTTTAACGCATATCATCTCTTCTGGGGTCGATCCCTAGCAGCACCACACAAAACATTTTCAGACAGGGGTCTCCACGGCCAAAATACATATCATTTTGGGGGTAGAACTACTGATTTAGAAGGCATTTTGGTAGAGTTCGGTCACAGCCACCACCCGGCCGGCCAAGTCTGCTCAATCTTCCAATAAGCTCCACGGATCAAATCACCATAGTACTATACTACTATAGGGTAATGGCCGCCCAAATCCTACAGGGTTTGCATTGTGAGTGAACTGCTGATGTTGTAATCTCCAGGTAAGCCGTTGTAGCACTCCTGCACCAATAACCCCACTTTCTCTAACGTCATTCCCCCCCCCCCCCCCCCCCCCCCTCTCTCTCTCTCTAAACTATTAGCGGTGAGCTAGGGGACTCTTGCAGAACGCCCTGACCCGGCAGAGCCGATTACACCAGGGAGGTTGAGAGAAGCTAATGTGACTTTGTCTGGAGCTGCCCGGCGCGGCCCAAAGGTGCTGAGCACGCCACAGGATTACATGGATGGAGGGGTTGAAAAAATATACAGAGAGAGAGAGAGAGAGAGAGAGAGAGAGAAAGAGAGAGAATACAACCCAGGAATTAAATGGTGGCAGTGAGAGGAGAAAAAAAAATTACACGGTGTGATTTGTGTGTGTGTCTGTGCGTGCGTGCGTGCGTGTGTGCGTACGCACATGCATGCGTGCGTGCATGTATTCTGTCATTTTCTGTGCTTGAGAAAGATAAACAAGGGATTAAAAATCCCATGTTGCCAGGCTATATACTAATTGTAATAGTTGTTTTTGTAGCACTCTCTCCATTCTAGTATTGATTTGTTTCACAAAGCTTAAAGCCGAGGTGCTACTGACTGTAAAGGACATTCATTACATTGTTTTGCTGATAGGCTGTGGCAGGTATATGTACGAATACACTGCAGCGAGATAGAATGATTGGTAGATTGATAGATACTGTATCGAAGTAGTTCTCAAACTTTCTTGTGCCAAGGACCTCCAAATTGTTATATTTTTAACGGAGTAGAGTTGCTGCTTTATCGCTTGGAAAGGAGCCATGCTATTGCTTAGGTGGTTCTGGTTAGGATGCCTCTCGGGCGTCTCCCTAGGGAGGTCCTTGATGGACGTCCCACTGGGAGGAGATCCCCGGGGCAGACCACCAAGGCGCATTTGGAGGAATCACATCGACTCACTGGTCTTGGAACGCCTCGGGATCCCCCAGGAGGAAGTTATACTAATGTTGCTCTGGAGAGGGAAGTCTGGAGCTCTCTGGTGGAGCTGTTGCCCCCGCGACCCGACTACGGATAAGCGGTTGAAGATGGACGGATGGATAAGCCAACCCATTACCCAACTGAAAATGTTTTGTACAAGGGAATCAAACGTATGTGTTTTCTTTAACAGACACATTTAGCTGGGGTTCCTATCGGGGTTCCGAAGCAGGGGGGCAGGGGATGCCAGAGCACAGTCAACATTTGAATGTTGTGACTACTACAAGGAATTACAATTACAATTTAGGCATTTAGCAGATGCTCTTAATCCAGAGCAGTATAAGCAAGAACAACACATGGTAATAAATCGAATACATAAAAAGACATCAAGAAACATACGTATAAGAACCTAACATCCGTCTAACAGTGGAATATCTATATAATGAAACTATGCATATACACTATAGAGTGCTATGTCTACATAAATTGAGGAATGTTTCATATGATATATACTATATGAGTGAGCATGAACAAATTATATTGTTTTAGGTTATTTCTGCTCTAAATTACAATTCTAGAATGAGTTGGATGTTTACCTCAGAGCTCATGTTTAATGTCTTTGCTAATGTGTTTACTGGTCCAAACAAGTTCTTATTTACTACACGGTAAACGTGTGAATGTAATTTAGTATTTCAAAGCGAATAGCGCAAGCAGCATTCTTCACATATAGTTTCCAAAAGACTGATTCAAAGTAAGCAATACCTTAGCTAGTCTACTTTGAAATATCATGCATTATTTTATCAGGAGAATATGCAAATACTTGTAAGCAGCAGAGCAGAGAGAGTTGAAGTTGAAAGTTGTCAAGTCTGTTAAATCATCCAGCTGTTTGAATACAGATGAATGGAAACGAAATAACGATTATGCAAAATAAATGCAACCAGGCCCCTGTTAAAAAAAAGAATAATTCTATACTGTTCTAAATGATTCCTGAGCGCGGCACGGCTGCGGCTCACCGCTCCAAGAGATGGGTCAAATGCGGAGAACAAATTTCACTGCGGTAACGTGTGTGACAAATCGTACGATTTTTTTTAACCTTTTTTTTCCCTCTTTTTTTTGCCGACCCTTCTGCTCATCTGGAGCGGTAAGGGGGCTCACCGTCTAGCTCAAAGGACACATTGACGTAGGCAGGGGGAGCCGGGAATTGAACCGCCACTGATCCCCCCCACATCTCCCCCCCCCCATCCCCCGAGCCACTGTTGCCCACAATGTCAAACTCACTCCTAAGCCCCTGCTTTCAATTACAATCATCTCTGAGATGTTGTCCGTCTCACCTTGTCACTTTGAGAGCTGCTGTAACATTCTGTCTACGAGGAGGCATGTTCCTCGGAGTGTGTGTGTGTGTGTGTGTGTGTGTGTGTGTGTGTGTGTGTGTGTGTGTGTGTGTGTGCGCGTGTGCGTGTGCGCGAGTTGGAAAAGATATACAAACAAATGACAGCAGCGCGTGAAGTGAATCAATCGGGACAAGCCTTGTCAGAGACAGTACATCACAGCCTACCTGTATACCCAACCACCTCGCCAAGTGGCAACATGTGAGCCCAAAGATATAGGCTGCTGTTTTGGCAAACTAAATGCAGCATGGTTGGATAAAATATATAAACTTTACTATACTTATACAGTATATATATAATATGATATAATGTAAATAAAAAATTAAATACCCCAAAAAAATACTAACAGTTCAGGACCGGACCTGGAGTCTTGACGGCTATATCTGCCTTCAAGCTAGCCGACAGAAAATCAATGCTTAGCCTACTCTTATTTTCGTGTGTGTGTGTGTCTGTGTGTCTGTGTGTCTGTGTGCCTGTGGGCCTGCGTGCCTGCCTGCGTGCGTGCGTGCGTGCGTGCGTGCGTGCGTGCGTGCGTGCGTGCGTGCGTGCGTGCGTGCGTGCGTGCGTGAACGTACGTGTATTGGGGGTGCAGTACGTTGTTCAGACTAGTCATTGGTCCGACAAAATTAATGACAACCCACCTCTTCTCCTAACCTAACCATAACCGCAAGCACGGGAGCAGACGACAGGACTAATGACCTGTCTGAATTACATGCGGTCCCCGTGTATTGGTTGTGTGTGTCTTTATACATGTGATGCTGTGTGCTCCCACCCAAGAGCATATTGGATGTTGTCATAATTCCCAGGGCCGGGGTGGTTATTCCCAGGGCCGGGGTGTTATTTCAGATGAGCAATTGAAGATGGATGGAGCCAATCTCCATAAGCAGGGGTTGCCGTGGCAGCTTTGTTCTCCCCTAGAGATTAAGTGGTCTGGTAATAAGGCCGTTGACTCAACGAAGAGTCAATCTAATGATGGGCTGGGCTGAGGGGAGATCAGTAATGGAGGTCCACTCTGCCATCTGCATGACCTTTCATCAGGATATGCAGTTAAGAAACGGGAGGGGCGAGCCTCCAGCCAAGCAATCTGATTGGCCAATTAACCAACCACCGTGCAGGCCAGCCATTCCGATGAAAGGACCGGATGAAATAATCTCAAGAGCCTTTATTGTAGCCCCTCCCTATGTCCAGCTTTGAGGGTCTGTGGAAACACAAACATTGAAGACAAAAGTGTGTGTAAAACAAACATTGAAGGCAAAAGGGAAATTGTGATTGGCCAGAATGAGATGATGTATGATGACGTATGACCATAAGAGCACCCCTCACTTCACACGGGCGTGATTTTGCTTTGTCCTTCAAAGCAAGACACATTCATATGTTCAAAATAACAAGTCTTCTACATTCTCTAATTGTGTAGACTCCTTGTAAAGTAATGCATATGTTTAACAATAATGTAACTCTTGAGAGTGTAAATTAAACCTAAATGGGTATCATTTTACTCTCTTGAGAGCGTAAAATGAAACCAAATGGATTTGGTTTCATTTTACACTCTCAAGAGTTAAATATCTATAAGGGTCCATTTGCTTACCAACTCTCCGTCATTTAGCTGGGGGACCACCTGGAACCCACTCAAGGACCCACGGGTGGTGAAAACCACTGAGCTTGGGTATATTACATGCAGGCTGCACCACTAGCCTGCTGTGGAAGCCTTGGCTCTCCTTTGCAGTGTGTCTGCATTCTGGAAATCACATTGATATAGACCTGCTTCGGCCTATTGTGAGCGTCTGCAGTGCAATGAGCCGGCGCTAACATCCAATCAACTCCATGACGAGAGTCAGTCACACAATGAAGTGGATGGAGGGCCTCCTTGGCTACACAATATGCAACTATAAGGATTATGGAGACACAGAGCACTGTTGAGCCTATTCAGACTAGCTTACAGTCGGTGGCACTTCTATAATTATCTCAAGCTTTTTGCACCCTTTAAAAGTTAAAATTTTAAAAGTATAGTATAGTCAGATAACTCTTAATGAATTTAGAATATACTGTATATTCATTGAGCATAATTGAGCATAGATATATGAAGCATATTTTGGCGTCAGTCAGGACTCATATTTTAGTAAAGTTATAAGCCAAATAGAATTA
Organism: Electrona antarctica; assembly: GCF_951216825.1. NCBI lineage: Eukaryota > Metazoa > Chordata > Actinopteri > Myctophiformes > Myctophidae > Electrona > Electrona antarctica. The sequence continues at coordinate 10,175,663 of NC_136802.1, read as the reverse complement.
CAGGGAATTAATTAAGACCCCCATGCAGGGGGATCTAGAAACAGAGCCTACAGGTGGATGCTGGGGAGGCGGTGGGATTTGCCAAACGTCATGAGCAGCAGGTTAGCACCAAGCGAGACAGGGAGGCAGCATGAAGCAGCGACGCATGTCCGCACAGCAGGAGAGAAGCCAGGAATGAGCAGGTATAGGCAGAGAAGTTTAAATGGCCGCTCTGATCAGGCATGTGACTATAGTCACCTGATCAGGTAGGCTCGAGTCTCGAGTTGTCTGCCTGAACATATAGATACGCAGGCTGCACATCATTTAGTACCGAGATTCACATACATGACATGTACTGTATACACCATTGACTATTCATGTGCTATTATAACTTGCACAACCTGAATTACATATCCATTCCTATATCACAAAGGCAACGGTGCTGAGGGAGGTCTCAAAGCGTGTGAATATTATATTAAACACGGACCAGCTGGCAGCCAACAATGTTGTGCAGCAGTGCATGTATTCCCTCGAAAAGGCCAACATGACACAGTTCCACATGATCTGTGCAGCGATGATGAGTACTGTACATAATACGTGCATATGAAAGGCAAAAGGAAGATAAAGGGAGTGAGTCAGAGAGACCGAAGGGCTGCATGGTACTGTAAGTGAAAACTAGAGAGGAGAGGAGAGAAGAGAAGAGTGGGGGGCATCTGTTCTGACCTGTCCTACACTGGGAAAACAAACAAACAAACAGGCCGCCAGGCTATCGGTACACACGGTGCGCAAACAGCCAAGCGGACAAATCTCCCTCATATCTGCAGTGCGGAAGCCCCGGCCGGCATCATGTGTGGTTTAGAGCAGTGGTTTTTAACCTTTTTTTCATTTCAAGGCCCATTATTTGTTCTGCATTTGAGCCACGGACCACCATTTGATTTAGCCTCTCAGACCTATAACACAACACAAAAAAAGGGAAAAAAATATAGGCCTATAGCAATTATTACATTTTCTAATTGTGTAGACTTCTTGTAAATTAAGTAATGCAGATGTTTAACAATATTTTTTAACTCTTGAGAGTGGTTTCATTTTACACTCTCAAGAGTTAAAGATGTAATAAGGGTATACATTTGGTTACCAACTCTCCATTATTTAGCTGGGGACCACCCTGGAACCCCATCAAGGACCACTGGTGGTAATTTATATGTATAGTTTCATTATATAGATATTCCACTGTTACGTTCTTAGCTTACACATGTTTCATGATAACTACTTTTTATGTATGTGATGTATTGCCATGCTTTTTGTTCTTGCTTAATGTAAATCGCTCTGGATTAGTGTCTGCTTAATTGTAAATTGTCACCCCGGACCACTTGTTGAAAACCACTGGTTTAAAGCGATGACGAGTTGTATAACAGTGGATGTCGAGCCCTATCTATATATGCCATTAATTATGCAGTCAATTTACTCGATTGTACTCTCGGAATAGTCATATTTCCTTGGGAAACGCTTAGTATTCTTCACGTATGCTGCTGGGGGACTGTCACTGTCCATATGTCGTCACTGCCTCAAGTGAACAACATGTTCCTATATATTTTGAAGGTCGTCGACGGTAACAGAGAGCATGCTGCAGGGCTTCGAGTGAACATTGAAACAGAGGGGCGATTCAAATGGGCGTGAAGTGTTGTTTAATTATTAATTATTATTCATAATATTTATGCTATGCCAATAATGTTCAATCACATTATGTAAGATCACTCATGTCTGAAGCAACCCCACTCAGTATTCATATTATACTGTAAACTGCTTAAAAGCTCACCAAAAGTTTGGATTAAGCTGCATGGCTGCATCCTTGCGGTCACTAAGGGCTGGGCTCACAGGCGGGAACTTTGTACTTTACACTCTGCTGAAATAAATGGTCACAACTCATGCTGATGAACTCTGCCCATGATGATCATTTGAAATTATTTATACTGAATGTACCAATATATTTGATGTCTTATATTGTATGTACCAAGTATCCCAGAGAGGATGTGATCTATGTGTTGTCGAATATAGAATCGGCCTTGTTGTGCATGTATAATTCACTTATTAGGATGTACACATTATTATAACTCAATTAACCATAGAGTGACGCAAACATGTCAGACTAATTGGCCCCGCACGCGCGCGCGCGCACACACACACACACACACACACACACACACACACACACACACACACACACACACACACACACACACACACACACACACACGTGCACGCGCACGCGCACACGCACACGCACACGCACACACGTTATATTCACAACTATATAGGGGCAGTGCAAACAAACATCGGGAGTCACATGCCCGAACTGTCATCCTAGAAGAAAGCTGTCCAAACTCTGTTTACTTTTGTTTAAACTTAAATGTGACTCCTTAGAAACTAATAAAGATTCTTGCTGAGTAATATACAACGCATCCTGAGGCCTTTGTCATTCAAAGAAAGATGGTCATGAAGTGTGGGTCATGACCAAAATAATATGGTCGCGAATACAAGCGGCCAAAGTGAGCTTTCTCTGGCGGGTGGCTGGCATCTCCCTTAGAGACAGCTAGGGTGAGAAGTTCAGTCACGCTGAGAGACTCAGAGTAGTCGCTGCATGCTTTTTCGCCTGGAATGAGCCAGCTTAGGTGGTTCGGGCATCTGGTTAGGAGGCCTCTCGAGTGTCTCCCTAGGGAGGTCCTCCTCGAGGCACGTCCAACTGGGAGGAGACTCCGGGGCAGACCAAGGCGCAGATAGAGGGATTACATCGACTCACTGGCCTTGGAACGCCTCGAGATCCCACAGGAGGAAGTTATACTAATGTTGCTCTGGAGAGGGAAGTCTGGAGCTCTCTGAGTAGAGCTGTTGGCCCCGTGACCCGACTACGGATAAGCGGTTGAAGATGGATGGATGGATGGATGGATGGATGGATGGATGGATTTAAAGAACAGGCCTACTAATGGTGCAACATGAAACTATACTATTGTCCTCCGTCAGTCAATACTGCATCGGCCAGGGAACTGGCGGGGTGTGAATTCATGGATTGATTTCTAAGAGCTAAGCATGAGTGCACAATAACTACACACACAGCTCTCGCTATTGTGCAAATCAATGGATAATCAATGTTTCCTGTTGCTTCTCATTGAACGCCGCGCAAAGCGAAAGACGGCCGGCTAACTTGGCGATTATGTCGAACATATATTGTTCTATGTCTTCCACAACAAAGAATGATCGGTCCAATAAATGAAATAGGCCCAGCGGCAACAATAAAACCATTTCTGTCTCTCTCAGCATTCAACCCCTCCATCTCTCTCTCTCTCAGAATCCTTTGCAGCCATACGCCTGTATAGAGTCCTGCAAACATACACCTGTGGCGAGGACACCACGCGACATGTGCAAGCATGCATTAATGATCCCACAAACAGCCACTTAAACACACACCAGGGCACGCACACGCCGTGTACACGCATACACTATATATAGTACTCAATCATTCACACGTGCACGTCTGCACGCGCCGCTGCGTGCCGCTGACACCACCAATAACGCATGCCAACATATGGTGGGATCTACCGCAAATCTCCTTGAAAGGTCACCTGTCTGTCAGTAACGTATGGTTTGCCTCATGACGGGGCCCGAGCTCCGTGTGTGCGTTTATTATTTATTTACAGATTTATTGTCGGTTGCACGCCGGCATCATAATTTCATTAGTCCAATCACTGTTATTCTAATTACGCAACGCACGCACGCACGCACACACACACGCGCACACGCGCACACGCACACACGCACACACACACACTGCGCGCAGGCACGAAAAGCGCGCAGCTCTCGTTGCAAATAAAAGTTAATGAGCTTTTATGAAAATGGCTTGACGTGACCTTTTTATGCATTCATTTATCCCCCCTGTCACCCACCCACCGACCTGTCCCCCCCCCCCCCCCCCCCCCCTAACCCCCCACAAAATGGTGCAGTGGAAGGAACTGGAAGGGCCCCAGAGTCAGGACACAGTGCTCAAACAACGTAAACAAGGAGCACTGTTGTCACAAAATGTACATAGAAAGTCACACACACTTTGCTTTTTTTTTGCTTATGGTTGACCATCGAATCCGAAGATGACGTCCACTTCGGTGAGTACTTTGGTGTCTGAAAAGTCCTATCCTGGACCCACAAGTCCTGTTGCATGAGGACACACACACACACACACACACACACACACACACACACACACACACACACACACACACACACACACACACACACACACACACACACACACACACACACACACACACACACACACACACACACACACACACACACACACACACACACACACACACACACACACACACACACACCTCTCTTCTTGGCGCTCGTTTCCAAACAGCATCAAAGTGTCCCTTATCTCAAGTCCTTTTCCATAAATCATTTAAGCCCCCGTCATCCATAAATCTGTTGAAATGCCCTTTTCAAGCTGGCCATAAACAGCCTAATAGATCTCCAAAAATGCCAGCGCTCTGATGCAGTAGCCGTTGATGCCAACCACACCCGCAGCACCCTGCAGTTTGATGAACGGCCATATGAACGGCCATTTGTTTTTCCATGCATTACACCATGCCGCATTATGCTAATGTGTGATACTGTATTATTATAGCAGATACAGTATATGCCCCTGTTTCACGAATCAATGGGTCAGGACCCATAATATATATTTGTATTATTTCAAAAAAATATAAATAAAATAAATCAAAATCGATAATGATAATATCACGATATTCGATATATTGCGATATTGCGATATTCAATATATTGCAAGAGATTTCATCAACGATATATCACGATATCTGTAACTGAAAATCAAAAAATAACCATAAAAGGCAAAAATATGTATTTATTCCAAAATATTTTTGTGTCACAAACTGACCAATAAGTACATGAATCTTGCCTCCTCCAAACAGTAAAACACTGCAACTTTACAACTTGACCACAAACTAGAGACGAATAACAGTTTAAGTCCAAATTTTATTCTGACCCCTCCACGAAAAGGCCTAGTTGTCCTGACCCCTTATCCATCATTATGGATAATTAGTGTGGACTTAAACTGTTATCCGTCTATAGTATTGTCTGTCCACAACAATAGGTAGCCTACTACTACTAGTACTAACTAATCAATATCACGATATTGGGACTCGGGAGGACGATACAATATATATATCGTGATATCGATATCGTCCCACCTCTAATAAATATCACTCTACTTCTACTAAGACTACATGCTTTGAAAACGACTCAGGCAAAAGTAACTATTTGAAGAATGCACTGATTACTACTTCCATACAGTACATGTACTGTATATGCAGAGGTGCATCAGTCAATTATACTAATCCATATTTAATCAATTAAAAATAGCAGCAATCATCAAACAAAAATACTGTAGCAGATCAACAAGCTGACAACACGTGGCATTGTGACACGTTGGGAAGTTGTAGATCTGCTATTTCCGCGTGACAACCGTTGAACGACATGGTATACATTTTGGGCTACAGTACATACGAAAAAGAAAGATTCTAAAAATGTCTTCTACATCCTGACAGTTTTCTGAAAAAGCTATGTTTCTATGTCAGTCGTTCTTCGATTTTTCAAAAATAGCAGACCTACAAGCTCGTAGCGCGCCACTCGGTGGCGCGCTATGAGCTTGTAGATCTGCTATTTTTCAATAGCTAAATCATAACATAATGCTAACACCAAAAGGGGTTCCCGCCCAAAATGGGTTAAAACAAATATATTAAAAAGCTTCTCGATTATTCGATGTATTGAAAAAGTAGTTTCCAGCCTATATGATCACCCTGAAAGGGTCCCTGAATGGATCAATCCTGAACACTATGCCCGGCCAACCAATCCCTGTCCAATTCAGCGATGCTCTCAAACATCTGTTCTTCATCTTGAATTTAATCATCCTGATTGTCATAACAGCATAACTGTGCTACTTTAATTCTTGCCTTTCCCAAAGTAGCATGAGTGCAATACTTAATCGAAAATCTACCAAATCAAAATGACCCATTTTAGAATGCACTCCATGTACGAAAGAGCAGTTACGACTCACGAGTAGGCCTACTTGTAATTCATTACTCTTAGGTTTATTGTAATACGTGAGCGAATGACAGATGTAGGGTGAATGACAATGTACTGTAAATCTACATCCATCCATTCATCCATCCATCTTCAACCGCTTATCCGTAGTCAGGTCGCGGGGGCAACAGCTCCACCAGAGTGTTCCAGACTTCCCTCTCCAGAGCAACATTAGTGACTTCCTCCTGGGGGATCCCGAGACGTTCCAAGGCCATGTGAGTTGATTTGTTTCCTCCAACTGCGCCTTCGTCTGCCCCGGGGTCTCCTCCCAAAGTTGATCATTGCTCATAGAAAATAGAGTTTACTATTATTTGTTCATATTAAATGATTAATTCTTGAATCAAATTTGGTTCGTTTTACACTCACGGCGTGAAGGAAAAGATTCAAGCTAATTATTCAGTTTTTAATCAAAATCAAGTATCGTGTAGGAAGTCAGGTCGCATGCTGGTTAGGCACGAATAAAGTGAGCCTGTAATGCGTGTGCCAACAGAGAGAGAGAGACACACACACACACACACACACACACACACACACACACACACACACACACACACACACACACACACACACACACACACACACACACACACACACACACACACACACACACACACACACACACACACACACACACACACACACACACACTCTTTCCTGCAGATAAAAAGGAAACATACTGACGGCTGACTGAGGAGCTCGTAAGCCTGCTCATTGCTAGCAATTAGACCACATTACCTTATTGGAATTGATCCGAGCAAACAGTAAATAAGGCAACTGGGTGAAAAAAACGGCTATAGCGTCGCGGCATTCTTCGCTGAAAGAGATCATCGATCAATACTGTCTTGGGTTGCAGGGCTGACGACATGACAGATTCTCAAATGTATGTAATCGCATCAACGCTGCTCCAAGCAGGCACCATTTTGTGTTGCTGAATTGTGTTGTATAAAGTTAGTCCATGGGCACGCCAGGCCAGCATTTTCACTAATCTGGATACGGGGGCACTCAAGGTGGCAAATTCCAGTATTTTGTTTTTTTGAAAAGGTCTATATCCATAGATAATATTTCAACATGACAACCCTTCCCATGCGGTAGCTTATAGTTGCAGTTATCAGCCTTCAATGACACCAACCATAGAGCCACAGAATTAAATGAAAGAATAGCCGATCTACAAGCTCACAATGCGTCACGACGGGACGCATTGAGCTTGTAGATCGCATAGTGAGTACATTTTACTGCCAATACTTTTGTACTTTTATAGTACAAGTATGTAGATTTTGAATTCCAAACTTTTACTTGTAACAGAGTATCAGTTCTACATTGCAGTATTGATACTTTCACTTAAGTAAAATAATCGAGTACTTTTTCCACCACTGCTGAATTCAGGCTTATTTAGGGGGTGGGGGGGCGGCAATCATAGCGAACCATCCATACCCGCGGCATACGGGCCAATGGCGTCAACCATCGGTTCCCCAGACAATGCCGACTGCAACAGCAGTTTTGTGAAATCCCTCTCCAATGAAGGCTTAATATCTATGGCTCCATGAAAACCACAAACAACGCACATCGTGCGCCGTGGTTCACTCCCGCATGCGGACGGATAACGCCCTCCTTTCATAAAAGAGAAATTCAGAACCGATATTATTATGTCCAAAGGGGGAACTGCATTTTTGATTGCTCTGCAAAAGACTGGCAGCGCAATATATATTATATCGCACATCAGGGGGAAACCCGTCTATTGCTATGTGGTGATATGTCAGGCCATACACCCACACTACGAGTGGTATTGGACAGAAAAAACATGCTTTTACCACTCAAAAAGGTGACTGTATATATACTGTACCTCTGAGTTGAATACACCAGTATAGGAATAATACATTATTAAATAAAAAATACCTCAAAATTGCACAATACTTGAGTAAATGTAGGCTACTTTACACCACTGACATCCATTCCAGTCTTGTATTTTTTTCCCACGATTTTGCAACCCATTTTTTCACCCAGTCCATTTCAGTCTGATGTGTTCTGTATAACCCATTGTTATCCCCTACTGACCATCCTGTCTGCCCCTGACCCCTGTATTCCCCCATTGCATCAAAGCAATCCCCCCCCCCCTCCCCCGTCGTACTGCTCCCCGATACTTCAGAGGGAGAAGTGAGGGGGTTATCCAGGCCACTGTTGCAGTGTCATTCAACCAGAGTGAAAAGTGAAAGGCGCTGTGGGCGTTGTGTAAGAAGGGGACACGGAGCAGATTTGTACAGGAGCGCGACGAGGTCAGCGCTGGGAACAAGGCCCATGGAGGCGACGGAGGCTCCGCGGGGATTGCAACATGGAGAACAGCCTCTGATGGAACACGTCCAAGTCGGAGGAAGGAAAGAAATGAGGACAGGAGTACAAAGGTGAACGAAACAGCACTCTGGGACAAAAAAAGAAATAATCCCTGATCCCTTTGTGGGTTGTTTTTTTTGTGGGAAACCATTTCAATTCCAATGTTCCACCTGCATGACACCTTTTCCTGCTTATATAAGATACAGCACATGTCAACCGCCTGCATGAGCAGGCATCTTTTTGCTTTCGTCATTATCCATCTATACATCTGTATAATGCACGTAACTCGAGAACCGTTCACCCCACCGACTTCAAATTCGACACACGCGTTCCCCACCCCCCACAGGGAGTGTGGTGCCCGGTGTCGAGTCCCGTCGGACCCACAGTTTTCCAGAACCGCCCCAAAAAGGCCTCTAACCCTAACCCAGGGGACAGGGCCCCTGCCCAGGTTCCATATGGAGCTGGCTTGTTCTGACATCACAACACTCCATATTTGGGCATGCCTGACACAGAGCTCCATATATAGAAATAAAGGGACACAGCGAGACAGATACAGAAATCTCCATATATGGGCAACGGGTATTGCATAGCCAGGTGGGGCAAGGATCTCCAACTTCCATCGTTACTGACTCGGTGCTCTATACAGCCGGTCTAGTAAATAATAAATGCAGCAAGAGTACACAGAGATGTAGAGTAAAGACAGCAAACATTAGACAGAAAGAACAAATCGACCCGGAGGTTACAGCTGATATTAATCTATTAATCATGATGATGTTCAAAGCCTCAGGGACACAATATGAAAACTCAGCAATATTACAGTATTTACAGCATTGGGGGGGAAATAGAGCTATACCACATCTTCAAAATGTATATACAGTATACCGGTACAGAGTTATAACCCACACAGATGATGATATAATTTTTTTTTTTTTTCAGCAAGCAGCTTTGGTTTCCGAGGTGTTTCAGTCGTGCAGAGCAGAGATCAAGCGAGCAATTTCCCGTCAGCATGGATGGATGGATAGATGGATGGATGGATGGACCCCCCACTGGTGTGGCTTTGAACCCACAGTACAACCTACAGTAACCTCGCTTCACCAGGCTTTCAACCTCGGAGGAAAGCCTAGTCTGTGTTACTAAAGCCCCGTGTGAACCGGTCGGGAGCGCATGGTAATTTATACGTCATGTTGTTGTAGTCACTGATTTGTAGTCATCACCAGGCAGGAATAACCACAAACTGGAATAAGAACTGTATATACCCAAAATAATTCCCCACGAACATAATTTTAGGGCCTACCCGCAATAAAATAGAATTAGATAACAAAGGTATACAGACGCGAAATAGTCTCTGGAAATACACTCACATTTGTATTTTTTTTGGGTAGACCCTGGGTAGACCCTAAAATTATGATCGTGGGAATTATTGTGGGGATACTTCTGATTCCGGCTTGTGGTTATTCCTGCCTGATGACTACAAACAACATGACGTGAATTACCATCCACTCCCGACCGGATCATAAACTCGGGCATTCACTTCTAGTCATTTTTACTAGTTGACTAGTTGACTAGTTTACTAGTTGTTTAACTACCTATTATGTAAAATAAAATAAACCCTTTTTTTTCTTTTTTTCTTTTAATAAATATTTGTACAAAAACTGTGTACATTGGTGACTATAACTATAATCTACCTGATCTTGAGGCCTACAAAATTGGGAAAACTTTTTTTTTTCTTATCAACTAGTCAACTAGTACCAACAAGGTCGACTAGTGGATTTACTAGTCGACTAGTGGATTTACTAGTCGACTAGTAAACTAGTCGACTAGTAAACTAGTCGACTAGTTGCTTAATGCCCTAACAGTACAACCACAGCCTCTCACTCTCTTTCCCTCTCTCTCTCTATCTGACCTACAAGGTTTCATCCAAGTAGCAGCATGCCCACCCGCCTGTCTGTCTGTCTGTCTGTCTGTCTGTCTGTCTGTCTGTCTGTCTGTCTGTCTGTCTGTCTGTAGCACAAACAGAACGGAGCAACAAAAGACCTTCTATTGAGCTCAACAGTATTCCCACTGCTGTGATTGTCTGGAACAAAAGGCAGGATTTGGAGGAGACTTAACGCTCATGGCAACTCACACTCCCAACCTTCATTTTTTCCCGTCAGATCAGAGCTGTGAGCAAGTGATGTGCCACCACGGACACATCACTGCTGTGAAAGTTGACTTGACTGACTGACTGACTGACTGACTGACTGACTGACTGACTGGAACGGGGCCAAAACAAACCTGGCCAAAGAAAGAAAGAAAGAAATCAGACAACAAAAGCAGAGCTTGGCTGTCAGGGGCGGCGGCGGCGGGTTAAGACTGCCTCCGTCTTCCGTTGACTCCCATCCGAGTCCAGCGGCCGCGCTCGCTCAGAAAGGCTTGTGTACAGTATATATACAGCAGGTCACTGGGAGTCAAGAAAGGGCCTTGAGCGTGGCCGGGTGTTAACGCTCTCTATTTTTATCCGCTGGTGGGCTTGTTGTTATTTCTCCCCCTCTCATCTCACTCAGTCTCTGATCTTCAGCTGCACTGCTGCCTGTGTTTTGTATAATCATTGAGTCAGAAACAGCCAACTGGAAGATCTTGGCCAATTATGACTTCATGATTGCCGCTGGCAAACGGCACCTGTTGCTCGGCGATGTAAGACGCACACAAACACACGAAACAGCAGCTGGGCTGTGTGTGTGTGTGTGTGTGTGAGGGTGTGTGTGTGTGTGTGTGTGCGTGCGTGTGCATGTGTGTATTTCTCCATGTACACACCGGCTTGGGTCAACGGTATGGTGGGTATAGAGAACGGCGACTGCAGATGCGATGCGAGTCGACTCACATCCAACTGTATTCGCTGCGCCGCTGGCTGTGTGTGCTACAGTAGCTGGCTCGTTTACGCATCCATGTCATTGCCTGCATGCATGCGTGTGTGTGGGTGAACGGAGGGCATGCATGCATGCATGCGAGTGCACCCTGTACTGTATACCGGAGCTCGGGAGAGCGACTCGGTGGGAGGGTTCGGGGATCGGTGTTATTTCACGCCCTGCAGGCCGCGCCCCGGGGAGCGCTCTGTGTCCCGGACGGTAGCAGCGTTATAATACAGGCTGTGGCGTTTCCACCTCAGTGACGGCGCAGTATACTGTACCTGCTCACTGGACTGAACGCATGATGCCGGCCTGATGCCCGCCACCATGTGTGGCGATTGCACGAGCGTGTATATACGGGGGATCGAGATGACTGGAGACGCCGATGGATGGAGGGCTGATTCACTGCACCTTAATCTCATGTACGGCACGCATATATCCTTCTTGCACCTTGTCTACACCGTGTAGAGTGGAGTGTATACTGTATATACCTGCTGTCATGTTTAACACCGGACGGATATGCTATGTGTGTAAATATAGACACCTTCTTTCTCGCTCTTTCTGGAAGCAATCAAAACTATATGGAGCTTGTGAAGTAAATGGACTAAACAGAGAGAAGACTGCTTTTCCTCTCTATAAAGCTCATAAACAAACTTTACTAAAATACTCAGAAGAAAGTCGGAGGCAGACAGGCAAATTAAGTGGGTTTCCGAGTCCAGATTTATTGCAAAGACAAAGTACAGCTCAGCTCTCCTGCATGGAGCTCTCCACCTCACCAGCCTGACGGCTTGTGAGGCCACTGAACCAGATAGACAGTTTTGACTAGTTTATAAAGGAGTCGAATACACATTTGAAACAGCCAGTCGTTTGACACCCACACCAAATGGTCCCAAGTCACTAGGTGTGGTCACAGTAAGCACAGCAGGAGACCTCTCTGGTCTAGATGCTGCTAGATCAAAGTAGGCCTATAGCCTATTTAACATAGGGTGCAAGCTGTGAATGTTGCCTATGTCTATCCAAACACGTCCTGTTGGTAAATGGTCAGGCCTCCTAGTTTAGATGTGGAACATCATTAAGCTATATTAATGTGAATTGTGGTTCCACCAGATACCACACTTGCACAAAAAAAAACGAATTTCACCCAGTGTGTTTTATACCTGTAAACCTGTGGTGTGACACATCCTATAGACAGTTAGTTGCCTACATTTATATTTACACCTGTAAATAGCTCATACATTATGCAAATCCCAGCTGCGGCCTGAGAGCAGATGGCAAGTCCAAACTAAGTACTTCTGTACTTCGACCAAAATAACACGCAGTGTATTTGTTTCTTGAAAGCGTACGCAATCTCTCAAGAACAGATTCTGAGCTGCACTGCTGAATCTGTCAGCAGGGGCATTCAACACGTACATTGTTGTTAGTGGTAATGCAAACACAATAGGCGCCCCACCGGAAGAGGAGGGCTGAGGGCGGACCAAACGGCCAACATTAAGGTGACGCAGATGTCACAGAATTGGAGACAAAGGCGATTGAAAGAAACAGATAGTGTGCGCAGTTCAAGATGACGCCCTCCATTGCTGTTGACAACATATCACCTAGCTACCCAATGCTAAAGTAAGTAGCATTATGGCTTGATGGATCATAACTTATGTAAGCACTATAAATTACCAATTGCCGTACATCTAGGGCAATGGCGTTAAATGTGTAAATTTCGATTTTATTTTTAATCTTGAAGCTGAGATGTATCTCTCTTGTATCTGCGTCAGTCTTTTTGTGTGTTACTGTGGTGGCTGCTATGCCAACCCAATTTCCCTCACAGGATAATCAAATGTCTGCCTAACCATAAAATAGGAGCATATTGCGCGCACGCACGCACGCACACACGCACACGCGCACACACACACACGGCTATAAGTAGGGGCCATAAACAGTCACATGCGTGCTTAAAAGTCACGTTGTCTCATGCCTCCCGGTGCTTGTTGGTCATTACGGGGTGTTGTCAAGCTCGCCTGATGAAGGGTAATGTTATAACTCAAGGACAAGGAGCAACCATAACCATCCTCAACAGGAGATCAGCTCTGTGTGCGTGCGTGCGTGCGTGCGTGCGTGCGTGCGTGCGTGCGTGCATGCGCGTTTGTGCGTCAAGAATCAAGAGGGTTTTTTGTCACTATAATTCATACAAGGTGCAAGCAGCGAAACGTTGAGTGTGACATATCCTACCTGACTGAGCGAGGTACAATCAGCAGCACAATAATACACAGAATAGAGATAATGGTGTAATGGAATGAAATTAAATAAACTAAGAGAAGTAAAAATAAGAACATAATGGCTAAAGTACAGATAAATCTCACACACTAAACCTCTAAACCACCGGAAAAAATATAATTCATGGTGAGGTAAGGTACACATATACATCCAATAGACTATGTACTATCTACTGTACATTAATCCAAGTAACAGTGTGAACAAAGATAGCATGGTTGTGTGTGTGTGTGTGTGTGTGTGTGTGTGTGTGTGTGTGTGTGTGTGTGTGTGTGTGTGTGTGTGTGTGTGTGTGTGTGTGTGTGTGCAGGAGCACAGCTGGTGCGCTTGCGGGTAGAATTTACACGTACTGTGATGAATGTGCGTGAAACGCTGGTCAGAATCCCAGGTGGTGGACATTTACATCCAGAACTGGTCACAGGCTGTGTCTAAACCAGCCCAAAACACACCAATGCAACTCAATGAGTTGCATTGGTGTGGTTGACCTTGAAACGGTTTTGTCCCAAGGAGTTTCAACTGTGGTTTGGGCTTAACCCTGTTAGCCCCAACGATGCTATTCGTCAACATCTTTTTTCACCTAAACATCACCATTGATGTTCATTGTTTAGTCTTGCAATGCCATTGGTCATGATATTTGCATGTAAATACCCCCCACAGAGGCAGAAATGCACACAACTTCAAAATCTCTGGACTGAATTTTTAACATTTAACCTTTGACCTTTAACCCTGAAAAAAGTAAGTAAAATGCCTGTAAAATATATTTTTTTGTGATCATTAGAATGTCTAGAACATGTTTTATTTATATCCCCGGAATGTACATTATTAATTTATTATTATTATTTTAATAATTATTATAAATGTTTTGTTACATAATTTCCTCTGCAAAGTCCTATAGTAGTACAAAGTAGTAGTAAGGAATTGAAATCTCTTTTTTGCATCCGGGTCTTACAGGGTTAATGCTAATCAACAGCCGAGTACATGAGGTGTTAATGTGTGTGATATTATATGTTTTAATAAGGCAGTATAGCCTTTAGGGAGGATGAGGCTGAGCATGTCGTAACGTGTTCCAATGTGGGGCGGCTGTGGCTCAGGAGGTAGAGCAGGCCGTCCAATGATCCGTGGGTCGGCGGCTCGAATCCCGGCTCCTCCTGTCCACATGTCGAGGTGTCCTTGGGCAAGACACTGAACCCAGTGAACCCTACGTTGCCTCCAATGGCAGCTTGCCACAATTCACCTTTAGCCAAGCCCCGCCCTCTACCACTTAGACACTCCCACTTGGACACTTTCCAGCCGGGCTCATTCCTTCCAATGTAAATATCATGGATTTTACACATTAAATACTGGTTCATTTGTGGAACCAGAACTTCAAAATCTCTCCCAAAATCTGTCAACAAGGCCTGCCGTATGCACTGGAAAAATATGTGTGAGACATTTCTTTTTTAGTTTTCATTTTATCATATAGGTAAACTATTGGTGGAGAGGTTTGTCTAACCCAGGGGTGCCCAAAAGGTAGATCGCAATCTACCAGTAGATCACAAAGGCTGTGCAGGTAGATCACATGACATGCCCCTAAAGAGTATTTAATTTAAAAATATTGAAGAAAAAAACCGATAAAAAAATAAAATAAAAACATTTCTCCCCCTCTATTTCCCATTCCAAGCATGCATTTGTCTTATACTGTACAGAATGTAACACAAACTCTACTATTCCGAAGCCCCCCCAGGTACATATTTAAACTATTGGTATAATAATTGATTTGGTGGGGTAGATCTTGCCGAGCTGGTCATTTTGAAAGTAGCTCTCAAGTCAAAAAGTGTGGGCACCTAGTATAGGGTGTGTAGGATGGGTGACAAATTCCAAATGTACTTTGTCAATGAATTTAGCTTTCTCTCTCCATTCTGTCATAAACTATAGTAAAACCAAACCAAAACAGGGCGGCGGTGGCTCAGGGGGTAGAGTGGCTGGATGGTAACTGCAAGGTTGCCAGTTCGAACCCGGGCTCCCCCAGAGTTGGTGTCGAAGTGTCCTTGCACTATATATTTCTAAAACTATGAAACATTTCAAAGATTTATTTTCAGGCAAACATGTCCACCGTAAGATGAACCTAAATAGGTTTGAATGGGGTTTCTAGGTGTAAGTATGTAGGACAAGTAGCATGCCAAAGTTTGTGTAATTGCCATTGAGAATGCATTGGGCGTTTAAGTTAAATACGGGGGGGGACATATTTTGACAGCAGAAACTGCCTGTCATAATTTCCCCCCCCTCCCTATTCCAAAGCCCCCCCAGGTACATTATATATTTAAACTATTTTCAGCAATGGTACACTTATTTTTTCAGTGGGTAGATCTTGTTGAGCTGGTAATTTTGAAAGTAGATCTCACGTCATAAATGTGTGGGCACCCCTGGTCTA
The DNA here is from genome assembly GCF_951216825.1 of Electrona antarctica. NCBI lineage: Eukaryota > Metazoa > Chordata > Actinopteri > Myctophiformes > Myctophidae > Electrona > Electrona antarctica. The sequence continues at coordinate 10,159,649 of NC_136802.1, read as the reverse complement.
ACCCATGTTATGCTTAGCTGTGATTGGACCACAGCAGTTTGGGGAGGGGCTTAGCTATAGGTCAATTGGTGTGTGAATGTGGGAATTATTATTATTATTATTATTATTCAGGTAGTCTATTTGTGCCTGGACAAAAAACTAAAAGCTTTGCTTTTGAGCGTTTAGCTTTGACAAACAATTTTGTCTCCGTTCATCACAGTTTTGCACAGAGAAGGAAACTGCAAGGTCAAAAACATGTCTGAATGACCAGGTTGCAAGGCCAGCCGTGGCGTGCGTTCGTGCGTGCGCATGCGTGTGTGTGAGTGTGCATGCGTGCACATGTGTGTGCGTGAGTGTGTGAACTGCCTGTGCACAAGACTCGGCAGTGTCACAGGAAGCCATTTATTTTCGGTCTAATTCTCCCACCGTCTGATTCCCTTCCAGAGCCCTCTGGCCTCTCAGAGGACCCAAAAAACAGCCTCTTAAATCATCTGCGAGAGACAATTAAAACATGTAATTAATCCTCAACACCCCCCACCCCCCCGTCCCCTCTCCTGGACCCCCACCAACCCCTCCTCACTTCTCTCGTTCCAAGGGGAGGGGGTTGGGTCTCACAGACTGGTAGGCCTACATTTACTCGCTTAGGTACAATTCGGAGGTATTTTTTACTTTACTGGAGTGTTTCCAGTACTATTCCAGTTCTACTCCACTACATCTCAGAAGCAAATATTATACGATTATATTTACTACGATTATTTGAAAACTGTATTAGCTTGTTACGTTGCACACACACACACACACACACACACACACACACACACACACACACACACACACACACACACACACACACACACACACACACACACACACACACACACACACACACACACACACACACACACACACACACACACACACACACACACACACACACACATTCCACAGTCCAAGCTGCTTCACTGGCATTGAAATGGCAAAGCATGCAATAAAAGGCAACGGGCGGACATGTTGGGTCGGGGCATGTTTGGATGCATTATTAAGCACACAGATTAATTGACCCAGCTGATCCCTGTAGATCTGGACCGTAATTGCTTTTTTCCCTCACACCCTCGTGGGCTGATTTATCCCCTCGTTCAGCAGCTCACCGCTAAGCCTTCACACGCTCTCTGTGTTCTGCTCCAAGTAGCTACGGGCGGCGTGTACAACACATGCTGAGGGGAAGGGCAGCGGTGTTTTAGACCGCAAATTTTGATTTTAGCTTTAGTCATGGTCTTTTGAATAGTTTTCATTTAGTTTTAGTCACGTTTTAGTCACCTGGGATGATTTAGTGTTAGTCTAGTTTTAGCTGACTAATTATCATTGATGTCGTTGTAATGGCTGATTTCACACTTGCTGAAAATAGCCGATCTACAAGCTCACAATGACTTATACTGGATCTCTTGGCCACTAGTCCCCCCCTGACATTTTAGTCTAGTTTTTATTTGTCAATGAAAGTGTCAGTATATTTAGTCCTAGTTTTAGTCATGGCTTATAGTTTTTATTTTGTTTTTAATCAGTGTTAAACGGTAGTCGACGCACATTATTTCGTCATAGTCTTAGTCGACAAAAACAACACTGAAGGGCAACAGACTTACCCTGGCGATGCCAGGCCACTCAAACGTCTCACCATCCATACATTGAGTTACTAGTATAGCCGAGTGTCACGAGAAAAAGATACGTGGACAGTTAAGCTACTATTAATGCCTTAAAAGTGTACAGATTATGGCATTAAGCTTTCGATCAATCCCTGCTTGGTCTTGTTATTTGACTTGCAGCATTGGAAGCCGGCTTGATTCGGGGAGGGATCTTGTACAGCTAAAAAGTCCACCAGGGAAGATAATCCACTCCCTTGTCCGGGGCAAGTTGGCATCCGTCCACCAGTTGAGTTCTCAGTGGTGCATGGGTGGCTAAACAGTAGCCCGACATCGGCAGACCCAATTCACAAAAAATGCGAATGCATCTGCCAGAGCAAAAATAAAACATGAGCTTGCAGTTTCATCTGGTTCCCCAGGCTAGCTAAAGAGGGTCAGATGTATGGGTTTTCAATCAGCCAAGTGAGGGGCGGCAGTTTCACCATGATTGCTTTTGGTTGGAACGAGACTATACGAGAGTGACTGTGCAGACTTCTGTCCCTGACAGAGAAATGGAATCACGGTATACTGTACTGCGCGCCGCCGCCCTTTCATCACAATACAAAAGGGTATTATCCTCCCGCAAACCGAACAAGGAGGAGAGGTGGAACTGTCAGCGCGTAATGGACCTGGTGAGGGAGGAAGGAAGTGTTGGGGAAAAGGTCAGCAAATTCTTCCAGAAGTTAAACCAAGGGGGAGAACAGCATGGCCGACAACAGAGTAATGGCACTTTTCAGGTTGATCAGACGCGTATAGTGCAGAACAATACTCTTTGGGGCTGGGATTCCTCTCTCTCTCTCTCTCTGTCTCTCTCTCTCTAGACAGTATTATTATAGTATAAGTTTTGAGGCAAATCATATTTTTGAGTGGTGCTGGCCACTCCTATAGACTGCTATGTGTGTCCATATGTCTGTGTTTGTTGACCGCCAAGTGGGCAAAGACACACGCACGCACGCACGCACGCACGCACGCACGCACGCACGCACGCACGCACGCACGCACGCACGCACGCACGCACGCACGCCAGGGAAGAGGGCTTGTACAGTACATACAGGACTAGTACAGTACAGTACAGCACCACTCTCATCACCACTTTCATACATTAAACTCCACCGCTGACTTTGCGCGTGACTTTGGGGCGCTTTAGTAAACCCTATTTTAATCCGAGGAAAAACAACAGCGACTGGGGCCGATATCGGGGAGTTACATGGATTTCGTATTGTTCCATTTCAGAGCTCAACAGAATACGAAAACAAAGGAAACGGCGTGGCTTATGAATAGCGTACACGGAGAGATAGCGCGGCATCTGGCAGGAGGCATTGGGAGCGCGAGCTGCACACATTGTGGGGAACTTGGCATGATCTCCGCTCATAACAAGATTAATCCCGTTTCTACATGGACCACGTTCGCTGGACAGCGAGTCCTAATATGTGGGTCAATGTCTAATCAAATTCCGCCGGCATTCTGTGGAAGTTATGTATGTACCACTGGCAGCAACTAGAGGCTGAAACGGACCACAGTTGCCAAATGTATACTTGCTGTTTTTTCACTCTATACACCAGTGGTTTTCAACCTTTTTCATATAATCATATATAATATATAATATAATCATAATTTATTCGCCATTTGAGCCACGGAACCACCATTAAGATGAGATTTATCCTCTCAGACCGAAGACTTGAAATATTTTGTTGTCATTGGCTAAGATTCTGTATTGATGTGGTATCATTATACAGATAACAGGCAAACGTTGTTCAAAATGACAATTATTGTACATGCTCTAATTGTGTGTAGAGTAGACGTCTTGAAAATGAAGTATTGCAGATGTTAAACAACAATGTAACTCTTGAAAGCGTAACATGAAACCAAATGGACCCGTACGGGTCCATTTGGTTTCATGTTACGCTCTCAAGAGTTAAAGATCTATAAGGGTCAATGGGGACCACCTAGAATCCCCTCAAGGACCACTGATGGTCCCCGGACCACTGGTTGAGAACCACAGCTCTATGCCAAATCTCTTCGCCAAAATTAGTTGAGCTACAAGCTCACAATGTTTTGCGCTGCGAGTTCGTATAGATCTGCTATTATTATTATTATTAGCCTATTTTATTATTTTAATGTGGGTATAGCTGCAGGGTTCATTTGGTTAAAGAGGAGAGGCTGGAGGGTGACCTTTATAACACACAGGCTCATTTTGACCTTTTTGTCCCTGTACTGTTTGTGCTTGTCGTTACTGTAGCGTCCCGCGCGTACACGGGGCTCAGATAGTCAAAGGGTTCCTATTAATGAGAAAGCAAATTGTGTCAATATTTACCTTCTCGCCAGAGGGATGCGTGTCAATGTGCTTGTGTGTTTATGGAAATGTGGCGATTAAAGTCTTATTCGTACCTAGAAAGACGGCTTGTGAATGTGTGCCATGCTGTGTGTGCGTGTGTGTGTGTGTGTGCGTGCGTGCGTGCGTGCGTGCGTGCGTGCGTGCGTGCGTGCGTGCGTGTGTGTGGGGGGGGGGGGGATCAGTGGTTCTTAAAGTTGTTCTCAGGGGTCCTTGAGGGAATTCCAGGGGGAGTTATGGGGGGGGTCCCTGCAGCAGGATTATCTTTTCAAATGGGGGTCCGCAGACTAATAAATGTCCATTTAGGGGGTCCTAGACATGAAACAAACACTGGTTTTTAGAGTACTATATAAATCATTGTTCTCCTGCAACACATACTGTATGTAATGCATGGTGATTGTTGTTGTGTCACTATCATGTCGTCACGCTGCTGCAAGTGAAAAAGGGGTCGTCAGGGGTCGGACAGCGTTGTCGTTTGTTGTCAAGCGTCAGTCAGCCAGGAGAGGAAAGGACGAAAGGGGAGGCGTCAGTCAGCCAGGAGAGGACGAAAGGGGAGGCATTCATCACGGAAAACAATCCGCTTTCACTTCCACACCGTTGGCTCTTCTCCTGTTTTCTTTTTAATCCATTTAGACCTGAGACCAATTCCACAAAATGTATTCTAAAATCATGACAGTTTTCTGAAAACCACATGTTTCTATGTCAGTGGTGCTCAAACGTTTTCACGTCATGGACCCCAAATATTATCTGGATTTGGCCGCCGACCCCCCCCCCCCCCCCCATCTGAAAATATGTTGTCCCCCCCACAGAAGCAAAGATTTGAGTTAAAACGTTTGCTGTGAAATAATATATATTCAAATATTTGTACACATTTTCACGATTTTTCAAAAAAAAAAATAGCTAAAGTATAACATAATGCTTTAAAACACCAAAAGGGGTTCTCGCCCAGAATGGATTAATAATTCCCACCATCTGTCAGTCTCCCGCCGAGACGAGGCGCGGGTTAGCCATGCTGAAAAGAGTCGGTCGGGGCCCGCGGTACGGTTGGCGCTCCCCTACGCACGTATTCTGATTGCGTTCCCCGCTGTCACGCAATCTACAGGCTGCCGTTGATGTACGCCGCCGAACCCCCCCCACCCCACCCCATGCTGCATGCGTTCACAGCACGGACCCTCAAGCTGTTCCATTTTTTCCCTGACAAATATCGCCGCGGGCACGGCGCCACGCAGCCTCCATTGTCGTCAGCCGAGCTCGCCACGCCACGCCACTGCCTCCGGGGACGGGATTATGTCTACCCGGCCCACCAATTAACCGCTGCTTGTCATTATTTTCATATCCGCACTCTGCCCGGCGACGTCACCTTCCTTTCATCTGCCCCCATTTTGAGCTTGTAAATTGGCAATTTTTACATTATGTACAGTATATTATGTTGGCTCTCTGGAGTGAGTATGGAACTATAGTGGCCCTCTGGATGTGAGTGTGGAACTATAGTGGCCCTCTGGAGTGAGTGTGGAACTATAGTGGCCCTCTGGAGTGGGTGTGGAACTATAGTGGCCCTCTGGAGTGAGTGTGGAACTATAGTGGCCCTCTGGAGTGAGTGTGGAACTATAGTGGCCCTCTGGAGTGAGTGTGGAACTATAGTGGCCCTCTGGAGTGAGTGTGGAACTATAGTGAACCCTCTGGAGTGAGTGTGGAACTATAGTGGCCCTCTGGAGTGAGTGTGGAACTATAGTGGCCCTCTGGAGTGAGTGTGGAACTATAGTGGCTCTCTGGAGTGAGTGTGGAACTATAGTGGCCCTCTGGAGTGAGTGTGGAACTATAGTGGCTCTCTGGAGTGAGTGTGGAACTATAGTGGCCCTCTGGAGTGAGTGTGGAACTATTGTGGCTCTCTGGAGTGAGTGTGGAACTATAATGGCCCTCTGGAGTGAGTGTGGAACTATTGTGGCTCTCTGGAGTGGGTGTGGAACTATAGTGGCCCTCTGGAGTGAGTGTGGAACTATAGTGAACCCTCTGGAGTGAGTGTGGAACTATAGTGGCCCTCTGGAGTGGGTGTGGAACTATAGTGGCCCTCTGGAGTGAGTGTGTAACTATAGTGGCCCTCTGGAGTGAGTGTGGAACTATAGTGAACCCTCTGGAGTGAGTGTGGAACTATAGTGGCCCTCTGGAGTGAGTGTGGAACTATAGTGGCCCTCTGGAGTGAGTGTGGAACTATAGTGGCTCTCTGGAGTGAGTGTGGAACTATAGTGGCCCTCTGGAGTGAGTGTGGAACTATAGTGGCCCTCTGGAGTGAGTGTGGAACTATAGTGGCCCTCTGGAGTGAGTGTGGAACTATAGTGGCCCTCTGGAGTGAGTGTGGAACTATAGTGGCCCTCTGGAGTGAGTGTGGAACTATAGTGGCCCTCTGGAGTGAGTGTGGAACTATAGTGAACCCTCTGGAGTGAGTGTGGAACTATAGTGGCCCTCTGGAGTGAGTGTGGAACTATAGTGGCCCTCTGGAGTGTGTGTGGAACTATAGTGGCTCTCTGGAGTGAGTGTGGAACTATAGTGGCCCTCTGGAGTGAGTGTGGAACTATAGTGGCTCTCTGGAGTGAGTGTGGAACTATAGTGGCCCTCTGGAGTGAGTGTGGAACTATTGTGGCTCTCTGGAGTGAGTGTGGAACTATAGTGGCCCTCTGGAGTGACTGTGGAACTAGAGTGGCCCTCTGGAGTGAGTGTGGAACTAGAGTGGCCCTCTGTGAGTGAGTGTGTAACTATAGTGGCCCTCTGTGAGTGAGTGTGTAACTATAGTGGCCCTCTGGAGTGAGTGTGGAACTAGTGAGTGTGGAACTATAGTGGCCCTCTGGAGTGAGTGTGGAACTATAGTGAACCCTCTGGAGTGAGTGTGGAACTATAGTGGCCCTCTGGAGTGAGTGTGGAACTATAGTGGCCCTCTGGAGTGAGTGTGGAACTATAGTGGCTCTCTGGAGTGAGTGTGGAACTATAGTGGCCCTCTGGAGTGAGTGTGGAACTATAGTGGCTCTCTGGAGTGAGTGTGGAACTATAGTGGCCCTCTGGAGTGAGTGTGGAACTATTGTGGCCCTCTGGAGTGAGTGTGGAACTATAATGGCCCTCTGGAGTGAGTGTGGAACTATAATGGCCCTCTGGAGTGAGTGTGGAACTATTGTGGCTCTCTGGAGTGGGTGTGGAACTATAGTGGCCCTCTGGAGTGAGTGTGGAACTATTGTGGCTCTCTGGAGTGAGTGTGGAACTATAGTGGCCCTCTGGAGTGAGTGTGGAACTATTGTGGCTCCCTGGAGTGAGTGTGGAACTATAGTGGCCCTCTGGAGTGAGTGTGGAACTATTGTGGCTCTCTGGAGTGAGTGTGGAACTATAGTGGCCCTCTGGAGTGAGTGTGGAACTATAGTGGCCCTCTGGAGTGAGTGTGGAACTATAGTGGCCCTCTGGAGTGAGTGTGGAACTATAGTGGCTCTCTGGAGTGAGTGTGGAACTAGTGAGTGTGGAACTATAGTGGCTCTCTGGAGTGAGTGTGGAACTATAGTGGCCCTCTGGAGTGAGTGTGGAACTATAGTGGCCCTCTGGAGTGAGTGTGTAACTAGTGAGTGTGGAACTATAGTGGCTCTCTGGAGTGAGTGTGGAACTATAGTGGCCCTCTGGAGTGAGTGTGGAACTATAGTGGCCCTGGAGTGAGTGTGGAACTATAGCGGCCCTCTCTCCATCTCCAAAGTTGCCCACCCCTGTCTCAGACCATCCCTCAACACATTTCTCCCACACTGCTGCTGCACGTATTCAGTACGTGTGACATCAACAGCTCAGATAAGACCATCAACAGCTCGGATAACATCAAGTTCACGTTCACCTCCCCCCCCCCAAACCTCACCTCACCCGTCACCGAGCGGCTGTTCACTCCCACACACACTCTGTTAATCGCCGTCGGCCATCTTGTTGTGTCATGCTGTGTGTGCCTTACTACGTTGCCCCTGTCACTCACTTCCACCCGGTATATGTACTGCGTGGTGATGGAGAAAGGCGAGGCCATTTTGTCAGGATCGAGGAAAAAAGTTGCCACTTGACCCGCAGCAAGGAAAGTGGACGGATTCAGAAATGTTACTTTTAAGCAGGGGTTTTCAACCAGCGGTCCGAGGACCACCAGTGGTCCTTGAGGGGGTTCCAGGTGGTCCCCAAATGATGCATATAGTTGGTAACTATATAGATAGATCTTTAACTCTTGAGAGTGTAAACACCTGCATTACTTTACAAGAAGTTAAGTCTGCATATTTAGAGAATGTAGAAGAATTGTTATTTTGATCAACATGTGCCTGTTATCTCTCCTAATGGTACCAACATCAATACAGCATGGAAGTGTGGACAAAAATCTTATCCAACTACAACAAAATATTCTTTAGTTTTTGAGTCAAAGAGGCTAAATCTCATCAAATGGTGGTTCCGTGGCTCAAATACTGAATATACATGATGGGCCTTGATCTGAAAAGGGTTGAAAACCACTGCTTTAAAGTATCAATTCCTCTGTGTATACAATGCTGTGCTACAAGGATAAGTCCTGTATTCAGCACTAGTACGGAGCCCCTGTGAGAGCTTGTAGATCAGCTATTTTCAAATCGCCGTAATCGTACAGTAGGCCTATATAGCCCCCTTTTGGTGTTAGCATTATGTTATGCTTTAGCTATTGAAAAATAGCAGATCTACAAGCTCATAGCGCGCCACCAAGTGGCACGCTACGAGCTTGTAGATCTGCTATTTTTGAAAAATCGAAGAACGACTGACACAGAAACATAGCTTTTTCAGAAAACTGTCAGGATGTTTTTAGAATGTGAATTTTCAGAATAATCAGAAAATAATAATAAGTGAAGGTAGGACTACAACTATAGTAACTAACATTTTCACATAACTGCCCGTAGTGGAGTAAAAGTGCAATATTTTTCTCTGAGAAGTGGAATATACTGTATGTAGAAGTAAAAGCATTATTGGAAATGGAAATACTAAAATAAAAGTACTGTACAAAAACAAATTGTACAGCACTTCAGTAAACGTACTTTGCTACTTCAGGTTCAGGTTCAGGTTTATTTGTCATATGTATAGATACAGAGTATAAATACAATGAAAATTATTTTGCTCAGAGCATTCTCAGTCTTACATACACAGGACATAGACAAACATCTATAGTGCAAAGAAAGAGACAAAAACACAAAAAAGTGCAAGTGAAGTGACAATACAGTGCAATACAGTTCAAGGTCAGCTGTTCAGCAGCCTGACTGCCTGGGGGAAGAAACTGTTGCTGAGACGGGTGGTGCGAGATTTGATGCTCTGGTAGCGTTTTTTGGAAGGGAGTTGTTTGAACAGGGTATTTGCGGGATGGCTGGTGTCTTTGATGATGTTGTGGGCCTTTTTCATACAACGAGTGGTGTAGATGTTGTGGAGACGGGTAGTTCTGTGCTGCCGATGATTTTAGCTGCTGTTTTAACGGTCCTCTGCAACCTTTCCCCATTCAGTTTTGTCAACAGCGGCCTTATTATTTTAATTCTAAAAAGTGAAGGTAAATGAAAACAGCTCATCTAAAGTCAAATCAGCGTTGAGGTGGGGGGGTAGGGGGGTTGGGGGGGCCGGGGGGGTAAAAGGAAGCCGTATCCCTGAGCTTTCACTCGGCATCGTGATGAGAGAGCCCTGATGAGTCGCTGGCACCGCAAAAACAGCTTCAACATCTTGAGTGACGGCGTCAGGATGGCGGCGGCGGTGCACATTAGCAATCAGCGCTCATTTCCTGGTAATTTTTGTGTCACTCGCCCTGGATTAAATCCATAGGTGGTCCTGGTCCCGTCTGTTTTGTGTGGAAGACTAAATCAAATAAATAAATGCCATCGACATCAACACTCAGTGATTCACAGGGGATCCGTTAGGTGATGATGAATAATGCCTCCTCGGCGCTGGAACCGTGCCCCTAAACGGCACCTTGGTTCTGTATAGGTAGGCCCGTAGGGCTCGTTTTGGAGGAAGTTATTGCGGTCTAACTCCCTCCCCCCCTTTTAACCAATTCAGGACGGGAACCCCTTTTTGGTGTTTTAAGCATTAGGCCTGCATGTGTCATACTTTAGCTATTGAAAAATAGCAGATCTACAAGCTCATAGCGCGGCACCGAGTGCCGCGCTATGAGCTTGTACATCTGCTATTTTAGAAACATCGTGAAAATGTGGCGCAAATCTTTGAATATATATTATATATTCAGAGAGAACGTTTTAAACTCAAATCCTTGCTACTTGGGACCCGCACACTGCCACTTGCTGGTTCAAGAACTTTATTTTAAAGAGTCATATAGCAACGTTTCGGCCTTTCGGCCTTCTTCAGGCATGAAGATGCACCTTCAGGCATGGGGTCCTTGACATGAAATAGTTTGAAAAGCACTGACATAGAAACATAGGGTTTTTCAAAAAACTGTCAGCATTTTAGAAGACATTTTGTAGAATCTGGTCTCAGCCCTAAATGGGTTAAACAGCACAGAGTGCCTGATGTGCACACGGTGGCTTTTCAGATGCTGCACCGTGCCACCATCGGGGGGCGAGGGTGCGGCCCGTGCCGCCATCGGGGGGCGAGGGTGCGGCCCGTGCCGGGGGTGGGGGGATAATGGGACCGTTATGGGGCTTTGACAACATCCACAATCCTTACATCAATGTTGTACCTTTTACACACAATATTTGCCACACATGCAATGTCTCGGGATTCGTGCTCGCAACCGCCTTTGCCAACATGAGATCTCTTGGGTTTGTTTAATGTAATTTAATCCAGAATTAATAATATTTTATTTATAACAGCCATCGTTAGCCTCCGGTAGCTCCCATGGTGTGTAGTCATCGGATATGCAAAATCTCCTCATGCACGCACGCGATCTAAAGCATTTTAGGGCTCAGATTGAGATAAAGAACCATGTTTAGAGCTTGATAAACCATTCCTTCGAGGTCGCGCTGTGAAGAATAATAGTCCGGGCGGCAGATCATGGCCGTGAGCGAGCCTTCATGGAGCCCAAATGGAGGGCAATCAATTCCGGGTCGACCTCATCCGGCCGACCATTTCACTGACACTCACCTCACGTTACCGCCTATCGGAGGAGATTCGTAGCGGCATGGAATCGGTTATGACAGCCGGATCTGGGGGGGGGGGGGGGATTACATCGCTCTCGCGAAGCTCGCTTGGCAGGTGTTCAATTGAATTGAATATCTGGAGAGGTGGGATGGATGGATGGCTGGTTTTCTTTCTTTTCATTTTTCCATCTTTCAGTCTGTGCTTTTTTTGTGTCTCGTTGAGTCCCGCAGCACCTCCTCCTCGCGTCGGTGACTCTTTCCCACGCTCTGGTGCATCCTGTTCCTTTCCACCAGCTCTTTGTTCCCCCTGCACCACCACACCTAATGCCTCTTCCTCCGAGTGTCTCCTCGCCTTTCTGACTCACCGCACAAACGCGTACATGAGGAGGGCCGCGGGGAGGGAGGGTCACCCTGATGTATTGTGACACAGGTGACTCTTATCAGTCAAACAAAAGCCAGACGTCACTTTTACGAGCGGCCGACGAGTCAAGGACCAAAGCAGGTATGACAGAGACTAACAGTGTGTGGCGTTCGTGTTTTGTTTTGGTCTCTCACTCTCCCGTGGAGGGGATAAGCTCAGTCCTGTGATAAAAGTCTGCAGATCACACATCCATGCACAGGCGAAAGACAGCACAATAATACACTCAAAATGTATATCTTGAGCAACGTCATCGTCGACTAGACTGACTGCCATAGGCAAGCAAAAGTAAGTGTGTGTGTGTGTGTGTGTGTGTGTGTGTGTGTGTGTGTGTGTGTGTGTGTGTGTGTGTGTGTGTGTGTGTGTGTGTGTGTGTGTGCGCGCAAGATTGGGTATAGGGCAAGGAGTGATTTAGTCAGAAACCATTTAAGTTGTGGAAATTGCTGTGCATCTGAAGATAAACCCCCACAGAGCAATGTCTAGCACCACACTAGTAGGCCCTGCACATTTCAACATTCACTAAATAATATCTCAAAATCGAAAGGGCAGATTGCCATGGCACGTACCGAGTTCATTCAAGATCCCTGAGAGATGACCCCTGTCTGTTTGAGTGACCCCTGTCTATTTGAGTGACCCCTGTCTAATTGAGTGACCTCACGCTTGGCTTTTCTCTAATGGCACACTCAGGCCAACATGTACAGTTGGGTGTGAGGAGCAACACAGCCTCTAGGTCTGGGATGCTAACAGGGCTATTTATCATTTAACCCATTTTGACCTGACAACATATTCTACAAAATGTCTTCTAAATCTTGACAGTTTTCTGAAAAACCTATGTCGTTCTAAAACATTTTCATGTCAAGGACTCCCAAAAAGATATGTAATTGGCCGCCGACCCCCATCTGAAAATATGTTGTTCCAGTGAACCCGCAGAAGCAAAGATTTGAGTTAAAAAACATGTGCTCTGAAAGAATATATATTCAAAGATTTGTGCCACATATTCACGATTTTTCTAAAATAGCAGACCTAGATCTGCTATTTTTCAATAGCTAAAGTATAACACATAATGCTTTAAAACACCAAAAGGGGTTCCCGCTCAGAATGGGTTAAAGAGGTTCCAGGATAGGTTCACGGGTGAAGTTCCCGTCCACCCCCGCGTAGACGAGATATTTGAATTCTCTGTGGTCCCTATAGCTCCGGCTTGGCCTGGCGTCCATACAAGAAAGGGAAACCTGCATGGGGAAGTTAATCTTTCACTGCACCAGTGACTTCTAGGCTGGCTGTGTTGTGTATGTACCGTAAGCTGCAGGAGAAGAGCTCCTCACTGGCAGGTTGAACCAGTCAAGGGTCAACAGCATCAAGACTGCACGTGTACGTGTGGGGAATTCAGGAATTCGGGTTAACCCATATTGACCTGAGATCAGATTCTAAAAATGTCTTCTACATCCTGACAGTTTTCTAAAAAAGCTATGTTTCTATGTCAGTCGTTCTTCGATTTTTCTAAAATAGCAGACCTACAAGCTCGTAGCGCGCCACTCGGTGGCGCGCTATGAGCTTGTAGATCTGCTATTTTTCAATAGCTAAAGCATAACATAATGCTAACACCAAAAGGGGTTCCCGCCCAAAATGGTAAAGAATTCACAGTTTTTCTCTGGACTAGTTGATAAGACTTCCGAGCAACTATACACAAGCCTCAACAAGTTGTAACTGTACTGTTCCTAAGTGTAACAACTCATTCGGACAGTCTGCCTTCTCAGTAAAGGGGGCAAACCTTTGGAACTCCTTGCCTAGTACGCTTCTAAAATTAGAGACGTGTTTTACAGAGGACTCAAACTATGGTTTAAATCAACTCAACTGTGCTCACATGTATAGTTTCTGTCCGGTTACTGGAGGAATGATTATGTCTACCTTTGTTTTGTTTCACAGATTAATGTAGGCCTAATGGGTATGATTTTTATGAAAAATTACTAGTGTTTTTTTTTTTTTTTTTGAGTGGTGCAACCACTCCAAGGAACAGCAATGTCCGTGTTAACCTATGTGACTATATGTGACTATGTGTGTGACTATGAATACCAGTAGGGGCAAAAGTGGTGCTGTTGTGCCAGAAACAGAGAGAGAGAGATAGTGCTGCACTGTTGCCTGCTAATGAGAGACAGAGAGAGGGGGGGGGGGGGGGAAATTGCACCACTCAGTTCACACGGGTGTGAATTTTAACATATTTGGGCTTTTAGACTAAAGAGTTTGGAAAGATGATGAAAACTGTAAGCAATGCATCTACAAATTGTACAATTGTGCATTGTCATTGTGATTTCCATCAAATCCGTCAAATAAAGAAACATAACATAACACAAAGACAGCGTCTCTCACTCTGTCTTCACTGCACCTCAGGCCCTGAGACACCCCACCATGTGAGTCTCAGTGGTGCCACAAACTAAAGTTGGTGCTGACTAGTCAGAGCCCATCATCACAGCACCACCAGCTGTGATTCGGGACTCAGATAACTTTTAATGTAAAGACAGATGCAGAGCACACCAGGGAGGACTCTTCTTAGTCTGCGAATCAAGTTAAAGTGATGTCTTACCGTGAGGCTTATTATAGTCAAAAGGGCCCCCTGCAGAGATCCACCTCCCATGAGACGTGCACAACCCAGGAACAGCGGCGTACCGATAATATGGGCGTGAAACTTTTTAACGGTTTCATTTCCCCCGTGCGAATGTACATCCCTTCTAGCGGTGATGTGGAAGTTAACCCATTTAGACCTGAGACCAGTTTCTACAAACGTCTTCTAAATCCTGACAGTATTCTGAAAAAAAATCCTGTTTCTACGTCAGTGGTTCTCAAACTATTTCATGTCAAGGACCCCAGAAATGATATGTAATCGGCCGCCGACCCCCATCTGAAAATATGTTGTTCCAGGGACCCCCCCCCCCCCCCCCCAGAAGCATAGTTATGTGTCCAAATAATTTGCTGTAATGAATATATATATTCCAAGAATTGCACACATTTTCACGACTTTTCAAAAGTAGGAGATATACAAGTTTGTAGCGCGGCACTCGGTACCACACTATGAGCTTGTATATCTGCTATATTTCAACAGCTAAAGTTAAAAATAATGGTTTAAAGTTATAAGGTGACACAGATGCGTTCCCGGTCTTAATTCGTTAAGAGCAGTCCTCCACAGAGATGTAAGTCTCGCCGGTTGACTCTGGAAATGGCTACGTTTGGCTGCGTAGCTGATAAGCCATCTACCCATCCCACATTCTGCCGTCAGCTGACTCCAGGGAGTCCTGCATCTCTCTTAATTAACGGGCTACGCAAGATAGTCAGGAGTACTTCACTGTAGAAATCTAGTTTCATTTCATTAAGCTTCCCTGTGAATGCTGCAGAAAAGCTTGTGTTATATATATGAAATCTGAAGCCACTACTGTACACGACGACTGTACACTGTTCTGTACTGGTCTCCTATATGTTCTCAGCGCATGTTCAGACTGGGCCGATGAAAATAGATTATCGATTTTCTGTTTTGTCCCTTCCATAAAAGAGCGGGCCAATTTATTTTCCCTGCTCGTCATTCACTTTTTCAGAAGAAAACTGCTTTCACAACCACGTCCTCGCATTGCAAATCGATAACAATCACACTTCGTGAATGTATATGTACATGAAAATATCACACGGTGAGACAGCACACACCAATGTGATACTTTAAAAAAAAATATATCGTTTAAGACAGTCATGCAGTCACCCTACAGTATATCATTTTGATCGTTTCAATATCAGCGCTGACTCGACATGAGATAATCTCATGAAATGGGCGCAATTACAAAGGGTCGACTTCAAAGCCATAATGGCTCTAACCATTTTCCTTTTTCTCCATCCCGTGTCTTCATGCTGCAGCTTGACCGTAATGCTGAGGGATGGAACGTGACACACGTGACACACTTTTACAGTTACTGAGTGACAGTATATAGAGGGGAGGGGAAGAGACCCTGCCGTTAATTGCATGTGACGTGACGGCCATTTCGGATTGACGGCAGCTGAGTAAAGACTCACCTGGGGAAAAGGGGGTTGGTTCATGCGAGATGGAAAAGTTAGCGAACTGGAAACCTCCACATCAAGACTCATCTTGGAATGTGGCCACGTGCATCCCCAGTTCACCCCCACCACCCCCAAGCCGTCACTTAGGCCCCACTCAGGTCAAATTCAAATCCGATCCAGATCAGATCTGTGTGTAGTGTACTGTGTTTATACTGAATCAGATCATCTGTGCCACATCCAGATTGGAATCTGATTTTGTTTAGATAAGTCTAAAGTTAAACGTAAACAAGTCACATGGAATCTGATTTAGATCAGGTTGTTGCATTCAGAATGAGACAGATCTCCTCAAATCAGATTTGAATCTAATTTGAAAGCACCACTGAACGTGTTAGCATGTTGTTAGATGTTAGCAAATGGGAATGAAGGAGCAGAAGGAGTTCAATGAATGAATGAATGAATGAATTTGGAGTAGCAATGAATGTACACATCCTGCCATCCGTGCCTATCAAGGTCAAGGTCAAGGTAAACTTTATTGTCCACGAGGGAAATTTGTCTTGGGCTTTCACCCCAGCTACAGCCACACATAAAACATCAATGACAAACAAAATACATTACAGAGGAAGACACAACATTACACCATTGCACACATGATGTGGATAATCTAGCCTCACACAGTTACTGCTGTTTCAGAGCCTCGTTCAACATCTTAGTTGATGCTGGTACAAACGATTTTTTAAATCGTTCTTTGTATCTTCTCCCAGAGGGCAGAAGTACAAAAATATACTATACCTGAAGTATCACTACACTGGATTTCTGTTCAACATTATAATCGACACGTTCTGCTGCGGAAGATGTCCAAGCCTTTAGGAACACTATATATAGGCCTATAGATACTGTAACCATAACCAAATAATTGGTAAGGTGTTGAACTGAGCCCACGTACCGGTACTTTGCTTCATATTCTGGACTTCAGGTCAAATATTGATATTATTTCTGAACTTGCTTTCTTTTAAATGCATTTATTTCTACATCTATATGGCATTTAGCCTGTGTTGTGGGCAACTTGAATGATTTTCTTTCTAGATATAGTGACTCCAGGGCCAATCAGCTGCTGCTGCCTCTCCACCAGTGTATTAGGTAACAGCGAAAATGTTTGATGCCAGAAAAACAACCTTCGAGTTTCTATCTCCAACTGAGAGAAATTAGCAGGCTGTCGATTAAAAAAAAGAGTTCATATGGCTAAGAGGTTGTCTGCCGAGACGGGGGAGTATATGCAGTACGTGATGAGAATTAATCACATACAGTACAACCATAAACCTAACACAAGTACACACGTTCACACATGTACACAATCATGAACACACAGCAGGTGCTCAACAGCAAAGCCATTTGTGACCAGATTTGACTGAGAGCCTGCCATCGCGCAAACTCCAGCTCCAGGACAAAAACATATTTTATTTATTTTGTATCCAAAATTAGTTCATAGCACAGGCAGACTCTTCACATACTACAGCATGTCTGAAATAAATGTCACAGCTGAAATCGACATGTAAATATGAAATAAATGCTTAAACATGTAGCTAGGTGTAATGTTAGAGACCACAGAAGTGAACCTTTCAAGCCTGTTTTCTCAACTCGCTGTTTTCTGCAAGACATTACTCTATAAGCCATATCTCCAAAACTGGTGGGTCAAACTGAACAACCAATATGTCAATTTGAAGCTATGATTCCTTGCTTTCATATGACATGAAAAAACGAAAATTCAAAAAATCCAATGGCAGTCCCTCAGTCAAATTTAGTCACATTTGTAATCAAACTAACATTTTCCTTTCCGGACTATCTAACGATGAATGTCAGCTTGAAATTAGAAGCAGACGAGTGAATGTGACAGTAGCCTATGGCGTCCTGCATCTACTGTAAGACGATTCCCCTTATCTGTTGCAAACATAGAGCAGTGTTTGTTCTATCCTGCTGTTTTGTTTGGACTCGTGTCCTCTCGTGGAATTATGTGCAATGCCGCTGATAAGCCGAGGTGTTAAGGGGTTTTGTTTAATTTGGGACACGATTGTCCAGCTTGGAGGCTTTTTTTTTTGTTATCAAGGGGTGAAGATAAACACTCCACCTGGGGCTTCCCCCCCCCCCCCCTAAACCTTTAGTAATGTCAACAAAAATCTGCCTCTTGCCGCTTTCTCTCAGCACTCACCGAGAGAGCTCGCGTTGGTTGGTTTTACCTGAGGTAATCACACATACACAGTGTGCCACGCTGGCACGCCACCTCCGCTCCCTCCTTTTCAGACCGCGTTCTCATTAGCCGGCCTTTTGAACTGGCCCATTGGCAGGCCTTTCACATGCCCGCCACTCTAATTAACCCATTTTGGCCTGACATCGAAATTTAAAAAATGTCTTCAAAATCCAGACAGTTTTCTGAAAAACCTTATGTTTCTGTATCAGTGATTCTCAATATTTTCACGATTTTTCAAAAATAGCAGACCTACAAGTTCATAGCGCGGAACTCGGTGCCGCGCTATGAGCTTGTAGATCTGCTATTTTTCAATAGCTAAAGTATAACATAATGCTTTAGTTTAAAACACCAAAAGGGGTTCCCGCCAAAAATGGGTTAAGACCGCTGTGAGCGTGTCTGGGCCATTGTTTTTTCATAATTTATTTTGACCCTGGCTGGCTTTTCCTTCGTCCACGCCCCAAAACAGCAGTGTGAGGCCAAACGCTATACAAGAGCTCGCTATACTCGTTTAATTTCTGGTTAAATGAGCTCGGGGGGGAAAAGGCCGCTATTTACAATATAAATTCATGTACTTGTTTTTATCCTACAAAGCAGAAATCTTTAGGGTTTTTTGCAGTGATGGGGCGGGGGGTTTATTCAGCAACAATATGCATAAGGCAGATGGTTCCGAGGGTCTTTTATTGCGTTTTAAGTGAACTAGCAGATGAGGCAACCTGCATTTTATACTCCCACTCATGGACATTTTGACTCGCGTTAACTTACAATCTATAATGCATAGCCCTAAGAGATAATTGAGTTTGTATTATGTTTTTTTTCTTTTTTGAGGGCCTCCTATATGTCCAGCTTTTCGTGTGCGTAACCCACATTTTGTCCCAACGCAAACATTGGGACAATTTTGAGTGTTTTAAACACAAACATTGCGTAACACAAACATTGAAGACGAATTGTGAGGACGCAAATTCTGATTGGCCTGAATGAGATGATGAAGTGATGATGAGAACGCTCCTCACTTCACACGGGTGTGATTATTGATTCATACTGTAACTGTACAGGTTACTCTATTGATTTGATCATCAGATACTCGACTAGACTGTAGACGGTTCTGTGGCTGCCTTAACGGTCCCATGCCTCCGATCGTTCTGAAGGAAGGAAGGCTTGGTAGAAATGAAATACATGCTAAAACGATTACAGAATTCATATTACAGGAAGAAAGTAACTAGAGTGCATTGCATATATAGCTTTACAGCCTTCCAATAATGGTGGTTTCTGGCTGTGATAATTTTGAAAGTATTTCTAATTAAGTCTTTGGCATGGTTGCATATTGGAAGAATATACCGGAGGATATTACTAACCCCGGAATTAATTGACAGCGATCAGATTACAGTGCATTGTAATGGTTTAACATTTTGACAGTTTGCTTCCCAGCTCTGTTAACAGCATCATTGCATAATTTAGAAAACCCATTTGCATCTCTGTTAAACTCAGGGGAAGGAAATAATAAAACCCCGACAGTGTGGTGTGTGGGACTGCATCGGTTGTTATCGGGTTGTTATCTGTCCAACAAAATCCGTGTTTCCTGGAATCTCTGCCCATTCTCCAGCTGTGCAATAAACACTATATCACCGTTCATGTGAAAAAAGGTTGAGGCAAGCAGCCTTAGCTTCCTTCCACTTGGCAGGGATTCTGTTGGAGGGGCGTTGAAAAACAGCTGCTTCGCTCATTAACGCGCTCACTGCTCTCCTGATTCACTCTGATCATCACTTTTCATTATGTATACGGCCAAATCTCAGCAGAACCTGCAGAGGGTCCCAGGAGGAGACCTAGCAGTTAACAGGGCCTGGCCCCTGCATGTCGGGGGGGCACGCCCCCTCCCCACGCAGAGCCGTGACCTGGTGCTCGCTACTAGCCAGAGAGAGAGAGGGAGAGGGAGAGGGAGAGAGAGAGAGAGAGAGAGAGGGGTGGTGCAGGCGTCAGCTGCAAACACACATTCCCCTTCATAGCCTGTGGAGATGTTTCAGCAGCACACTCATGCTATATTCCCTGACAGGCAGCAGTCCTATCTGGACATAATCATCGTCTGTAATTTGCTGAAGATAAACGTCTTTCATGATAACCGTCTTAGCTGACATTTCATAATTCAGTTATGTGCCAGCCCTGGACTGTCTGATGTAAAAATCCATTTCAACACTACGCTGTTTTAACTGCAAATTGCAGTCCCTGCATGACGAAAGCTCATGCAGTTATGTCTGTCATCGTGGAATCAAAAATAATGGTCAAAATAGTTCTGGTTTCTTTTCGGGCCCTATAAAATGAGACTGCGTGCGTTGAGGTGGAGGATGGCGTTACTATAGCAACGTCGGTGTGCAGTTTGAGGCGTTGAAAGGGAGGGAAGGGAATTGAAAAGAAACGTTGGCAGAAATGGAGGCAAGAGAGAGAGAGAGAGAGAGAGAGAGAGAGAGAGAGAGAGAGAGAGAGAGAGAGAGAGAGAGAGGAGGGGCAAAGTGCAGGCGGGGCACGCGAAGGAGAGTCATACATCACGCTGATAATTGTGTAACCACCCCATCGGCAAGAGAGGGGTGGAGTGGGGGGGTGTAGCGTAGGTGGGGTTGGGTGGTGTTGGAGGGTGGGTGAGGGGGGGAGGGTTCATGTTTAGGAGCTCAGGGGGGGGGGGGGGGGTAGAAGAGAACCTCACGGCTTGATAGATTAACTAACTCGCAATTAACTTGTCCTGTATACATAAATAAGTGTAAGCGCTAATGAGAGGGCTGTGTCCCCCATAAGGGCGCCTGCAGTGAGCTAGAGATAACCTTATCGCCGCTCTGTCTGTCTGTCTGTCTGTCTGTCTGTCTGTCTGTCTGTCTGTCTGTCTGTCTGTCTGTCTGTCTGTCTGTCTGTCTGTCTGTCTGTCTGTCTGTGCTTATCTCTGGAGTGGCGATGAAGATGACGATGATGATGATGATGATGATGATGAAGATGATGATGACGATGACGATGATGAAGATGCATGGGGCTGCCGAGTCCCCAGTCATGCATTTTGTGTGTTTTATTATTTTATCCCCCGGTCGGTCCCCACAGAGCAATTTCATCCTGCCTCCATACAGTCATAGTGACGATGTATCCTGGAGCGAAAATTCTCAACTACACCAACCACATACACATACTGTACTGCAGTGCATACTCTACACATACAATACTTTACTATCTCACATTGTGTGCAGATATATGCACAGTCAGGGATGCAAGTGCACGCACACGCACACAAAACACACATAGTATAAACACTCACAACGCATGTATGAGCATGCACACACACACAGACACGCAGTCACATCTCCACTGGATTGCGATGACCACGAAGGTGCGTTATCGGATCAGGAGCGCACACACGTCTGTGTTTGCTGTTGGGAATGTCTCTTTGTAAAGTAGCGGTCCTTATCTGTCCGTCGCTGCATGGGACCTCCGCGGGATTACCGTCGCCTTATTTACTCTCTCTTGTTCGCCGAGGCCACAATCTCCCCCTATTTCAGTTTGTGTTACGAGATAGTCTCTGAGAAACGGTTTGCTCTGTCAGATCGTCGCGCTTCTTCACTTCAGCGGTCCATAAATCACGGTATAAACGGCACAGCGCTGGTCGAGAGTGGTCCAGTATAAAGCTCTCACAAAAGTAGCTGAGGGACTTATTATACTTATTATTGAAATTAATTGAAATTGTTGGCTAAACTTTCCGGCTAGAATTTGGTTTGGCTTTCAGCTCAGCGGAGCTACGATAATAACGCCCAGAAAGAAGCAAGCCACATAGAATTCTAATCGAGCACAGTAACTGAGCTATAAGGAGCTAGTCATTCATTATTAGCCCAGGAGGGGCTGGTCGAGAGGCAAACCAGGACAAGGCTTGATCCAGCTTTCACCACTCACAGTGGTCTCTGCTGCATACCAAAAGAGTAACCTCACGTCACCAGGCTTTCCACCTCGGAGGAAAGCCTGGTCTGTGTTACAAAATTGCCGTGTGAACCGGTCTGGAGTGGATGCTATTGTTACGGTCATGTTGTAGTCATTGTTTTGTAGTCATCAGGCAGGAGCCATCAATCTGGAACTTCCTTTCCCTCAAACCATAAAGAATAACAATAAAAGCATGACTCGTTCTCTCGTAGCCTGCGGCTTTTATTGAGAAAAATCGGTTTGAGGGAAAGGAAGTTCCAGATTGATGCAGATTCCTGCCCGATGACTACAAAACAACTACAACATGACCGTAACAATAGCATCATAAACCCGAAAAGGAGTGCTGCCCAGGCTATGGTTGAACAACTACTAACCAGAGAAAAGGAGTGCTGCCCAGGCTATGGTTGAACAACTACTAACCAGAGAAAAGGAGTGCTGCCCAGGCTATGGTTGAACAACTACTAACCAGAGAAAAGGAGTGCTGCCCAGGCTATGGTTGAACAACTACTAACCAGAGAAAAGGAGTGCTGCCCAGGCTATGGTTGAACAACTACTAACCAGAGAAAAGGAGTGCTGCCCAGGCTATGGTTGAACAACTACTAACCAGAGAAAAGGAGTGCTGCCCAGGCTATGGTTGAACAACTACTAACCAGTGAAAAGGAGTGCTGCCCAGGCTATGGTTGAACAACTACTAACCAGAGAAAAGGAGTGCTGCCCAGGCTATGGTTGAACAACTACTAACCAGAGAAAAGGAGTGCTGCCCAGGCTATGGTTGAACAACTACTAACTACTAAAGGAGTGCTGCCCAGGCTATGGTTGAACAACTACTAACCAGAGAAAAGGAGTGCTGCCCAGGCTATGGTTGAACAACTACTAACCAGAGAAAAGGAGTGCTGCCCAGGCTATGGTTGAACAACTACTAAAGGAGTGCTGCCCAGGCTACGGTTAAACAACTACTAACCAGTGAAAAGGGGAACGAAAGGTGCTTTTCCTCAGATTTCCATTTCCCTTTGACTCTTTCTCCCCCTCTCGATGCCGCTCCTCCACTCCCTATGCCCCCAAGCCTCGACTCATCTCCTCATCTCTCTCCCCTTCCCCCCCCCCCCCCCCCCCCCCCGCGCACACTTATTGTCCTCTGCTCATCTTCCAACCTTCCCCCCAGGATGTGCATTTTTCCTCATCTTCTCGACAGAACTGTGGAGTCATGACATTTTTGCCGGCTGAGCAATCCCGAGTTCAAAGGACACGCGCTCCCCGCGCCTCCATTCCTCCGTCTGATGGATTCCTAGCATCCTACAACAGACGGCAGAACAAAGAAATACAAAAAAATCTGAGATTTGACCACAGGTGTTCTGCTGGGCCCAATAGCGATATTAATCAATGGCTCCCTCTTTCCCTTTCCTCACACTCCTCTCTCTCTCTCCATCGCTCTTCCTCCTTGGTCTGTCTATCTTGCCTACCCGGCGCTACAATGAAAATGCCTATCCAGTAACAGCCATTCCATATATGAGACACTTAAGTCTGTAATCCCCTAATAATTCCTATCCTCTCGTTTTGCATGGCATGAATACGTTGACGCGATAATGCTCTCCTTCCAACGCACAAAAGCCTGCAGCATTCATGGATTAGAGTCGCAGGTTAAGCCGCCAGACTCAGAAAGCGTCTCAACGTGTTTGTTTTCACTCATAAGACCAGCGTGTCTAAACGCCACATTTACACTGGCAGCCAAATCTAGCCTGAATCAGATCTGTGTCGCATCCAGATTGGAATCTGATTTGTTTAAAGAAGTATGCAGATAGGTCACATACAAGTCACATGGAATCTGATTTTTTTCCAATGTGACTTGAGCCATGCACTTTCAGAGGTGGTTTCAAATCTGAAAATTCAAATTCAAATATGATTTCAGGAGATCATGTCTGAATGCAACCTGATCTAAATCAGATTCCATGTGACTTGCATGTGACCCATATCTGCATTTAAACTTATTTAAACCAATCTGGATGTGGCACAGATCTGATTCAGGCTGGATTTGGCTGCCAGCTAGTGTGAACACGCAGATCAGATCTGGTGCACTTGCAAACGGCAGTGTCAAAGGGTCGGGCCAAAAGATCAGATTTGAGAAATGAATCAGATTTGAATCAGATTTGACCCGATGTGACTGCAGTGTAAACGGAGCCTAATAGACTCAGACTGAAGCCGCAACGCTGGGACCACAAAAGCTTTGAGCACCCGTGCTGCTCATCTCCATCTTTACACGGTTGGTACATTTCTATTTTTCTCTCTATGTGAGACAACGTGGCTCTGTGCAAATAATTAAGTACAATCTCTTTAAAAAATATATTAAATTAAATATCATATTGTACCCGAGGCAATGTAACCTTCTTTTTCTCCATTGCACATTAAAATGAATCAATTAAATGTTTATCCATGACCCTCTAGTGCAAGTGATTAATTAATTCAGCACCAGTTAATAGAGCCAATGCTTCCAAACACTGCACAACTAACTGCATTACCACTTGGTACAAGTCAATATACTGTATTCAAGATTGAAGATTCAAGATTCAAGAATTTATTTGCCATGTCAACAAGTTGATAGGAATTTGTCTTGGTTCATACTCAACATATACAGACAACCATTCTTTTTTTTTT
>NC_136802.1:9862084-10135097 GCF_951216825.1 Electrona antarctica | reverse complement strand
TTGTGTGAAACAGGAAAATGGCGTTTATTTCTCGAGTTCTACAATAGTTGCGGGGACATCTGGTCCTCACTAATATAGTATAACACAGTAAAACACACACACACACAAATAGAGGGGAAGCGAGGGAGATGGATATGGGATGAGTAAGAGGCAGAGATGATTTATTTTGGTCTGTGACGGATGGAGCCAGATCAGCGAGTTTGCATAAGATCTTTGCACGCGCACATGTGCGCGCCACACACACACACACACACACACACACACACACACCCCCACCCCCACACCCCCCCCCCCCCCCCACACACACACACACACACACACACACACACACACACACACACACACACACACACACACACACACACACACACACACACACACACACACACACGATAAATTAAAGCCCTGCATAATAACAGGCATATAGATCAAAGCATTATTGATATACTGTATGGACGTTTTCCAGAGCAGATTATGTGCCATGCAGCCCACGACTCATAGTGGCATATCTGGATCTCTAATATGGTACATAAACATTCACACGTGTGATTACAGAACACACACACGGACCGCACCACATTCCTGTGTACATGTTTACACACATGCACACAGATTACGCGTGCAAACATGTGAACTGACAGACCACCTGCTTATGGATAAAGACATGCATGTGGTTAATATGCACAGAGTACACACGCACGCACGCACGCACGCACGCACGCACGCACGCACGCACGCACGCACGCACGCACGTGCCGTTTCCAGAGGACCAAAAAACGGTGTGTTTTGCGCGCCGTTCCGGGGGCCTACCGTTGTTTAATCGCCCACTCTTTATATTCACATCTGTGTCCCTTATGGCTAAATAGATTTGGAATGCTCCCTCATCGCGGCGTTGAATATTCATCAAGCTATTTCTGCGCGACTGGAGAAGAATCTCTTAAACCACAGAATGAACCTGCTGTTTTCCTGATGCTCAGGTTTTCTACATCAGAGGTTTCTCAAAGTAAACGTTATCATGACAAGGACATGGGGGGACGGGAGGGGGGACGGGGGGGATCGACGACGACAAATAAATGTATAAATATTAAATAATATACTTCAACAAACGGCAAACAAAATAACTGTTCAAACTGACACAGGGGGCACGGGTTCGATTCCCGCAGGGGACGCTGTGGCCGTGTTCTCTACTCTAATTTACAATTTAGGCATTCAGCAGACGCTCTTATCCAGATCGACTTACAGTAAGCAAGAACAAAACATGGTAATACATCAAATACATAGAAATAGTCATCAAGAATCATATACGTGGATTCAATACAATAATTTGTGCACTAATAAGGCGGAGGCTGCTTTGGCCAGGACCAACTATCACTATTATGAATATGGAAATAAAACTGGAAAACTTCTAGCTTGGCAGATTAAAAAGGAGGATACAGACAGGATCATTGACTCTATTGTTACTGAGGGGGGTGGAGTTCTGACTAGTCCAAAAGAGATCAACTCTGAATTTAAACGTTTTTATCAAACATTATATAAATCTGATCATAACAACAACAATAATGTTGCTGCGGAGCAGTTTTTGGAGGGCGTACCTCTCCCTCAGATCAATATAGAAGATAAAGAATGCTTAGATGCTGATGTAACTGAGGGGGAGGTTCTCCTGGCTATGAACTCTCTACAAAATAATAAAGCCCCTGGACCAGATGGTTTTCCGATTGAATATTATAAATCATTTGCAGACAAATTGCTGCCTCCTTTGACAAATATGATTAAGGATGCATTGGATGGTCAGGCTTTACCCCCAACTCTAGAACTTGCAACTATAACATTATTGC
This sequence comes from Electrona antarctica, assembly GCF_951216825.1. Taxonomy (NCBI): domain Eukaryota; kingdom Metazoa; phylum Chordata; class Actinopteri; order Myctophiformes; family Myctophidae; genus Electrona; species Electrona antarctica. Next base: position 10,133,262 of record NC_136802.1, on the reverse strand, counting down.
CTAAACCTGGGAAAGATAGACAACAATGTGGCTCCTATAGACCTTTAAGTCTTTTAAATGCAGATTACAAAATTATTTCTAAAATGATTGCAACCAGATTAGAACTTGTTTTACCAAAAATAATCCATCCAGACCAAACGGGATTTATTAAAAAAAGACAGGGGTCAGATAATGTACGCCGATTATTTCATATATTAAACACCACTCAGAGGACAAAGGAGCCCACATTAATAATATCTATGGATGCCGAAAAGGCGTTTGATAGGATTGAACCTAGCTTCCTGTTTCAGACTCTTGAAAAAATGAACTTTGGAGAAAAAATTATAAAATATATTAAAACATTTTTTACTGCTCCAAAAGCTCAAATTCTCACTAATGGGCTCTTGTCGGACGCCTTCTTGCTTTCTAGAGGTGTAAGGCAAGGATGCTGCGTCTCTCCTATGTTGTTTTCAATCGCCATTGAACCGTTTGCCCTTGCAATTAGAGCTAATGGTGAGATTTCTGGAGTGAAATTTGGTACAACGGAGCACAAAATATCCTTATATGCAGATGATGTTTTGATTTACTTGACTGACTTGGCTGGCTCGGTCCCTCCACTGTTCCAGTGTTTACGGGAGTATAGTGCAGCATCAGGATATAAGATCAACCTAACTAAGAGTGAGGTCTTACCTCTAAATACACAGATCTGAATGTAGGGGATCTTATCGATCCATTGAAAATGTGTCCTAGCGGGTTCAAGTATCTGGGAGTTAATATCAGAGAAGAGCGGGATAAGGTAATTAAAGACAATTACTTAAACCTTATGGAGAAGACTAAGTCTGACACTTTAAGATGGGCTGATCTGCCTTTGTCTCTAATCGGAAGAGTGAATGCAGTTAAGATGATAGTGTTACCGAAATATATATATCTATTTCAATGCATCCCATTCTCTATAACTAAAAGGTTTTTTAAAGATCTTAACAAAATTATTTCCTCCTTTTTATGGCAGAGCAAAACACCACGGGTCAAATTGAGTACGATCCAAGCCCCTTACAATAAGGGTGGCCTTAATCTCCCTAATTTTAGATGTTATTACTTGGCCTCGCAATTTCGTCCTTTATGGATATGGTTGCACCCTGAGATTGGTGAGGTTAGGTGGCTACGTATAGAACAACTAGACCTGGGCCTAACTCCCCTGAAAATCGTACCTTTTCTGGGTGCAAGGAAGAACCTCTCTTTGCTTACGAAAAATCCTATTATCTTGAGCGCTTTTGAAGCTTGGCAGGAATCTCATAAATTATTAAGGATAGATACATCTCTAATGAGAAAGACACCATTATGGGAAAATCCTAATATTCCTTATCCCATAGCTGATGGAGTATTGCAGAGATGGGTTAATAATGGAATCAGGACTGTGGGTGACTTATACAGCAACAATGTAGTATCAAGTTTTCAACAACTGTCAGCCAAATTTAATTTACGTAACCATGACCTCTTTAAATATCTTCAAATTAGACATTGGATTCAAGCAAAATCTATAGATTTCCCGAATATTCCGGAAAAATCCCCCCTGGAGGATCACATGTTTTGTAGTCTTATCACCTCAACTAAAGGATTAACTTCCTCCATATATAGTATTCTAAATAATAATTTACCAATTTACAATACATTGAATATTAAACATAAATGGGAGACAGACTTGGGATGCACTTATGATGATGTGGATTGGGAAATAATTTTAGAGAGGGCTCAGAGGGTTCTGATTTCCACCAAACATAGACAGATGCAGTTTAACATTTTTCACAGGACTTACTTTACCCCACTCAGGTTACACAAGATTGATAGGAGCATTTCCCCTATGTGCCAAAGATGTAAGATAACAGAAGGCTGCCTATTGCATATGTTATGGAGCTGCCCACTTCTGATTGATTACTGGAAGTTCATCATGTCTACTGTCTCTGATATCATAGAGGTTGAAATACCACCTGATCCAAGAATTTGGTTACTGGGTGACGTTACGTTGATCAACAGAAATTATTATAAAGAGTATTTGGTGTTACTCGCCAGTACAGCTGCGAAGAAAGTCATCTTGGTTAATTGGAAATCTGAAAACTCACCTTCACAGAGACACTGGCTGAATGAGCTTTCATCATACTGAACTCCTGAAAAGATACTGTACAATGTAAGGAGAAAGCCTGCTACTTTTGAAAAAATATGGGGTAGGTTCTTTGAGGTTCTTCCGTCAATATCTCCTCTGGGTTGATTTTGTTTTATTTATATTGTTATTTTTATTTATTTATCCGAGTTGTTGTCAAGTGGTGTTGTGTACAATACAGAGTAATGAGAGCTGTGTAGTTTACCTTTCTGGGGTTGGGGTGGGGGGTGGGTGGGGGGGTTTGTTTTTTGCTGTTTTTTGTCTTTTTCTTTTGAGTTTGTCTTGTCTTGTTAAAAAAAAAAAAGGAAATCATGATTCTGTAATTCATTGTTTTGAATAATGATGATGTCTGCATTATCAATAAATAAACCTTTAAAAAAAAAAAAAAAAGAAGAATCATATACGTAAGATATAAGAACATAACAGTGGAATATCTTATATAATGAAACTATGTGTATAATATACACTAGTAGGCTATAGAGTGCTATATATGTGTACAAAAATCTAAATTACATAAGTTGAGCCTTTGCATACGCCTGTAAGGTCATCGAGGCTAGGGCAAGTGCTACGGTAAGTGCTACTGGCTAAGATAGATTCTGAAGAGGTGGGTTTTCAGACATACTCCGCATGTTTGCATGTTCTCCCCGTGTCCCCTATAGGGTAGGTATACCCTCACATGTTCTCCCCGTGTCCCCTATAGGGTAGGTATACCCTCACATATTCTCCCCGTGTCCCCTATAGGGTAGGCATACCCTCACCTGTTCTCCCCGTGTCCCCTATAGGGTACGTACCCTCACATGTTCTCCCCGTGTCCCCTATAGGGTAGGTACCCTCACATGTTCTCCCCGTGTCCCCTATAGGGTAGGTATACCCTCACATGTTCTCCCCGTGTCCCCTATAGGGTAGGTATACCCTCACATGTTCTCCCCGTGTCCCCTATAGGGTAGGTACCCTCACAGAAAAATCATACTGTAATCCTGGTCTCTAAACTGCCTCCCCCTGGCCAGCCGGGGCGCCTGATGGAGGGGAAAGGAACTGGTTGGAATAGCGTGTTCCTTCCACGCGCTACGTCCTACCAGGGAAACTACCCCCCCCCCCCCTGTCAGGCTCCCAATGTTGGCAGAGCTCAGGCAATTGGCACCGGGTGAAAAATGGGTTACAAACATCGTGGGATAAAAAAATTAATTTAAAAATATAATAAACTGACACAGAATACAATGTTATCCACACAGGAATATTATTAAAACTCACTAAAGTAGACGCATTTTGACCGTTTTGCAAAGCTGCACATTTTTGGCTGCCAGTAGAAACTGACACAATGTGTGGTTGACAACCCCCCACTTGACCCCTCCCATTCCTCTCACAGTACAGTATGCTTGCACGGTGCACGGTACACACAGTATTATATTAGAAGTTGCAGACACAGATTGTGTTATGTTTACAAGCAGACCAGACCAGGCATAATATATAGCTTTGTCGTTTTCTGCTTATTCTCGAACTTAGAAATGGACAATGACAGGAATTTTCTGCTACCGTGTAATATTCTGCGTTGGTACTGTACGAACACGAGTCCATTCAGCACATTGGTAAATGTTACCAATGCAAACACACAGCAGTGGCTACGAGGCTTAATGTCCAGCTATAAAGTGCTGGGAGTCCACAAGGAATACATGTGTTTGCGCCCCTTATACTGCCAATACACTCATTCCTGCTTTCAGAGGAGGCTGCAATATCATTCAGATTTGTTTAAACATGTCATGTTCCTACTGTCCGGAGGAAACCTCATAACTACAGTTTTGAGGTTTTTCTTTTTTTTCTCTCAATAAATCAGTGGTATTGAACACCCTTTAGTACGTCTGTGTTGTTTCGAAAATATTGAACTAATGGAAAGTAGTAAAAACGCATTGGACCCTCAAACTGTCTGCTAAAACAGCTAAACTGCACCTCTCTCCTTCTCATGCAAGTTAATTGACAACATCTAAAGTCACAACACCAACGTTGATGAGTCAGTATTGCATTGTTTAAAAATATTTTTGAAACAATGCAACACTGCCTCATTTTTATAAATTTCCTTAAAAATGTATATTTTTAATTTCCTGAAAAATGAACATTTTGGACAGCAGAGATTAATATACTATAGAGTGGTGCCCGTTGGGCCTACTTGGAACGATGCAAGTTGGAAATGCATGCCCCACCCTGCAGTTATTATGTCTGTGTCCCTAGTTTTATGCCACTATATGTGTGGTTCTTCCCAACCTGCTCCAGACAACCTTATAGCAGCAGTGGATCTGGCCCTTAAGGTGGAGCGTTGTCTGAATGAAGGAACAGCCTTATAGCAGCAGTGGATCTGGCCCAGTTGGAGCGTTGTTTGAATGAAGGAACAGCCTTATAGCAGCAGTGGATCTGGCCCAGGGTGGAGCGTTGTCTGAATGAAGGAACAGCCTTATAGCAGCAGTGGATCTGGCCCTTAAGGTGGAGCGTTGTCTGAATGAAGGAACAGCCTTATAGCAGCAGTGGATCTGGCCCAGTTGGAGCGTTGTTTGAATGAAGGAACAGCCTTATAGCAGCAGTGGATCTGGCCCAGGGTGGAGCGTTGTCTGAATGAAGGAACAGCCTTATAGCAGCAGTGGATCTGGCCCTTAAGGTGGAGCGTTGTCTGAATGAAGGAACAGCCTTATAGCAGCAGTGGATCTGGCCCTTAAGGTGGAGCGTTGTCTGAATGAAGGAACAGCCTTATAGCAGCAGTGGATCTGGCCCTTAAGGTGGAGCGTTGTCTGAATGAAGGAACAGCCTTATAGCAGCAGTGGATCTGGCCCTTAAGGTGGAGCGTTGTCTATATCAAGGAACAGCCTTATAGCAGCAGTGGACCTGGCCCTTAAGGTGGAGCGTTGTCTGAATGAAGGAACAGCCTTATAGCAGCAGTGGATCTGGCCCTTAAGGTGGAGCGTTGTCTATATCAAGGAACAGCCTTATAGCAGCAGTGGACCTGGCCCTTAAGGTGGAGCGTTGTGTGAATGAAGGAACAGCCTTATAGCAGCAGTGGATCTGGCCCTTAAGGTGGAGCGTTGTCTGACTGAACGAACAGCCTTATAGCAGCAGTGGATCTGGCCCAGGGTGGAGCGTTGTCTGAATGAAGGAACAGCCTCATAGCAGCAGTGGATCTGGTCCAGGGTGGAGCGTTGTCTGAATGAAGGAACAGCCTTATAGCAGCAGTGGATCTGGCCCTTAAGGTGGAGCGTTGTCTGACTGAACGAACAGCCTTATAGCAGCAGTGGATCTGGTCCAGGGTGGAGCGTTGTCTGAATGAAGGAACAGCCTTATAGCAGCAGTGGATCTGGCCCTTAAGGTGGAGCGTTGTGTGAATGAAGGAACAGCCTTATAGCAGCAGTGGATCTGGCCCTTAAGGTGGAGCGTTGTCTGACTGAACGAACAGCCTTATAGCAGCAGTGGATCTGGCCCAGGGTGGAGCGTTGTCTGAATGAAGGAACAGCCTCATAGCAGCAGTGGATCTGGTCCTTAAGGTGGAGCGTTGTCTGAATGAAGGAACAGCCTTATAGCAGCAGTGGATCTGGCCCTTAAGGTGGAGCGTTGTCTGAATGAAGGAACAGCCTTATAGCAGCAGTGGATCTGGCCCTTAAGGTGGAGCGTTGTCTGAATGAAGGAACAGCCTTATAGCAGCAGTGGATCTGGCCCTTAAGGTGGAGCGTTGTCTGAATGAAGGAACAGCCTTATAGCAGCAGTGGATCTGGCCCTTAAGGTGGAGCGTTGTCTGACTGAAGGAACAGCCTTATAGCAGCAGTGGATCTGGCCCTTAAGGTGGAGCGTTGTCTGACTGAAGGAACAGCCTTATAGCAGCAGTGGATCTGGCCCTTAAGGTGGAGCGTTGTCTGACTGAAGGAACAGCCTTATAGCAGCAGTGGATCTGGCCCTTAAGGTGGAGCGTTGTCTGAAGGAACAGCCTTATAGCAGCAGTGGATCTGGCCCTTAAGGTGGAGCGTTGTGTGAATGAAGGAACAGCCTTATAGCAGCAGTGGATCTGGACCTTAAGGTGGAGCGTTGTGTGAATGAAGGAAGCGCTACAAAGCACTGCTCGTTCCCTGACCCCGTTCTCGTCTGAAACCCAGCAGCCCTGAGGGCTGTGTGCACGGCTGCGTGACCTACCTCTAACCCTCTGTTCCTCTGTTGTGCGTGTGTGGGTGCGTGGGTGTGTGGGTGTGTGTGTAACAGTGTATGCTCTGATTTGTGTTGTTTCACGCATGCTGGTGCATTTCATTTCACCATTGGTGTGTGTGTGTCTGTGTCTGTGTCTGTGTGTGTGTGTGTGTGTGTGTGTGTGTGTGTGTGTGTGTGTGTGTGTGTGTGTGTGTGTGTGTGTGTGTGTGTGTGTTTGGGGACAGAGTTTTTAATCCGGCTTTTGCTACAGTTCTGAAAACACCTGTTGTGTGAAGCTGGCACAGTCATTCATCCGTGTGTGACACGGACGCGCACGCACACGGACGCACGCACGCACACACGCACGCCCGCACGCATAATGCAAAAGATCAGTTGGAGTTCATTGTGGAAAAGAGTTCACTGGGGCTTTTCGGAAGCGGCCCGATGACCAGGCTTAGAATTTCAGATGAGGTGCCGGTGGCCGGGTGAAGAGGAACAAGAGCAGAAAGCCAAACTTTTATATATAAATTGTGCTAAACCCTACATGTGGTTTACTAGGGGATTTTGTGTGCTGCTTTTGTGGGGAAATAGCCGATGGTCAGTGTTGGGTCAGCTTAACTTCCTCAACACTGCAGATAACAATGAATCATAGCTAATAGGCCTAGGCTATAATTAACTTTAATAGACCTATTGCTTACTCCACTATACGTGCAGGTATTCGAGCCTCAATTCTTACTGAAAAAACCCCCCCCATCAAATACATAATACAACTTGTTGCTGTTGCACACAACGTGTTGTGAGAGCTTGTTGATCTGCTATTTTTGATGAAAGCTAAAGCTTTCCCCACAATGAGGAGGATGCCGTATGGGGTTTAAAAGAGGAATGAGGATGGCGCATGGGGTTTAAAATGTTAATGACTTGACTGCTTAAAATATACATGCAGTACCGACATGTGCATGTGTATGAAGGCATGCAACTCAGTGAACTCATGTAACAGACGTGATTGTGTTATGAAGTACCATAGACCAGGATCTCAGCAGTGAATGGATTTATTTCTGTACAAAAGACAACGAGGCAATCACTGCTCTGCTCTGACTTGTATACGTTTTCCACAATAGCATTTGCGCTTTCAAAGCCCATATGAAATAGCTAGCATGACAATAAATACAATATGTACCTGTACAAAAGATAACGAGGCAATCACTGCTCTGCTCTGACTTATATACGTTTTCCACAATAGCATTTGCTGGAAATAAAGCAGATGCAGTACCATGAAAACACAGTATGTGTCTTAACATCTTTGGGTACATGATATATGTATCAATATATTACACAATTGTAAATGAAAATAATAAAATAATCTGCAGAGCAAAATAAACACAACCTACCGCTTTCAAAGCCAATATGAAATAGGAAGTGCGGTAGGTTACGTCATTCCCTTAAAGGCAACCGCCTGTACTCTTAAAGTCACAGAACACTGGATCACAATACAATATAATGCCTGGGAAAGTGGAAGCACTATTAACCATGTTACACTCACATTATGTACTGTGTATATGTGCACGCACAAACGCACACACACATACATAGATGCGCACGCACGCGCGCACACACACACACACACACACACACACACACACACACACACACACACACACACACACACACACACACACACACACACACACACACACACACACACACACACACACACACACACACACACACACACACACACACACACACACACACACACACACACACACACGAATGCAGCATCCCCTGTGGGGCGAAGGCCATAAATCTCAGCATGGTGAGCGGCACAACTTGGTATACGATCATCAGTCAGCTGGCAGCGTCACCACAGCACACTAATTAACCAGAGGAGCTTCACCGCAACACACTTTTAATACTCCCTGTCACCATGCACAGAGAGAGAGACAGAGAGAGAGAGAGAGAGAGAGAGAGAGAGAGAGAGAGAGAGACACACAGAGAGAGAGAAAGAGAGAGAGAGAGAGAGAGAGAGAGAGAGATCTTCAAGGCCGACAGACACCGAGACATTTATAACGTTCCTCCTCAAGGATGGAGAGAGACAAAGAGAAGAATACGGATTGAAGGATGGTTAGATAGGAAGCGGAGGGGGGGGGGGGGGGGGGGGGGGAGAGAGAGAGAGAGAGAGAGAGAGAGAGAGAGAGAGAGAGAGAGATAGACATTCATCAGAGACAGAAGGCCCACTGCTGTACGTATGTAGTGGCGGATGGAGAGCAGGAGAGGAGGTGATTGGATGGAGAGCAGGAGAGGAGGTGATTGGATGGAGAGCAGGAGAGGAGGTGATTGGATTAAAGGATGAAAGGAAGAAAGGAGGCATGAGGAGAAAAGGGTGAAGAGTAATCGCAAGGGAGAAATAACCCGTTCTGGGCGGGAACCCTGTTTGGTGTTTAGCTATTGAACAAATAGCAGATCTACAAGCTCATATGAGCTTGTAGATCTGCTATTTTTGAAAAAATGTGATATTTGATAATGTGGCGCAAATCTTTGAATATATAATCTTTCAGAGCGAATGTTTTTTTTAACTCAAATCTTTGCTTCTGGGAGGTCCTTGACATGAAAATGTTTGAGAACCACTGATATAGAAACATGGGGTCATGATTATAGAAGACATTTGTAGAATCTTTTCTCAGGTCAAAATGGGATAAAGGTGGTGAGAGGAGGGGAGGGGAGGGGAGGGGAGGGGAGGGAAGCCACGGTATGTAGGAGGAGGTGAACGGGAGACGGCGGCAGCCCGCCGCATGAAACAAAATGTCACTCCGCTGTTAATAATGAGAAGGCCATATAGCGACGTATATACGTACTGAAAAAGAAGAAATAAATGCTATTTTTAAACTGTTGCTGCCATGAAGCACACACACTTTAACGCTGCCGTTAATTATCTTGACGTATATTATCTATACGGTATACTGTATGTATGCACAACATAACTGGAAATAAATTCATGCCCATAATGGTCTTCAGGTCTTAAAATATCTGCCGTCTTTGATGACAATTGATTGATTAATTGGGGAGGGGGGGGGGATTTGTTTGGGTGAAAATGTTCTTGGAATGTTTTCATAAAATGACCATCCAAAATCAGATTTTAAATTACTTCCTGTAAACACAAAATAGAGAATAAATGAACATTACACCCATAGGTAGGGTATCTTCTAAAATGTAGTTACAATGGACAGGGTTTGGATGAAAATATATAGCCATTATGTTTTGATTATTTGGACCCATTCCTATAAGCAGAGGTCATGCAACAATGTCACTGATGCTCATCTGCTGTGTTGCCTCAAAGCCACCATTGGGTTATGCTAGCTGTAGCTATACATTTAGGTACAGTATCCCCACTCCCTAGGGCCATAATATTACTGTCGTAGTAGCAATACGACAATATAGCAAAAAAATGGAATTGGAAAGGCATTGGAAAGGCATTTCAAATGCCTTTAATTATACTTGTGTTGAGCAATGAGCTACTAATTTAGACTGAAGTAATTAAAGCGTGTCATGTTTGCATGTTGTGGAATTGCAACAGCTGAAACCAATATTATATCAGTATTCTGACATTAACCTGAGGGCCACATTAAGTGAAGGTGGGGGCTGCATGTGGCCCCCGGGCCGCCAGTTGCCCATGTATGGACTAGACCGTATATTTAGCCTTGATGATGACGCATGCCGAGACGAATCGAGGGTTTTATCTGTACATGGGAGTGTGTGTGCGTGTGCGTGAGTGCATGTGTGTGCGTGTGGGTATAGGAGGAGACAGAGTTAGCTCATCAACGCACCAACAACAGCACACTGTCTGCTTGCATTGTCACGGTCGCCCCTAATAACAGCTAGTCTCTCCAACTGCCCTTATCTCCTAAACGCACGCACGCACGCACGCACGCACGCACGCAACGCACGCACGCGCCCTTTGCCTTCAGTTGGTTTTGAGGTAATGGGTCACGCAACAGTTGCTTCGGTCAGGTCAGTCAATAAGAAAAGAGGTCTAGCGGCCGGGCCGGTAATAGAAGCTATTCTTTTACCAGGGGTTGCTTAGCGTGCGAGAGGCTGTTTTCACCTGGTCCAGCTGCAGGGCAGGGATCGATACAAGGCATGGGCACGGAGAAAAGACATCGGAGATACTCTGAGAAGGAGCACGGATGGATGTGAGCACGCACACACACACACACACACACGCACACGCACACGCACACGCACACGCACACGCACACGCACACGCACACGCACACACACACACACACACACACAAGCCTCTAATCTATATGCTCTGTATAGTACAACCGCATGCTTGCCGACGAGAACATATTTTAAGCTATATAACATTGACAAAATGCCAGTGCCATGTGGGTGCATTGCAAATTCCAGACTAACCATTTTATCCTACTATAAATACGCCACGTCTCTTCGTACGTGCGTGCATGTGTGCGTGCGTGCGTACGTGTGTGTACGGTTGTAATGCACGTGACTCGAGAACCGTTTGACCCACCGACTTCACATTCGACACCCCCACAGGGAGTGCAGTGCCAGGTATCGAGTCGGTCGGACCCACGGTTCTCCAGAACCACCACAAAAGGCTCTGGTCAGGCTCTGCCAGTGGGCCTAATGAGGCCAACTCCTTTCATCTGTGCAATTTCCAGCCTCTGCCTCAGCCAATTGAGGCTCAACCAATCAGGCTCTGCCAGTGGGCCGAATTGATTGCGAAGTACATTTTTCAGTTTGCAGTCTTCACACACATAGGCACACAGGCACATACACAGATCTCCATGTGGGACACCGGCTGACAGTTAAAACGGGTGCTACGTATATCATTAGGTTCCCAAGTTGAATCGTTCCCAAGTAGGCCGGTGGCCGACTGCGACGAGCACGTACAGGTCTAGTTACCAAAAGTTGATTGACATCAAATCAACATCAAATCAAATCCAGCTTCTTCTACGCAACGGTGGAGTCTGTTCTCCTATACGGCAGTGAACGCTGGACGCTCAAGCCAACCCTGCAGAAGTCTCTATGGTTAAGAATTCTGCGCGCAGTATACTTAACATCAGCAAGAGTACACATGTTACCAACAATAATCTGTATGACGGAATGCCAAGGGTGAGCCAGAAAATAGCAGCCAGGAGAATGAGACTAGCAGGACACTGCCAAAGACACCAAGAGCTGCCAGCCAGCAAATGAGTGCTGTGGGAACCAACACATGGGCGCCGGTCACGAGGACGTCCCACATTAACATATTATGTGGATGTACTCAAGAAAGACGCATGAAGCGCAAAGCACCAACGAGCTGGCCGGATGTATGGAGAACCGGGATGACTGGAAGCAACGATGGAGGGCTCGTCTGAGGACGACCTAGAGAGAGATATCCAATGGTATACAGGTGAAAAATTACATAACTACATCCAGAGTCAGCTCTGGCTGCTAAATCGCTTATTTTGATAGCTTGCATTTTTATTTAAATTTCTACACAGCTGTCCTTCCTAATGACCAGATACGCAAGTGTTTTGTCCCAAATGGGCTGCCATAAAAAGGCAAACTATAGTGTGAGACCCAGTGTGCATGCTCTGAGCTACGGTGCACGCACGCACGCACGCACGCACGCACGCACGCACGCACGCACGCACGCACGCACGCACGCACGCACGCACGCACGCACGCACAAGTAGCACAATTTGAAATGTGCACCCTATGGCCAGAAACATAATGAAGTCTGACTGGATTGCTGAATTCCTACATTGCCCATAATGCTTTGGTGCACTTCCCCTCCTTGTGGAGTGGGCGGAGGCTGCATGGAGGTGTGGCTTTGTAGTCCAGAAAGGAAGTGAGACCACAGGTTTTTGGTCATGAACATATCTATAAAAACATATTACACACATAAACACTTGTGTCCTAAACATCATTAAAATAAGCTCTGGTTGCAAAAGGGGTGAAGTGGCCCTTTAAGAAAATGATTAATTTAGAATTCTCAACGCAAAACGAAGGGTCTATAGCAGGGGTGCCCACACTTTTTGACTTGAGAGCTACTTTCAAAATGACCAGCTCGGCAAGATCTACCCACCAAATCAATTATTATACCATTGCTGAAAATAGTTTAAATATGTACCTGAGGGGGCTTCGTAATAGTAGAGTTCGTGTTACATTCTGTACAGTATAAGACAAATGCACTTGGAATGGGAAAAAGAAAAAGAGGGGGAGAAATGTTTTTTTTCTTTTTCAATATATTTAAATGAAATACTCTTTAGGGGCATGTCATGTGATCTACCTGCACAGCCTTTGTGATCTACTGGTAGATCGCGATCTACCTTTTGGGCACCCCTGGTCTATAGGGTATATATATATTCCAATCCCCCACATGCCACCATCCACTGTCACATCAAGTCCACAAAATGGCTGACGCCGAGCAGATTGAAATGGGGGCGATCGAGAGGAGGAGAGGCAGAGATCATGAAAGACTGAGGGAACGAGACGGGGGGGGGGGGGGGGGGGGGGAGATCTGTCTGGGGGACAAGATGACATCAATGACACTCAGCCCATCTGCGCCGCTCCAGATGCACGTGTGCGCACGTGCGCGTACAAACACACACACACACACACACACACACACAGACACACACACACACACACACACACACACACACACACACACACACACACACACACACACACACGCGCGCGCGTACGTCATGCTCTGAAGCAATGTGGCCATTAGCTCTTGCAGGCATCAGCCCAGCCTCATCATAGTGCAATTTAAGGTGCCAATCATGGCCTGAGCTGAGAGAGACATAACATTATCGCACGACTGCCTGCCCATCCGGCCTCTAAATACCTCTCACAGCCATGCACCCCCCCCCTCCCCTCCCCCCCACACACACAGCCATGCACCCTTCCTTTCCTTCCTCCTCATCATCTCGCTTCGACACCAACTTCCACCAGACATCTCTACTTTATCCAGAGTACCAATCCCCCTCACCACGCACACGCACGCACGGACGCACGCGCTCGTGAATTCTCCATTCTAACCTGTCCCTCAACCCGCAGGCCCCACCACTATACCCGCCCACAGCTGCTGCTCCATCCCAGATTGTTGGGTGGCCACTGGGAATTGTGTCCGTAGATCTAAATCAACCAGGGGGTGTGAGTGGCAGTGTGGTGCAGTGCCCGGACCAGACCGGACCGCCTAGAGGAGAGAGGGGTGCATACTAGCCCCTCCTAAGTCCAGCTGTGTGTGTGTGTGTGTGTGTGTGTGTGTGTGTGTGTGTGTGTGTGTGTGTGTGTGTGTGTGTGTGTGTGTGTGTGTGTGTGTGTGTGTGTGTGTGCACACGCGTGTCGAGGAAAGTGCCTTTTTATTCTTGCATGCATGCATGTGCATGCCTGCTTATGCACATATTGTACTTACAGTACTGTGCACATATTGTGCGTGCATGCGTGCGTGCGTGCCTGCCACAGTGTGTGTGTGCCACAGTGTGTATGTGCATGCGTGCCACAGTGTGTGTGTGTGTGTGTGTGTGTGCGTGTGGCATGTGCGTGCGCGCATGTGTGTCTGTGTGTGTGTTTTGGGTGATGTGCATGCGGTTGTTGTTGCCTAGAGATGTTTTGGTAGGAAGCGTAGGGCTGCCTGGCTGGCCAAGCCCCGAGACTCTGCTGTTCCAATTAAGCAGCTCAGCAGCCTGGAGCCCCACTGGCCTTATCTGGAAGCAAAGATGGAGGGGAGGGAGAGAGAGAGAGAGAGAGAGAGACAGAGACAGAGAGAGAGAGAGAGAGACAGAGAGACAGAGAGAGAGAGAGAGAGAGAGAGAGAGACAGAGAGAGAGAGAGATAGAAAGAAAGAGAGACAGAGAGAGAGAGAGAGATAGAAAGAAAGAGAGACAGAGAGAGAGATGGACAAAGAAAGGTAGGGAGGAAGAGAGAGAGAGAGATGGCGAGAGGGAAGAGTTGGAGGGAGAGAGAACTAGCAGATGAGTTTGAGAGGAGTCACGGGTCGACGTTTGGAAGACGGTCGGAAAGGCAACATATGAGCACAAAAGACGACATAGCTCGCCTGCTCTTGCCAAGGCTCTGCATGGTGCCAAAGACACAAGCAAGACGAGATTTTGCGTTAAACGCTAGAGTGCTTGTCTGAATGACCCTCGGTTGCTATAGATGCACACAACAGGCAGAAACTGGAAGTGAAAAAATATATAAAAACACGTGTTATCTGATTCCAAAAAAATAGTCTTTATCCCAGACTGCAGTGTTTTTGGTCAAAACAAGCAATTCTAAAAACACACCTTCCAAATCCTACCTATGTTTTATTTAAAATACTTTTGATGCTTTTGTGTGATGCTATATCATGCAGGGCATTCATTTACGAAATGAACAGGTTAAAATATGGAGATAAGGTTTCTGCCCGACAGCAACTACGTTGCAACCACTAAAATGACACAGAGGCGTTCCCAGCTTGAAAGGTACAGCAGAACAACATTATAGCCTACTGATAGGTGAAACAGCTCCAAATGGGCTCTAGTGGGATCGAGAGCACGCCAGGCGTGCATGCCTCTTGCAGAAGCCCTCTCACTCCCCCCACCCCCTCTAACCTCTAACCCCCACACACCTGACCCCATCATCTTCACGTCACCCCCCCCCCTCCCCTCCCTCCATACCGCTGGGGGCCGGAGTGGAGCAGCGCAGCCCCGGCGGCGGGCGAGAGACACAAAGACACTGCCGGCTGCACCTCGCTCTGCTGTGCATGTGCAGCTATATAGAAGAAACCGATAGTGTGTGCGGTTGGTCTTGACAGATAGGCATTGTGTGTCTATTTTCGGGGTGGAGATGCCGCAGTGTCCATGACGGCTGGCGTGGCTTTGTTTTTCCTCCTCCTCCCTTCAGCCGGCTGTCGAGTGGCTGGCATGGCGGGCTGAGAGAGGATGGCGGGCTGCGAGAGGGAGGCCGAGCACAAAGGACAGGGACAGCCATTCAGCAGCTAGAACAGGAGTTGTATACAGTTGTGTGCCACCGATATTGTCCCTTATCATTTGACCCATTTAGGCCTGACCTCAAAATTTAAAAAAATCCTTCTAAATCCTCCAGTTTTCTGAAATAAATATTTTCACGATTTTTCAAAAATAGCAGACCTACAAGCTCGTAGCGCGCCACTCGGTGGCGCGCTATGAGCTTGTAGATCTGCTATTTTTCAATAGCTAAATTATAACATGTTTAAAACACCAAAAGGGGTTCCCGCCCAAAATGGGTTAACTGTCCTTTTGCGCAGATCACGCAAACCTCAGCAAAAATAAAAGGACAATATCGATGGCCTCCAACTGTATTTAGGACGACCGACGAGCCGATTTCTATACTCTATGGCTCCGAGACATGGACACTTTCAAAGAAATAGAGAAACGGCTGGATGGCACTTACACCCGCCTTGAGAGCGCAAAATCTCTTGGAAGAGCCACCCATCGACTTCTCTAATATACGGCAATATTCCCCCGTGTTTCTTCACTAGTCCGATCCAGAAGAACACAGTTTGCCAGCCGCATGCTACAGAGCTGATCATGAGGTTATATCTTCCCTTCTTCTATTCTCTGGAATCCTGCCTCAAAGCACCAGAGGTAGAAAACTATGATGTCATCGCTATAGAGACAGCATGCAGGAACTGGGGATTGCAATGAAGGACCGAGACGTCTGGTGTGGCATTGTGAAATCCATGATCTCAATGTACAGATTTATTTTATTATACTGTTTCGACTGATGATAGCCTAGGTTCTTGGTTAGGTTCTTGATTACTGTACTATTTGCATTATATGCATTTGATGTAATACCTCAATTATTGTGATGCATTAAAAACAAACAAACAAAAATTTGTTTGTTTGTTGGGATTGGCTCTGACCGCCAGCACCACACATTGCGTGTGGAGTCTCTGGACACCGTACAGAAATGGCCTGCCACCGCTGGGGAGTTCTCACGCTGCGCTAAATCCACCAGAAAGGCTTTGTAATCCCCTGAAAAACAAAATGCCATTTGTTGACCCCTCAGGGGACCAATAAACACGCCAGCTACCACACAGTGAGTGAATCCCATGGAACTGATATCAGGATGCGTGGGAGGGCTTGCGTGGGAGGGTGCGCGCGCGCGTGTGTGTGAGTGCTATAGACATTGTTCTCTCAAGTGAAACCGCCCCCTTGCCCACCTGCACGTCACGGTGCGTCCCACATGCGTTGCGGTAGAATCAGACGAAAATCCCAAAACTCCATGCACGCGCGCGCAGTCTTTAGTGGCTTTAGGGCTCTTCTTCTCCGCTAAATTCTGTGCATTCGGCTGGCACTGACCCCAGATCGCCGCATATGGTAACGGGAGGGAATGCGTTAAGCTGAGGCACAACGCAACTCGGGGGAGGTTCCTTTTTGCACACACCAAGAGTAGAGGCCCATATAGTGGGCGTACACTACAGGGTAACATCAATCCCTGCACGTCCCTCTGGATGTTAATGGTGTTAATGGCACGGCGGCCCCAATTAAGAGGCACTTTTTTTCTGCTTCCCGTGACCAGTGTCAAAAAGTGGCCTTTCTAGTGATGGCTTGCCCGGACCTATCGGAGCAGAGGAAGAAGAGAGAGAGGAACATCGGAGAGAAACAAAAGCAACGCCATTACTTTTTCATGAGCCCCGCTGGCAATTCCTAACAGAGGGCGGAGGAGGAAGGCGGGTAGACTTGTGCCTGTGCGTGTGTGTGTACGCACACGCGTGCATGCGGGCGCACGCGTGCATGCGCGAGATTTTCAGAAAAACAAATCCAGACCAGGATGCACACACACACACACAACACAAACAAACAAAACACACACACACACAACATGCATGGCATGGTAACGTATGCAGACGCCCACGCACACCCTTTGCCTTCCGAGATACGACTGTCAGGTCGCTGCCGGCACACGGGGCTATACCGTATATACGTCTACGCCTTTGAAGCCAAATGAACACTGACAAGATGTCGGCTCTGTGAAGTCCTATACTGTAACTAATTGGCGCGGCACACATGCAGTGCACATGCAGTACAGGGGCAACCGTGTGGGCTTTGTGTGAAACGCTTTGTGAAACGCAACAACCCCAACCGATGTCTGTCTGTCTGTGTGAGAGATATACGTACAGTATAGGCCTACCGTGTGCCAGTGGAGGGGTCGGCGTGATCGGGGTGGGGGTGGGGGTGCTGGGGGCTTATTTCCCCCACACACAATAGTAGTCCGGCAGCCGGGGGTGTGGAGTGGGACATTTTGGTATATAGTTTTTTTTTAATTATTATTGTCCTCAAATATTGTCTATAGTATACATTCATGAATCCACAAATGTGACCTCATCACATTTGTGATGACGTATATGGCCGTATTTAGCCCAAAAGGAGTGTGTTTTGTACAAAATGAATGCTTGGAATGGATTCAGAATCAAGAAAAACCCCTAGTTTGACATGTCACATGCTACTGTACTGTAGATAAAGCATAATGAAATTGTGAAAATCTTTTATATATAGGATGTTAATGCTATGGTCACATACGTATATCCCCCTATAAAAGAAATGCTCAATATAGACAGCCGATCAGCAAGTGGATTCATGGATGTATAGAGTATATTGTATATAGACAAGATTTTAGGCAAAAAAAAAAACAGTATACCAAATGTCCCACTTTAAACAAAAGAAGCCTGTTGACTGCCGGACTATAGGGAGGAAGCTCTGAGGAAAGGCGAGAAAGAGGCCGTACGATAGAAATAAATAAATAAGCTGGGATGGTGGGGGGGGGCCTTTGGGCAGGAGAGGGGGGGGGGGGGAATCGCACAAAGCAATTCAGCCTTGAATTAGGCTGCGGCAAATGACAGTCGATTACCATCTTAAATATACTGTCAAAAAGCAATTTGCTTCGCCCATGCCACAGGCCTGATATTTTCACCTCATTAGGGGGACCGGCCTGTCAATTAGGGGGGCGACCTCGCGAGTTCCCATTTAAACCACAAGCCACCTGCGAAATTGTGTACCTGCCTGAATGCGCGGGCGGAGGACATTTCTGCAGCCGAGTGAAATTGCCGGTGAATGTGCCGGTGAATGCTCCAATTTCTCTCCAGCTGTATTATGTCTGAAAGGGGCCTGCTGACTTCAGTAGATGAGGAAAGGCCCAGCATATATAGTCACAGGCAAACCAACATTACTGAAAGTGTATAGGCAAGTGGAAGATTTCAGGCAACCATGTATGTTATTTTAAAGGTATAGGCGTAAGTGATTGTCTTTGGTTAAAAAGTGTTAAATAGCTCTATATTCTGATAGTATTCATTGTTATATGTCTCTCTGGCGCTTTAGTAAACAGAAAAGGCATTTTCAGGTTGGTGAAATACTGTAGACCCTCCTTACTGAACAAACACTATGCGGCAAGTCTCTGTGTGTACGTACTCTGTGTGTACGTACGTACGTCTGTAATCCACGTAACTCGTGAACCGTTCGTCCCACCGACTTCAAATTCGACACACGCGTTCCACACCACCACCACAGGGAGTGTGGTGCCCAGTGTCGAGTCGGGCGGATAGCCAGTTGGTTGTCCAGAACAAGCACAAAAGCCTCTGCCTGCATGGGCTCTGGACCTGATCACCCCTATATCTCCATATACTGTATGAAGCTGGCCTGTTCTGACATCACAACACTTCATATGCATCATAACACACACACATTAAAAAAATAAAGGGACACAGAGAGACAGATAAAGAAATCTCCATTTATGAGCATAAAAGGGACAGTACAGACTAGATGGGTGGAACGGGTACTCTGACACGGGTACAACGGGTATTGCATAGCCGGGTGGGGCATGGATCAACAACTTCCATCGTTACCGACTCGGACCGGTGCTCTACAGCCGGGCACCGCTCTAGTAGCAATGATGACCGGAATAATAATAATAGTGCTTTAACTTTAGAACCTTTAAACTTTGTTTGAACCCAAACCCCATTTTATATACTTTGTCATACGGTGGTGTGGAAATGTGACGTGTTGTGAGAGCAGAGACCTGCTATTTTCTCTCATTTGGTAAATTGTTGAAAATTGTCTGATCTTAGTCTGACCTGCCGAAAAATAAAGGGACTCCAGGGGTTATTGGTAATTTTATCCAACTTCCACTCAAAACACTCAGACACAACAAACAGAATGGTAACATTTACCACAATATACTACACAGCGGTGGAATGTCTGGTGCTTCCAACAGTTCAAAATAAACCAAAAGTGTTCAAGAGTGCAGCCATTACGTTGAAACGACAATAATTTTGAGGTTTACGATTCCCTCTGGGCAGTTGCTTATGGCTTTATAAAACCGCTTTATAATCGCTTTAAAAGCTTCTCCCATGAAACACCACAGTTGCAAACACCTTTTTGACGTACGTTCTTTGCCTGAACTTAGCCGGTGTCATTCACGGAAAGCCCTGAGGGAAAAATAAAATAAAAATCAAAGCAACAAGCATCTTGGAGAGCAGCACCGTCCTATAACATAATTGACATTTCACTATCGCCGCGGGTGGGGGAAGGGGGGGGGGACACGTGCCATCATGGCTGAAAACCTTTCAGCGGAATCAAATGAAACGCGCAGGCTGACAGAGGCAATAAAATGGGAAGGGTCCGGACAGCCACGCTCCTCCGCCGCGTTACCCCGACGGCGACTCACATCGAACGAACGAACGGCGTGTCGGGTGGGAGGGCCGGCAGATATGATCACGAACAGCGGTACACGCCGAGGCCCGCAGACACATTATCTGCAGGCAGGTGAGCAATGTGTTTAATTTCCGCGGCGCTTGTAAGAGTCGAGCCTCGCCTCATTATTGGTCTCTCAATTCACTCAGCACGCTTCCTCCTACAGAGGCCATATTGATTTGGACAATGTGGCTGAAAGCGGCGTCTTACAAAGCACCTCTCAGCATGTTTCCAGGGGGGGAGGGGGGAGATCAGTGGGGTTCCAGCTGAATGTGTTACCATGGCTAATGGCTATTTAAAGATAGAAGATATACAAGCTCACAGTGCACCACTTTGTGTCACTCTGCATGCAAGCTTGTACATGCTATTTTGGAAAATGTTTGACGAATCTTGAAAACACTTGAACGATTTTGTATAATTTTGATATTATTTATATAACACACATTTTCTCGTCTGGGGTCCCGACTCCCTAGCACAGAACATTTGAAGATGGGGGTCCGTGGCCAAATACATATCAATGTGGGGGTCGCTTTGGCACTAAAGAGTTTGACAAAGGGGGTGAGGGGAGTAATAATGACGTGAGGACAACAGAAGGGATGTTGTTGCTCTGAGAATGGTGACTCCAGTTTGTTGCCTTTGAGTTGCATTTCCCAGGAAACGGTGCAGCACGAGCCTCGTCTCTCAGATGAAATGAATATTCAGCTTGAAAAGGAATAATTATGTGAGGTAATATTAAGGCAGCTTTATTTAGCCATGAAAACACACACACACGTGCACACACACACGCACACGTACATGGCGCACACACGCAGCCTAAATGCAAAGAAGCGGGGCAGCGTACTGTATGTGCAATATTTCCAAGCCCCTGGGCAGAAGTAGGTTAACCCATTTTGACATGAGATCAGATTCTAAAAATGTCTTCTACATCCTGACAGTTTTCTGAAAAAGCTATGTTTCTATGTCAGTGGTTCTTCGATTTTTCAAAAATAGCAGACCTACAAGCTCGTAGCGCGCCACTCGGTGGCGCGCTATGAGCTTGTAGATCTGCTATTTTTCAATAGCTAAAGCATAACAATGCTAACACCAAAAGAGGTTCCCGCCAAAAATGGGTTAACCGAGAGAGAGAGAGAGAGAGAGAGAGAGAGAGAGGATAAGAAACAGTGTGGATATTAGGCACTGCAGAACAGGCAGTGATTATGTAAGCATGGCTAATGGACCATCACTCGCCTATTCCAAAAAAAAGGAAATAAAGGGAAAAGCATCTGCTAAAGATGGGGGGGGGGGGCTGTGAAGAGTCAGCTGGGAGCAGTGTTGCTTATTATAAGCGACTTTGGGCATGTTTCTCTGTCCAGCACTTGCTTGGTATAGTTGCGGGTTGCGTTGATTTATATATTATTGTAATTCATTCATTCATTCATTGGGGGAGGGGCTCATTTGAATGAAACCAAATTGTGTAGACTTAAGAAGTCTACACAATTAGAGAATGTAGAATAATTGTTATTTTGATCAACGTTTGCCTGTTATCTCTCCTATGGTACCAACATCAATACAGCATGGAATTGTGGACAAAGTCTTATCCAAGGGTAACAAAATATTGAGGCTAAATTGAGGCTAAATCTCATGAAATGATGGTCCGTGGCTCAAATAGCAAATAAATAAATGGACCTTGACATGAAAAAGGTTGAAAACCACTGGTTTAAAGTGCTCATGTGGCCTTATTATAGTCGCTTCTTTTGGGCTTGTTTTCCCGAGACCGGGTCTAATACTAATATTTCTCTCACAAAAATCTGTCAACACTGCGTAGCCATGCTGAGCATCCTCCAACACTCGGAAGACAAACCACCTCCTCCTCCTCCTCCTCTCCACAGCCTCAGCGGGGATATTATACCCGACAGGATAAGTTACGAGCCCCGGAATAAAATAATATAACGCTAGGTGCCTGGAGGGCCAATTGAAGCCACTCAATGCCACGAGATTTACAACCCAAACGGAGGTGGAAATGCTAAAAGGCAGCGGTTCGGATCGATAGCAAATAGCCGCGGAGTATATGACCTTGGTAACGACTAGGCTTCAGGCGCACTAGGTGTGTGTGTGTGTGTGTGTGTGTGTGTGTGTGTGTGTGTGTGTGTGTGTGTGTGTGTGTGTGTGTGTGTGTGAGAGAGAGAGATAGAGAGAGAGAGACAGAGAGAGAGACAGAGACAGAGACAGAGAGAGAGAGAGACAGAGACAGAGAGAGAGAGAGACAGAGACAGAGACAGAGACAGAGACAGAGACAGAGACAGAGACAGAGACAGAGACAGAGACAGAGACAGAGGTGTTGGCCGTGTTTTCTCAGTGTGTTTGTTTGGTAATAACACACCAATGATCACGCTCATCTTAAGAGCAGATCGATGTGCTTTCACCTATCGATCCGGTGTTTTGCGACACGGCACGACCGAGGAGACGCAGGCCTAGATTTGTCGTTTTACACGGTGGCGTAATGTCTGCAGGACAGCGTGCGCGCGTGTGCGTGTGCGTGTGTGTGTGTGTGTGTGTGTGTGCACGTGTGCGTGTGCGTGTGTGTTTCACGGCCACTAAAGCCTTTCAGGCTTTACACTTCGCTGAAGTCGGCGAGTCTATAAAAGCATCGACCCCCTCGTTGATACGCTGGAAAGACTCTAACCTCTGGAGCACGGCTGCAGTCGCACGCACGCACGCACACACACACACACACACACACACGCACGCACGCACGCACACACACACACGCACACACACGCGTGCGCACGGTGGTGTGCTGATCCATAAATGAGCCAATACACGCAAGGCTAACACCTTGTTTCCCGTCTCTTCCCCCTTCCCTGTGTTCTTACACAAGTCTCAGGATAATCCCTCTACTTAATTGCTTTGGCGAATATAAAGCTCCCGTATCACCTCCCCACTATGCTAGCGGGTTTATGCGTTAGCACGTGCTACATCCTGTTATCGCCATTATCGCCGTGTGACTCATGCGCCGATCCTTCTAGACGCAGCAGCTGCTATCATGAATCTGCATGGAGGATATTAAGGTGAACCGTTGACTAAATTAGATCATGCTTATAGTTCAATTAACCCTCGGATCAGACACGGCTGCATATCATTACAGGGTTGGTGAGTAATGTAGTCAATTTGACAGGATGCCTGATATTTGATTGTACAGACTGGTTGATTGGTGTTGTAATCTCGTTCAAATATCATGATGTTGCTGATAAGAATAAATACTTGATTTGTTTGCGAAATTCCGTGGTTACTCGGAACATGGCTATGGTGGAAAGGGGTATTTGTCTTATGCTAAATTATGATAAAAAGAAATATATATATATATATATATATATATATATATATATATACACACCAATGACACAATAAATTGATTTTGACAATTACGGTATCCACGGTTATACACCATCGCATTACTGACCCTGTCCCTAACCCTAACCGCACGCTGAAGCCAAGTAGTCGGAATGGAGGTGCGTCGGACTCGGATTGCCACTCTGTCCCCGACAATATGTACATTGATTATATTCAGCATGTGTGTGTGTGTGTGTGTGCATCTGTATGTATAGAAACATGTGTGCATATTGTTTGACCTTGCGTTTACATGTGTCAGCTGAACAGGAAGGGTCCTTTCTCCAGGGGGGGAGACAAGAACTGTATATCCTCTGTTGCTTTCAATTAAAATAATATATATATGACCGGTCTATATAAGCAGAAATCATAACACTCGTGATCCGTGAATCATTTGACGGCCATGCATTTCCAACCATATGGTCGAGTTGAAATTTCCACACGTCTAATTAATTATTATTGCACAAACAAAACACGAGAAGAGAACAACAACAACAACAACAACGCCTCCGCTCAAGGATAACATGTTTACAGGGCAGGAGAGCCACCTGGTGAAGGTAAAAAAGAGCCAGCCGTGGGGGTAATCACCTGGACCATATGGCTGAGTCAAAATACAGCCCGTTCCATGCTGGGCCCATCCACCAAACACTAAACCAGATAGACTGTGGTGCTAATGTGATATTCTGAACGACACCACACCGCACTGCACTCGTCCTTGTAAGCAGCAGTCAAGGATCTCCCAGTAACTAAGCCTCTATAATCAGAACATGAGAGATGCTGCACCCGACAGTCAAATCGCTATAATATATATGATGTATAACTCCTTATACAGGTCGATTTAACACATTTAGACCTGAGGGCGATTCTACAAATTCCCGAAAGTTTTCAGAAAAACCTATGTTTTTATGTCAGTGGTTATCAACTATTTTCATGTGAAGGACCCCCAAAAATGATATGTAATTGCCTCCGACCCCATGTCAAAGTATGTCGTTCCAGGGACCCCCCAGAAGCAAAGATTTGAGTTAAAAATGTTCACTCTGAAAGAATATATATTTTAAATTTGCGCCACATTTTCACGATTTTTCAAAAATAGCAGATCTACAAGCTTGTAGTGCGGCACCGAGTGCCGCGCTACAAGCTTGTAAATCTGCTATTTTTCAATAGCTATAAAGTAACATAATGCTTAAAACACCAAAAGGGGTTCCCGCCGACCGATCTATGGAGAACACAACTCATAGCACAGGGATGCTATACGCATTACGCACAAGTCCTTGTAGTGGTGCCAGCTGGGCCACGACAGAAGAATCCAAATGATTAGCTAGTCTTTCTTCAAAAGAAAACAACGTGGTCGCACACACTGGTAGCGGAAATGCCAATATTTTATTATGGCCGCAGAGGAATGCAAACCAACGTTTCGGCAGCTACTGCCAGGGTATTTTAGGGTGGATACAGTATATCTATCCATCCATCCATCCATCCATCCATCCATCTATCAATCATCCCATGCAGTACTAGAGGTAATAATAGACAACTTGTGAAACTGGAAGCTAACGCTCATGAAGCATTTGCTGGCCATTTATGCCCATAATGGCCAGTGATATTATGTTAACCCAGTTTGGGTCAGGTGTTCTTTCGCTCTCCTCTCCCCCAGGTAGGAGGCCGAGAGGCTATCCTCTTACCACCACGCCATCGAGGGGGGGATCACATCTCCAGCAGCCATATCACCGTATCATGACAGACAGCCTGCATCCCCATTGGTGGACATTGTTCCTCTGAGCCCACACAAATGGACCCGTGTGGGATTCCGGTTGGGGCGGGGCTGTCAGGTTTGTTTATGGTCGTGTCTGAGTCGTAGTGACAATTGCATGCCTATATATAGACATATCGGGTTTTTTTACGGTTATGTCTGAGTCAGAGCCATAAGCCAAATTCCAATACCCCAAATCTCGGCCACTCGCTCACTCACACTTGCTCACTCCAGCATGGTGGTGTTACGGTGAAGTTGGTGACCTGCTGAAATATGTGACAATCACGACATCACATAACGTCAGTGTCCGAATGCAAATCGTTGCAGTTTGTTCATTAGCAGAGTTCAACCTATAGCGGTATTCAGGCCACATATTTAAAGACTTCCATGTAAGTTGTGTGAAGTCCACAAGATGCAGTCATGTGGTTCATGTCCTCGCGCGAGCCCATAGACTCCCATAGAATCTATGCATTGATTCCGTAAACTTCCGGTGTCTCTATTCGCCAATAGAAGTCTATGAACAACCTGCTGGATCCCAACCAATCAGGATTCAAGAAGGCACACTCCACAGAAACTGCCCTGCTGGCAGTCACAGAAGCACTACATGCTGCCCAGGCTGCTTCCCACTCTGCTGTCCTGATTCTCCTAGACCTATCGGCGGCATTTGACACAGTGAACCACCAGCTGCTCCTAGACACCCTAGCGGATCTAGGCATCGGCGGGACAGCACTAAAGTGGTTCTCTTCCTATCTCACCGACCGGACCTACCAGGTTTCCTGGAAAGGTCTGCTATCATCCCCCCGAACCCTCCAAACTGGGGTCCCACAGGGATCTGTACTTGGTCCGCTCCTTTTCTCACTGTACACCAAATCCCTTGGCACTATCATCTCTGCTCACAATATATCCTATCACTGCTATGCCGATGACACACAACTGTTTCTATCCTTCCCCCCCTCTGCCACTCAGGTGGAAGAGCGCATCACTGCATGCATGGCTGACATCTCACAGTGGATGTCCTCCAACCACCTCAAGCTGAACCCAGACAAGACTGAGCTTCTCTTCTTCCCAGCTAAGTCCTGCCCTATGCGGGAGCTAACTATTTCCGTAGACAACGCCCTGGTAACGTCTGTCCCAACAGCCAGGAACCTTGGTGTTGTCCTGGACAGTCAGCTCTCGTTTAAAACTCACATCACAGCTGTCACTCGATCCTGTAGGTTCACACTCTATAACATACGACGAATTAGACCGTTCCTCACCCAGGAATCAGCCCAGCTCCTAATCCAGACAACAGTCTTGTCAAAACTTGACTATTGTAATTCGCTCCTTACTGGCCTACCGGCATGTGCACTTAAGCCTCTCCAACTGATCCAAAACGCCGCAGCTCGTCTGGTCTTCAACCAGCCAAAATTCTCACATGTCTCCCCCCTGCTCCGCTCCCTGCACTGGCTCCCAGTCGCTGCCCGCACAGAATACAAAACTCTGATGCTGGCATTCAAAGCAACCAAAGGTATGGCTCCCCCATATCTTGCAAGCATGATTGAACCCTACAAACCCTCCCGCGCACTCAGATCAGCCAACGCAGGAAAGCTGGAAGTACCCTCACTAAAAACGCCGGGACAACGCTCCACACGTCCCAAACTCTTCTCCCTTCTGGCCCCAAAACTGTGGAATGCACTCCCCGTTGCAATCAGAACTGCAGCATCACTCCCAATCTTCCGCCGTAGTCTGAAGACCCACCTTTTCAGACTCCATCATGGCCCATAGCACT
Organism: Electrona antarctica; assembly: GCF_951216825.1. NCBI lineage: Eukaryota > Metazoa > Chordata > Actinopteri > Myctophiformes > Myctophidae > Electrona > Electrona antarctica. The sequence continues at coordinate 10,106,371 of NC_136802.1, read as the reverse complement.
TATCCTACCCCCTTAGATAGCACTTTTTAGACTTAGATAGCACTTGAAACAGACTTATAGCATGTCATGTAGACAGCACTATAGTTGCATTGTATGTAGTCATAGCACATCATAGTACATATGTATAGCATAGTATAGTATATATGTATATTTAATATGTATAGTGTCATTATATAGATATGTTCTAGTTACGTTCTTAGCTTACGCATGTTTCTTGATAAATGCATTTTATATATGTGATGTATTCCCATACTTTTGTTCTTGCCTAATGTAAGTCGCTCTGGATTAAGAGCATCTGCTAAATGCCTAAATTGTAAATTGTAAATTGTAAATTGTAGGAGAGCCGTCATTGGACTGGCACCATGAAGTGAACAGAGTTGTGGTAACTCTGTCTTACTCTATGGCTCTGGTCTGAGTCAAAGTGATATGGCCGTGGTCCTGTCTGGCCAAATTTGACTGAGGGACTGCCATTGGATTTTTGAATTTTCGTTTTTTCATGTCATATGAAAGCAGGGAATCATACGTAGCTTCAAAATGACATATTGGTTGTTCAGTTTGACCCACCGGTTTTGGAGATATGGCTTATAGAGTGATGTCTTGCAGAAAACAGCGAGTCGAGAAAACGGGCTTGAAAGGTTCACTCCTGTGGTCTCTAACATTACACATAGCTACATGTTTAAGCATTTATTTCATAATTTACATGTCGATTTCAGCTCTGACACTTATTTCAGACATGCTCTAGTATGTGAAGAGTGCTATTAGTATTAACACTCCGAACGCCCAGGACGAAGTTCTTTGTCCTTTCTATTAGTAACGCCCGACGCCCAGGACGAAGTATTGTCCAAAAGACAAAGTTTATTGATACGAGAACAGATCGCATGGCTGTATAGCCCAGGCGCGCCTCCTGGGCTCTCCTCGGTGACGCGCAAGAGTGAGACGTCATCGAAAAACTCCCTCCTCTGTTTAGCTGATGAAAACGAAAATCTTAAAACGTTCATAAATCGCGATCTAAATCATCCCGTCTTTTTCTGAAAAAAGATCCTGTGTTAGACGGCGCTCCGCGGTCCAGTCGCTAGTCGCAATAGATTTATTCTTGTCTCCCGTTGTTGTCGATCGACTCTAGAGTGCTGTGGCTATTGTTATCTGCTACACAACATCATGAACTTCCGGCCGGTCCGTCCGGAAAAGGCGTCCGTGTTTATAAATCGACTGGGCGCATGAATGTAATGGATTAAATAGTTCCGGGCAAAAGTGTTAACTCATTTTGGATTTCTGGTGAAAAGCTAGAGGTTGCGCGATGGCAGGCTCATCGCTCATATGTGACCAAATCTGGTCACATATGGGCGCATCGGGTTTGTTTATGGGTTTACATGTCAGAGCACTGTGGCTGCCAGCCGGCCCGCCCTCCCCCGGCCATTAGGCAATTTATAGGATACTGATGTGTATGATTGATTAGGTTAAACAGACTGGGTAGACTGCAATGTCATTTTGAGCATTCATTTTACTATTTCCATTTAAATAAACATATATGCTATGTAATTTAATTCTGTACCGCTACTCCTTGGCGATATTGGGTTTGGCCAGTGTGCAAGTAATATTATGTGAACATTCCAAATACATAACCTCATTCTGCATCTATATGAAAATTATGCAATTTAGTAAAAGTACAAAAAAAGCATTTTGCATATCATCACATAGAATGTCCATATTCATTCATAGGTATATGGAAACTGGAAATGGGAACGGTTTTAATAATTAAGCACAACCTTTATCTCCCATTTCCTCTGCTCTTCCTCACCTGTCTGGCCCCATCCTCTCCCTCCTCTCCCTCCTCTCCCTCCTCCCCATCCTCCCCCTCCTTCCCCCCCCCCCCCCCCAGCCGTTGCTGTGTGTGCTACTTTTGTTCCAGCTTGTTTTTCTGCTCAGTCTGCTAACGGGGCGAGCCTGAATGGTGCGTTTGCATCTTTCCTCCTTAGATATATAAAGGCTTGCTGTTTAGGAAGAGTTAGTTGAAAATGGGACACAAAAAAATAACAATAATACAAATACATTAATTAATACAAATAAATAGGGATGTCACGATACACTTTTTTCCGATCCCAATACCACAATTTCTGTGTTAGCCGATACCGAATACCGATACCAGTGTTGTGATCTCATGTTGTGTCTCCTATGTCCAGCTTTTGGTGTGTGTGTGTGTGTGTGTGTGTGTGTGTGTGTGTGTGTGTGTGTGTGTGTGTGTGTGTGTGTGTGTGCGTGCGTGTCATTGACAATGAATGGGCAATTTTGAGTGTTTGTGTGAACAGACAGACTGTGCACGTCACGCCGTTACCAGTTTCAGCCTCCCGACATTCTCTCCACATGGAAGCGCCATATATTATTCATGCTATGCTCAGTAGTCTCTCTCTCTCTCTCTCTCTCGTCTGTCCACATGCTCCATGATGTCGCTTCCCGTTCCGGCGTTGTGCGCCCCGCTGTGTTCCCGACTTCATAAGCGTCCGCTAAACCCCCCCCACAGCTGCAACACGCCACGGGGTGGTGTGTGTGTGTGTGTGTGTGTGTGTGTGTGTGTGTGTGTAGCGAGGAGATGTTGGAAAGGGAAGCGGCTGAGAGTGCTGAGCAATACGGTTGCAAAGTAGCCGTAAGCACCCCCCCCCCTCCCCCTCCCCCTCCCCCTCCACCCCTCAGCCGATATCAATGCAGGATTTGTCATACGTTTAGACTCGACGGCAGATCAATGCAGGGTTTGCCGCCGCCGCCGCCGCGGCGGGATCCGCCCATTTGAAGGGAATCGACGCAAAGGGTCAGGAGGAAGTCAAACATGGACTCGCGCCGAGCGCATCGTCATCGGCATGCAGCGATAACAACAGCATGCAGGCTGTCTGGCGGTATACTGCTTTAAGTACGGAGGGTGGGCGCCGCATACAGGGGAGGCAGTTAGAGAGACACATTTACTGGCATGGCCCACACCCCTCTCTCACATGCACGCACGCACGCACGCACGCACGCACGCACGTAAGCACGCACGCACGCACGCACGCACAGTACGCACGCACAGTACGCACGCACGCACAGCAAAGCAGCCATTATGCACCCATGCTGCAAAGCGTCCAGATCAAACAGCCTCATAAAGAGTGAAGTGTGCATGGCGCCAAACCCACATCCATCCACCGACTGACTGGAGATGAAACAAGTGCGAGTGCATCGGGGGACGCATGCAGGCTGCCAGGACACGGCATTAAGGGAAACTGGGCCAGAGATTGTGCGTGTGTGTGTGTGTGTGTGTGCACACACACGTACGTACGTGCGTGTGCACGTGTGCGTGTGTACTTATGTATTATCCATGTGAGGGCCAAATGTACCCGCAAGCTATAAGAATCTGATGAACAGGCATTGTGAGAGATACAGTATGCATTTTCCTGTCATATTGTTTTATTCTACAATAAGTGAAAAGATTCAGGTTTGGGGTTAGGATTATTAGGCATGTCAGAGATTAGGTTTAATAGTTGAAGTTATGCCTGATTTCTATGTTCTACTTTAGTTCCCTGCACTGAAATAACAGATCTACAAGATGTGGACACGTTGTACCTACAGTATTAGGCCAGATTTTACCCAAACTTAATTGCAATAATCGGCCATGGCCATGGCCGTTTTTAGCCCAAGGAGTGTTTTTCGTGCAAAACTAATGCTTGGAATTGATTCAGAACCATGAATAAACCCTATAACACTCATTTTCAACATTTTACTATGTCATTAATAGACCTTAGAGCTGTCCGCCCCATTCTGTGTTTCCTAAAACCCCTGAATTTCCACAATTTATATAATAATCAAATTGTAATGTTATTTGGATGACCCTAAGGATCATAAAAAACCTTGAACGATTACTATTGCAATTTCTTATTAATTAAACAGGCCGTAAGTTCTCAACTGCAAGGGGCAAGCATGCGTGTGTGCATGTGCGTGTGCTTAACTGTGCGTGCGTGTGTGTTCAGGCATGGATATGGTGCATGTGTCTACGCTTACTGGCACTGCATGTATGCATGCGTTTATGTGCCCGAGTTCTGCTACTGTATGTAAGCATTGCATTCCCACGCGCAAACAAGCACGCACCGTGCAGAGCGCCAGTGTGTATGTGTGTGTGTGTGTGTGTGTGTGTGTGTGTGTGTGTGTGTGTGTGTGTGTGTGTGCATGCGCGCGCGTGGAGAGCAAAGACAACAGAGGGCCCCCTGCACGTCGCACAGCATACAGGAACATGAGGCAAGGCGAGAGGAACGGAGCGGGGAGAGTACATCCAATTCAATTTGGAGACGGCGCCGGCTCAGAGTGCAAACACAAAGCCTTCATTACAGGCACCAATGTCTTTTTGAAAGAGCCGCCTAATTCACTGTCTTCAGGCCCGGCAGGGGAGAGGAGAGTGGGGGGGGGGGGGGTGGGGGGGGGGGGGAGGCGTTGTGTGATAGTGAGTGAAGAAGGAGAATTAGGAATTAGGAGAGGGAAAAGGAGGCGATGCCACTGGGAGTGAGTGAGTGAGTGAGGGGGGTTGAATTACAGAAACCGAAAAGGATGAAGAGAGGTGGCGCAGGGACAGAGAGTTATAGAGAGAGAGAGAGAGAGAGAGAGAGAGAGAGAGAGAGAGAGAGAGAGATACAGAGAGAGTAGGTTTTTTGGGACCGATCCTGATCACAGATTGTTTTTTTGTATGTTCAAAACCGTTCCTTTTTGTGCTGTTATTTTCAAAACATTTAAGAGTACTGAACATAGTCGATTGTGAGCTTGTATATTGGGCACGCGGGTGAAATCAGCCCTCAGCTGCTTCTGACAGAAATGACACGGACATTACTAACCCCCAAACCCTACCCTAACCCAGGTAACCCTAACCTCACAGGAATCCACGGGTGATTGAACTAACCGACCAAAAACGTGTTTGCGGTTGACACAAAAATAATGGCGTAATAAGCTAGACTCAAACCCATGAGGTATGGATTGAAAGTCTATTGACTAACGAGCCATGCTACGAGCTGGCTGCTGGAATGCTTTTCCAGACTCTAGTAGATTATAACAACCCCCAACTCATGTATAAAAAACAATAGCGTAACACAGAGTTACGACATTGAGGGGGCAGAAAACAGCCCGGTCACGTGGTTCACTTTCACTGTAAAGCCTATAGACTCCAAGGAGGAGGAGGGGGAGGGGAGGGGGAGAGAGAGAGAGAGAGAGAGAGAGAGAGAGAGATTGAGAGAGAGAGAGAGAGAGAGAGCACAGAGCGAACAGTGCAACGGGACAAAGGGAACCAAAGAGAAAAATCATCAGAGCTGTGAAAGAACTTGTGAGAATTCAATACAGACGGTGTGTTGCTCAGAGCATACTAATGTCCCATTAGTCCATTCAGACCTGAGGACGCATCCGTGTCACCTTAGAGCTTTTAACCACTATTTAAAACTTTCTTATACTGTGGAAAAATAGCAGATCTTACAAGCTCGTAGCGCGGCACCGAGTGCCGCGCTACAAGCTTGTAGATCTGCTATTTTTTGAAAAATCGTGAAAACCTGAGAAAATCTTTGAATATATATTATTTCACAGTGAACGTTTTAACTCATATCTTTGCTTCTGGGTCCCTGAAACAACATAATTTCAGATAATTCTGGGGCCTTGACATGAAAAGGTTTGAGAACCACTGACATAGAAACCTAGATTTCAGGATTTAGAAGACATTTGTAGAATCTGTTCTCCGGTCTTAATGCGTTAAAGGGGAGCAGAGGGCAGAAGAATAATGGCCTCCATTATGGTGTACACGCGCACACGCACGTGCACAGCACGCACACACGCACGCACGCAGACACGCACAACACGTGTGAGCCGCCATCTAAATAAATACGGGAGTAAACAAAAAGGCGTGATATTGCATTCATAAATCTGGTTACTCCGTATTATAAATAAATGATGCGGCGGCCCGGTTTGGTTGGTTGGTGTTGGGTGTTGTTGTTGCTGCAGGTGAGGCTAAAAATAGGCCGGGAGGAAATGCTGTTGACACACAGCGGGTGACATTGTGCGTGCGTGATAACTTATGTGTTACAAGTCTCACTGTCTCACAAGAATGCTGTGGACGAACAGACATTGTATAGGCGTGATATAACTTATGCTCTGTCTCACAAGAATGCTGTTGACAAACAGACATTGTATAGCGTGATATAACTTATGTTCTGTCTCACATGAATGCTGTTGACAAACAGACATTGTATAGGCGTGATATATAACTTACAGTATGTTCTGTCTCACAAGAATGCTGTTGACAAACAGACATTGTATAGGCGTGATATAACTTATGTGTTCTGTCTCACCAAGAATGCTGTCGACAAACAGACATTGTATAGGCGTGATATAAGTTATGTTCTGTCTCACAAGAAGTGACTATAAAAGTGTTGCATGTAGGTATATACGGCGGCGCCAATAAACTGCCATCATAACGTTGGTTATGGCATGCAGTATATCACATACATGCAGTGCACCGTGGAAAGAAGACCTCACATTCTTTTACTTAACACATTCCCTGCCGTTACAGCTGAGCTTAAGAGCTATTTTTTTCAAATGGCCGACATGTATATACGGTTGAAGTAAGGTATGTTTTGTAATAATAATTAAAATCTATAAAACGATGATTGCAATCATCACTATGGGAATTCATGTGTATCTCACGTATGTTAGACATGCCTTGTTTGACTTCACACCTCGAACAGCGTGCCATGGTGGGCTGTCACAATAGCGCGTCAACAGTGCACGTTAACAGCATGTCACGTTGAAAAGTGCCCGCTGTCTGTCGCACACATTCCACGCATGCATCTTTCTCCTCCACACCACATAGTATGGTCCTCGCCTCGCTCGCGTGGCCTGTCAAACCATATATCTCAGGGACTAGGCCTAGGGACATGTGGGGTGTGTGTGTTTGTATAGGCTAGCATGTGTATGTCTGCAAAGGGCACGCGTCTGCATTCGTATACGATGCACGGGCCAAGTGGACACAGATGCGTCTCGTTTCCATAGTCGATTCTCATTTTCTCCTTCAGCAATGCTACATATTCACATAGCATCGCGTTATCGACGTGCGCCATTGATTGGCCAGCATATGAGAGGCCGGTGTCAGCCGCCCAACCAGAGGAGAGCCTGGCCACCATCGACATTTTCTTGAGGCTTGTGTGTGTGCGTACAGTATGTGTGCAAACGCTTACTAATAGATCAAGGTCGCAAGCTGCAGAACACATCCGCGCTGACACAAACACACCCCTGCGACTCCCCGACCTCCCGGACACACGCTGTGAAGCCCTGAAGCATAAATACACTGCAGAGGTTGTCTGTGCGTGCACACCCCCGCACGCGCGCACACACACACACACACACACACACACACACACACACACACACACACACACACACACACACACACACACACACACACACACACACACACACACACACACACACACACACACACACACACACACACACACACACACACACACACACACACACACACACGCACACACACACACACAAGGGGCATGCAGGACACAACGGTCTGTACTATAGTTTTATGTGAAATGTCTCCCAGCCAGGTGTGAATCAAACCGGGGGGGGGAGGGGGGGGAGAAAGAAGACAAAGAAGTAAGGGGGAAGCAGATCTATGGTGAACTGCCGCCAATAACAACAACCGTAGCACGTCGTATATAGCAGTCTTTGCCGGTCACTGTTAGCTATACGCGTGAATCTCGTTTGTGTCCGAGCATAGGCATGGCTGAGGCATGGTAGCCTGCCTGTGATTGGCCTACCGACACTGCCCGTCTTGACTATCCTCCGAGACGCGAGGTATTACTCCGTGGTGAGATTGAGAAATAAATAATACAACAAGAGCTTGACACACGCGACAGAATGCAGCCTTGTACAGTAACCAACTTGTAACTTTTATTTTTGTAGATGATTTGATTGTGATTTGGGTGTGTTCTAAATAAAGTGTTAGTGTTGATTATCGTGTATTCATCTAATTATATAGTTAACTAATACTATTACACTAAAAAGGATAAAGATGAAGGGAAAATAGACCTTTTTATAGTACAATAATGTTTCAAGTTTACAAATTACACAATAATCAACACAAACACTTTATTTTAGAATACACCCAAATCAAATCATATTACGGAGTGCTGCATGTTCAATCAATTATTCCATCAATGCAAAAGGTATAAACAATATTAGTTTGCCTCTTCTACAAAAATAAAAGTTACAAGTTACAAGTTCTCTTGTATCATACCGTATTTCCCACCACGGAGAGTAACCTCGCATCTGACTATCCAGCATTATATCCACCTCGGAGGACAGTCAAGACGGGCAGTGTCGGTAGGCCAATCACAGGCAGGTGGGGCGTTACCATGCCTATGCTTGGACACAAACGTTAGCTACCGCTCCAAGGATCAAGTCACATCAGATATCCTGCTATGGAGGCTCCCCCCAATCATCCAGACTGAGGAACCAGGCCTTATACCTAATCCTGACAACATTCTCTGATTATGTCTCATCCTAAACATAATCCCAATTATCTGAATGTGTTCTGTGTTATTGTTTTACACATCTTAAAAGAAAGAATTTTTCTTTGGGTACTAAGAAAATGTCTATTTCTCTCATTCTACTATCCCTTATCCCTAAACTTCTTTGCCTTTTTTTACTATGTTGAAAAACATTTTAAAATACAAATAGCCAATCTACATCGACACGTCGTGAGCTGAAAAAAAGGCAAAGAAGTTTGTGGATAATGGGTAAGGCAACAGCGAATTAAAGGAGAATTCCATGCTAGAAGGCTTTCTTACCTTGTTATGTTATTTTGTGCAAAAGTGCATTATTGGCTATGTCCCCTAATATAAGCCCTCAATGGAGGTTGGGTTTTTGTGCTAATTCGCTTCGAAATAAGTAGTAAAGTGTGCCGCTTGGGATACTATTTACATTCTGAAGAGAGGATATATACAAAAAAAAACACCCCAATGCCCCATTCAATTCAATTCAATGCAATTCAATTCATTGAGGGCTAAGCCTTAAGGTATAGGGGAAATAGCCAATAATGCGCTTTTGCACAAAATAACGACCTTGGTGGGGACGTAACAACTACAAAGAAAGGTAAGAAAGCCTTCTAGCATGGAATTCTGCTTGGCCCTTAATTGGTCCTCACAAGTATAGTAATAAAAACACACACCCAACACACACTATGAACGCAGAACACTATAAGGTCCACCAACAAAGCCGAGCCCTCGGCCAAGTGGCCTCTATAATGAAGCATGTGACTGTGTACTGCTGCACGGTGTGGCTGATGATGCAACCAGCATCGGACGGAGAGACGAGCTAGGCATCAGGAGCCTGACAGCGAGGCCGAGAAAACGGCCATTAGAGAACACGCATGGTCCCCTCTTTGCAAATCACCACTTACACTCTGACAATGACTTGGCTAAACAGTCTGCACTCAGGCACGCAGGGAACATTTGCCAGAGAGAGAGAGAGAGAGAGAGAGAGAGAGAGAGAGAGAGAGAGAGAGAGAGAGAGAGAGAGAGAGAGAGAGAGAGAGAGGAGATATCACAGGGAGGGACAGAGAGAGAGGACAGATCACAGTGCAATATACTTGATCTGTTCTTTGCAGAATCACCGTGCAACCCGGGTGCAACGCAGAGAGAACACAAAGGAGCTCGACAGCCATGGCTAGGTGAGGCGGTATGTATTGAGGGAGCATCCTCTCTTCTGTCAGTTATAGCACCCTGAGGACTAAAGGGTGGGCCGGTGTCGTCTGTGTGGTGAGGAAAAAGCTCACCTCCAGAGAACGAACCGGTGAGGTGAAGGGGGGAAAAAATGAGGAGGAAGATAGATGGCAGATGAGCCACACACGGGTGCGTCCCAAACAGCTTTTTAATTACGTGTGGAGGAGTGCTGAGGCCACAGCTGTAAATTACCAGTGTACTGCTGGAGTGCGTACACACACACACACACACACACACACACACACACACACACACACACACACACACACACACACACACACACACACACACACACACACACACACACACACACACACACACACACACACACACACACACACACACACACACACACACACACACACACACACACACACACACACACACACACACTTTTGCCAAAAACACATTCGCAATAGAGAGAGACTGTGTGTGACAGCAAGTGTGTGTGTGACAGCAAGTGTGCGTGCGTGCGTGCGTGCGTGCGTGCGTGCGTGCGTGCGTGCGTGCGTGCGTGCGTGCCCAATCTTGCGCATGCACATTACATGGAGTGGATTAGGAAATAAATTAGAGATAATGTACAGTATGCACAACATGTTACCATGATAGGAGTAAACACTGCATGTAGCGCCATTTACTCTGCATGCTAGCACTCTACACAATCGCCTCGCATCCCCCTATACCTGCCTCTAAGTCAATCGCCTCGCATCCCCCTATACCTGCCTCTAAGTCAATCGCCTCGCATCCCCCTATACCTGCCTCTAAGTCAATCGCCTCGCATCCCCCTATACCTGCCTCTAAGTCAATCGCCTCGCATCCCCCTATACCTGCCTCTAAGTCAATCGCCTCGCATCCCCCTATACCTGCCTCTAAGTCAGTCCCCCCCCCTCCGACTGCTAACTGTGTGACACCAGTCGACCTCTGCCAGTGGAGTCGTGCAAACCCCACCTCTGAACACACACTCATCCTGTTTGTTCATCAATCAACACTTAATTGAACCTCTAATCCAATAATCTTCCTCCGCAACACGACACGTCTGCCAAGCTTCACAATAAGGTTAATAATTAACAGTAGCTAAACGAGCAAGAACGAGAGGCTAGCTTGACGATCAAAAAATAATAATGCCTCGACGGGTTTCATGGAAGATTCATTTCCAAAAAAGCAATTTGCCCGACTTGTGGGTCACATGCACTGGGTGTGTGAACAGCAATGAACCGGCTCTCAATTTGTGCTACCAGATTTAATTAGTTTTAACCCATTCTGACCTGAGATCAGATTCTAAAAATCGTCTACATCCTGACAGTTTTCTGAAAAAGCTATATTTCTATGTCAGTCGTTCTTCGATTTTTCAAAAATAGCAGACCTACAAGCTCGTAGCGCGCCACTCGGTGGCGCGCTATGAGCTTGTAGATCTGCTATTTTTCAATAGCTAAAGTATAACATAATGCTAACACCAAAAGGGGTTCCCGCCCAAAATGGATTAAGCTGTTCTACTGCAGCAACTCCTTCTGATATCATTTCATGTTATTGAATGTCATCAGGGTAGTGATGGGGGTCCGCAGCGGGATATAACTCTGACTGAGGGGCAAAGTGGAAGAAGTAACTTCTTATGACCTCTGTCTGAGAGCATATATTTATTTTGTATTCATGCCAGCTAGTACCTTTCCTCCTGTGTTTCGCTCTTACTGCCCTTGCTGCTACAGTACAGTGTACGACACCTCGATTTCAATCCTAAAGGTTTATCTTATTGTATAGAAATAATGATCCGGCCCGGACGGTTAGCTCAACCGTCTGGGCACCTAGGCTGCTAAGCCAGCCTGACGGCGTGCCGCAGGTTCGACTCCCGATCCCGACGGCCTTTGCTGCGTGTCTTCCCCCATCTCTCTCCCCATTTCCTGTCAGTCTACTTTCAACCTATCAATAAAAGCAGAAAAGGCCAAAAACAATATCTTAAAATAATCTGCGCAGGATTCATTCCTCTGCCAGAGATGCATGGGGGTCTTATATAGATACCTTTGGCTACAGCAGTGGTTCTCAAACTTTTCATGTCAAGGACCCCCAAATTGACACCTATTAGCCCACGGACCCCCATTTGAAAGGACATGCCAGCATTGCCAGGGCAGGGACCTCCGTAAGAGAAGATTTTTTCGGCTCTAGCAGTGATTCTCAACCATTTTAATTTCATTGAACCCCAGTTTAACATGCATTAGGCTACGGACCCGAATAAAATGGCATTTATATCTCTGGGACCCCAATTTATATTGTAAAATCAATGTTAATTTAACTATGAGAGTGTACATTTATACACTCTGAGTCCCATAAGGGTCCATTTGGTTCCAAACTATAATTTAGCTGGGGAGCCCCTGGAACTCCCTCAAGGACCCCATGGGGGTCCCCGGACCCTACTTTGAGAACCACTGGGCTACATACAGCACATTGGGAAACTAATAGAATAAGGGGAGGGATAAGAACATTCTAATTCTAGAATATCAATTGCAGGTCTGTAAAAGTTTAATAGACATGTGTAAGAAACAAAGCCATTATGTTTAACGAATCAAGCATGGATGACTTAAGCAGTTAATGTGTTTCATTTGCACACAAAAAAAAGAGGAGAAAGAAAAAGGCTTCCAACTGGACTGGTGCCGCCCAGACGAGTGCACCCAGGCATGATATGCAGCTGTGACAAAATAACCAGCCTCCTTAGCACAGGGGCTGATATGAGCAGACATTCCAGATAATTAGTATCTTGAAAGCCCTTACCTTTACGGTGAAGTTATCAGAAATAAATGCCTGGTGTGATACAATGACAGCAGAAGCCAATCTTCTGCTGAACTCTGACAGCGTTTCTGTGCACAACTTATCCTTAGACAGCAGTGTTGAGATCCTAACTGACATTGTGATGAACCCTGCGTTTTCCCTGTTTGATACCTGGTGGGTGGGGCTCTAGTCTGGATCGTCACTGTCAACTGGGAACACCTGAACCCAATGTCCCACTGCAGTGCATGGGAACTGCCATGAACCTACAGTACAATGTAAAAGTATAGTAGTGTATAGATGGAGCTACATTAACACCTGGGATTTAGCTATGTAGGACAATAGGTTGCGTGGCAGGTTGCTTCACACATTTAACCACATGAGCCTTATTCTGGGACAAGCATTCAGCAAAAAATAGCCAATCTACTATACTTAAAGGGGCATTCCACTCATTTTCAACATTTTACTATGTCATTAATATACCTTAGAGCTGAAAAAAATGGGGATGTCAATGGAAAATTTCACCTATAGTTACCACCTTGCTGGCAACAAGGGCGGCGGTGGCTCAGGGGTAGAGTGGCTGGATGGTAACCGCAAGGTTGCCTGTTCGAACCCGGGCTACCCCAGAGTTAGTGTCGAAGTGTCCTTGAGCAAGACACTGAACCCCAAATTGCCTTGCATTGTTTCCGCCGCCATCGGTGTATGTGTGTGCGAATGGGTGAATTGATGCACACATCTACATGTAAAGCGCCTTGGATAAAGGGCGGCGCTATATAAATGCGCCATTTACCATTTTAACATGGCAGCGGTGTGCATAAGGTCAATAGAGCATGATACAGCCTGCCTGCTTGTTCAGGGGATAACTTGAATCCTGACCATCAGGTATAAATCTGTGTCAGATCAGGTGAGACATGACCTTTAACACGATCTAAATGTCTCAATAGAAGAGCAGCGAGACAAAAAAAATGCAACCACGTCAAGTTATATTGTATTAACAGACTCATTTGTCGTCCCTTTTCTGGTCGACAACAGAACACAGTAACCTGGCTCTATCTCAATCATCCTGTTAAGCCGCCACCCATCTGGCAAAGAAAGTGGATGCAAATTAATTTAGTTGCCCTGCGTGGCAACCACATCTAGATGGCAGATCACGATTAAGATGTGGGCCGTGTGAGAACCAGCTTCGGGCCTGATTGATAAAGTCCACCACTTAACCTTCTATGGATTTGAGATTTAGAGTATTAGTATTAGCGGGTGTGAGGAGAGAAGAGAATGTGTGCGTGCGTGTGTGTGTGTGTGTGCGTGTAGCGTGTGTGCATCAACAGAGTTCCATTAACGGCTAAGTCCATCCTGTTACTACGACGAGGGATTAAAAGGTCTGAAAGGTCTTTTTGTAACATCATAACAAAGATGGGAGGCAGCAGGGTTGCTTAAATAGCCACGTATTATGATGCTTATTAATGCAAAGCGCACGCACGCACGCACGCACGCACGCACGCACGCACGCACGCACGCACGCACAGCGTGGCACTAGGCACTGGCCTACTTGGAACGATGCAAGTTGGAAATGAATACCCCGCCCAGTTATTATGTCTGTGTCCCTTTTATGCCCATATATGGAGTTATTTGTCAGGCGTGCGCAAATATGGAGTCTGTGTAGATGTCAGAACATATTTGTGATGAAAGAACAGGCCAGCTCCATATATGGAGATGTCCAGAGCGCGGTCAGAGGCTTTTGTGCTGGTTCTGGACAACCGACGATCCGACGGACTTCACACCGGGCACTGCAATCCAGGAGGCGGTGTGGAACGTGTGTGGCAAATTTGAAGTGGGCCCCGGCTGACCGGTTCTCGAGTTATGTGGATTACAGAGACAGAGGTGATATATTTTATCCTCGATTATGGTCTATATATAGTTGTTGCCTGGCAGAAACCTCTCATCTCCATATTCTAATCTTTTGAGTTTCGATCATAGCATCACAGAAAGGTATCAACAGTAGCAGATCCGCAGGCTCCAATTGTGCATGAGCTTGTTGATCTGCTATACTTTTACTTTTGCATTTTTGAATTTGAAAAGTAACAGTTTTGGACATGGTTTTGGTTTCCACCCCAACCTTTGGGGATGTATCAAACTTTGTCAAGAGCTTGTCTTTTCCCCCCCCTCAGTGTTTTGCAATCCCCACCTGTTTATCTTTTTATCTTTTTTATGTTTTTTTTGTGTGGCTTTTGCCTTTATTTTATATCTTTTTATGGAGGGACAGACAGTAGGCTGACAGGAAATGGGGAGAGATATGGGGTGAAGACATGCAGTAAAGGCCGTCAGGATCGGGAGTCGAACCCGCGGCACACTGCCAGACAGGATTGCCAGCCAAGGTGCCTGGACCACTGAGCCATGGCCCAGGCCCACCCGTTTATCTTTATAACAAATCGAACTGTGCTTCTAAATATAGTCTCCTCTGCAGGAGTCTCTACGGAGCAATAAGCAAGTTGAATACACACAATAGGCTAGTAGGCTACACAATAAAACAGTGACGGCATGATGAGACAATAGTGATAACAGTGTTGCCGCCAGGCTGTCTGCTGACATACAGTAATGGCGCACCACGAGAGAAAGTTACAGATGTAGAAACATCAAATAGCCACCCGAATCTAGCATAGTATTGACTGTGCTAGAGCAAAAACCATGTAAAGTGGTTCATAGTGACATACTTTTGCTCAAAACATTACAGCGCACACTACTATAACCAAGCTATGTTTAGCTAACAGCTGGCACCATGGAGAGAGGCATGAAATCATACACATTCTAGTAGATCCTATCTTCTTTTTTTATATTAAAAATGTCTTTAACCCATTTTGGGCGGGAACCCCTTTTGGTGTTCTAAGCATTATGTTATACTTTAGCTATTGAAAAATAGCAGATCTACAAGCTCATAGCACGGCACCGAGTGCCGTGCTATGAGCTTGTAGGTCTGCTATTTTTGAAAAATCGTGAAATGCAGCACAAATCTTATATATATTATTTCAGAGCGAACGTTTTTTTGCTTCTGGGGGGTCCCTGGGACAACATATTTTTAGATGGGGGTCGGTGGCCAATTACATATAATTTTTGGGGTCCTTGACATAAAATATTGAGCACCACTGATACAGAAACATGAGGTTTTTCAGAAGATTGTCAGATTTTAGAAGACATTTTTTTAATTTCGACGTCAGGCCTAAATGGGTTAAATTGCCACTTAACTGTCATCTGGGGAGCCCATTTGGGGACACCCCCTGGGGTTACAAAAGTCCGACACCAAGTTTTGAGAACCACTGCTATACTAGACCCTAATGATTGACGACGTCTCGCATAGTTAATCAAGCGTATCCCCGAGTAATGGGTCTCAATGACACCTGTAGGACACAGAGTCGTCTCAAAGGGCCCCGTGGCAGTCCGGCTAAAATAAGTCGACAGCGGACCGGCGTGGCGCCGATCAATGTGGGCTCCTTTGGGTGGGAGAGGAGGACAACCATCGCACACCGACGTAAGGGCCGGGGAAAAGAGGCCGGCCGGTGTTCAAGGTGAGCCAAATATGAAAAAGTAATTCCATATATATCTATCTAATGGTGTAAGGGACGAGACGAGCCTGCTCCCCTCTTCACCTTTCTTCGCTGAGCTAGATAGCAATGAAAAGGAGGAGGTGAAACACAGGGGAGGTGCAGGAGAGACAAGCGGCGGTGCGATTGGATCCGAGCCTACAGGCGTAGGACTGGATCAGGACGGAGAGCCTATACTGTACCTTGTGTGTGTTCACCATTATACCCTTGCACATGCAGTGCTACATGTCATGTGTAGTATACACTCGTGCCAATTATTTTCAGCAGACCGCCCAGCTATTCTTGTATTTTTTTGTTTTAGCGAGGCTGAGGTTAGGAATATTATGTTTAGGGTTAGTCATAGTTTTACTGAGGTTACACTTATAGGAACACCTGATGGAGACTGTTCCGGGTGGGCGAGTATTATTGGGGCGAGCGTTCTTGCATTATTCTCTATGATGGTTATCTTGCTTTAGATTACCGACACATACTGTATTCAATGGAGCCTCAAATCTCCATGCCTTGGATGCCCAACAATAGACTAGACTAGTTTGGACAGAAACTATATATTTTTATTATACTTGGATTCAACATATCCCGTAGGCGTAGCGTATCTGTTTAATGTTCAAAAAATATGACTTGATTTCACCTTTGGCCATTGGAAGAAAGAACAAAAACAAACAAACAAACAAAAAAGAGACATGACTATTAAGACCTAGCTAAGCAAAGCTCTTTGCCCAAGTCAGATACATCTACAAGACCCCTTGGGATCCAATGCGGTTGGGTTCACTCAAGCCTCACTGAAGAAATAGGGCCTTACCTTGGAAATTCAGCTGCATGTGTGTGTGTGTGCGTGTACATGTGCATGTGTGTGTACTGTACACATCTCCGACCTCTCCCACTCAAATTCATGCCATTTCTTTCCATCTTCATTCCACCCATGACATACACTCGCTCACCCCGTTCTCCATTTTCCTGCCGCTTTCTCTCTGTGGGGATTTTGTAGCGCTAAAGTTGTTTGTCAACCCTGAGGCTACGGGGCAGCCCTTAACCTTGAACAGAGTGAAATCACAGAAGGAGAAACATAGAAGAACGGAGGCACATCAATAACGGAACAGACCTGGAACACCCCTCTGGTTCTAAACGCCCAAACGCCGTGCAACGCAAAGTCAATGTTTCAACTTGTGGATGAATTGTGAAGATTAGAGAGAGAGAAAAACAGACACATAAAGGTAGATATAGATATTATCCCATTCATGCCTGACGTCGAAATTAAAAAAAAATGTTTTCTAAATCATGAAAAACTTCGGAAAGATTTGAGGCACATTTTAACGATTTTTCAAAAATAGCAGACCTACAAGTTCATAGCGCGCCACTCGGTGGCGCGCTATGAGCTTGTAGATCTGCTATTTTTCAATAGCTAAAGTTTAAAGTAACGCTTAAAACACCAAAAGGGGTTCCCGCCCAGAATGGGTTAAGCACAGTAGTATCTATGTGACTCATTTCATGAAAATAATAATTCTTACATGAAGAATCATTGATTTCTTATAGCCAGAAGAATAACCTACTCTTTGGAATAAATTACCGTTAAAGTATCACCTTTTTATCATCACATTATGGATATCATATTCATTTTCGCAAGAAAATCTCTTCAAAAGCCTCAGGATTGAGCAAACGCCGCTGCAACTGGTCCTGAATTCCCTCGGGAACAAATCTTTCCACATCTTTTTTCGAAAGATCCATCACGTCGCCTCACTGCCGTTTTGGCTTTCAAGAATAAATTGCCATGCCGCATTCAACAGATAACTGTGAATGATATAGAAAATGTACGGGGGATAAAACAACACAGCCAAGATGAGAAACATACAGATAACGGAGACGGAAATATCCATACGGACCGCATTTTCCAACAGTTGCCATTGCTGCTGAGATAAGACCAGATTGACTCAATTCTCCTTCATGTGGGATTTGGAGGGTCGACATCTGTCAACATCTGATAAATGACCCTTTGTTAATGACGGCAGTTATTTCCACATTATTAAGCCCAGACGTCCTCATTTTGAAAGCATTAGTGATTACCTTTATGATCTCCTAGCATCCCCATTCTGGGCAGGTCGTAATATAGGTAAACATTCCGCCAAATTAGGAGAACATTCTGCAAAGATCACACCCGTGTGAACTGAGTGGTGCAACTCCCCTCTCCACTCTTCCCCTGCCTCTCTCTCTCTCTCTCTCTCTCTCTCTCTCTCTGTAATTAGCAGGCAACAGTGCAACACTATCTCTCTCCCTCTCTGTTTCTGGCACAACAGCGCCACTTTTGCCCCTACTGGTACTCTAAACATAGTCACATAGGTTAGGACGGACATTGCTGTTCCTTGGAGTGGTTGCACCACTCAAAAACATTGCAGAATTCGCTCAAAGAGAACAGTTCTACAAGCCAACAACATGTTGATATAGTCTGCAAGATATCGTTTTGTGCATGTTACACTACTTGTTATTGGGGAAAGTAATACTATAGAGAGTATGCACATGCTTAAAGTGAATGGCACATCGAGTGGCAAATCGAGTGGCAAAGCAACAGGCAAAGTGAGTTTGAAATGTTGTTTAATGCAATCAGATATGACTTTTCTGTTTGGATGTATGGGCTGTCAAGGCCAGAAAGTAGTTTTTTGCCACTCAGTAGGCGTTCCTGCATAACTTCCTGGTTTGATGATGATGTCACGCGCATACCCTCTATAGCAGTAATACATTACTAAGTAACATGTTACTGCCCAACACTGTTAGTAGTACAAGGGCGTTCTTGACAAAGGTTAGTATATAAGGGTCAATGCTTGTGATCATCTGCAATGCAGCATTCACAGAGGCTGTGCATGTGGCTGGCCTTGCTCAGGTGGAGATGGTGGGTGCCGTATTCACCTCGCTGCCTCTCTCTACAGTCCTGAGTGCTTTTCTGCAGCACGGTGTACTTTTGTGCCAGCTGGGTACTGTACATTTTTTTTCTCTTCTCTCTCTTCACTCTGATGATGTTCAAAGTTATGCTAATAGATGGAGGCACTGAACAGCGGTGGAAGTAGAGTGTGAATGTTAAAATCGACTGGTGCACAATGGGAGTGGTAGTGAAAGGATACATCTTTTTGGAGGGACCGTCTGTCGTGTCGCGCACAGGCAGATCGAGGGACACCGTCGCACCAGGACAATCGTAAAGAGGAACACTTGATTGAATCTACAAGATAGTGCCATGTCTGCACGTGTTCGTACACGTTATTACAGCATGGCACGCCGTGGCCTGGCTGTCAGTCAGCGCTGCGTATGTACGACCCAAAGTGTTTGGACTATACTGCGGATGGAAATAGCTAAATACGGCATGATTATACATTATATTCAGATTCACGTTGATGTATTGAATGTTCATCAATGTGCAGAGTGCCTTCCAAATAGACAAATAAAGTGTAACGACTTTTCAAGTTAGTTTTAAACTTGGTTTCTATTTTCCAATGCAAAAATGCCATAAAATGCAATAAAAAAAAGAATAATGCTACAGCGTGTGATATCATCATGAATAAAACTGGAGGTTATTTAACCAAAACATTTGGGATTGGTTCAAATAACTGAAACCAAGAAACCGTAACTATAGGCAGTCAGAGAATGGGGATGGTTCTATTTCACCGTGTACAGTAATTCCTGATGTGTACTTGGTTGGTTGTGCACAAAAAAATAGCCGATCTACTAATAACTACTACTAATAATAATGTGTCGTACCAGAACACACCCAGGCAGGACACAGGCAGGCAACTACGTATAAATCAGGCGTAAGCTCCGATTATCTTTTGTGTTACAGCACGGATGCGCTGGACTGCAGAAGACAGACATGTCGATGTGAAAAATACACAATGAAACGCTGAAGGAGGCAGATGGGAATGGAGGAGAGGAGCTGTTAAGATTAATGATGCCGGAGCACACTGGAGGGAGGAAAGATCTATTTTACAGTATGTTCAGTTTGCACTGTACCAATGACACCTGTATGCATACACTGTTGAAGTCCACTCCGATGGGAGCGGGCCGGGGCTCACAGCCATGGTCCATGGTGGAGGTGGCGGGGGTGTGTCTTCCTCTGCCATCATCATCATCATCATCAACACAATCATCTTCCTCTATGAGATGAAGGAGAGGGGCACTCAAGCAGAGCTGCCACTCCCCAGCAGCAGCCTGATCTCACAGAAATACGTAGATATGTACCGAATTGCAATTCCGTACATATAAGAAAACCCAACATGACTACTGTTTTGACCGCAACGGAGGAGTGGCTTTCACTAGTACGGAGGTGCTATTTCACTGTGTCTGGGTCGGGCTGGGTGAGTTTGGGTTTGACATTATTTACTATTCTGTCCTTATCGGGTTACAACTTCTCAACGCTCGACACGGCAACTCACGGCCCTTTAGGGCCGCTCGGTGGTGTCTCCTGTGGCTCAAGTTCAGTAGAGACGCCGTCCCTCCGTCATTGTCGCTATGGGGAGGATTTCAGTATCATATGTACGGATTTTGGGGTTTTCTAGTCGTGTTGTACATACTGTATCTACGTTTTTCTGTGAGATCGGGTTGTCAGCAGACACTCACTGCCTTAACGTCCCCACACACACAGCGCGTTTTTCGGATTTCTAGTGGCGTTTCTCAATCGGTTTTCCGAAAAACGCGCCCAGTGTGCAACCACATTTACGCCTTTTGGTTAAATGGTCATATCGATGTTGTCGGGGGGAAAATAAACTCTTACGTCATCTCCATGTTTTAACCTTTTGTGTTTTTTTTGTAAATCAACGCCCTACTTGATCGTGCGACATGTATGCAGCATCACACAAAAAGCATAAAAAGTAGCAGATCAAGAACAAGCTGGAAACTCATGCGGTGCGAGGCTCGTCGACGTGCCGTCTCCACACGACAGAGACGACGTGATGTTTCCAACACGTCCCTTTGAATGGAACGATCAGAGGCGACATGAAAGGGTGCCGCAGACGCTCAGGCTTAATTGCCATTTGACACTTATTTAACGGTCGAGGGACATGTTGCCTTTGCCAGGCGGCGCACTTTAAAAAAAATAAATCATGAGCGAAGGAATGAATGGGTGCTCTGTGGAGACATGGGGTTGGAGGGAGGCCCGGAGAGCTGCTGCAGGATCGATTGATCACTGCCTCCGAGGCTGCTGGACCACATTAATTATTAAAAACAGGGTCTTTGAGCGATATAAAGAGCTTTGATTGGAGCCTTGCGCACTTATACAAAGCTAATCCTATTATAGTCTACACTGTACACGATACAGCATATATATATAATTTGTATAATCTTCTTTTCCTTTTGGTTGTTCCCTTTGGTGGTCGCCACAGCGAATCATCTACCAATCATCTATCTTCCCTCACAACAACTAACTTCATGTCCTCTTTCACTACATCCATACATTTTCTCTTTGGTCTTCCTCTAAAGGCCTCCTGCCTGGCAGTTCCAACCTCAGCATCTTTCTACCGATATAATCGCTATCCCTCCTCTGTACGTGTCCAAAGTCTCGCATCTCAGTCTGGCCTCTCTGGCTTTATCTCCAAAACATCTGACATGCGCTGTCCCTCTGATGTACTCATTCCTGATCCTATCTATCCTTGTTACTCCCAGAGAGAACCTCAACATTTTAGTCTCTGCTACCTCCAGCTCTGATTCCTGCATATTTCCTCAGTGCGACTGTCTCAAAACTACTGTGTGACACACACACACACACACACACACACACACACACACACACACACACACACACACACACACACACACACACACACACACACACACACACACACACACACACACACACACACACACAGTATATGCATAATTAGGATTGCAGAGTCATTGCTTATAAAGTAGCTGCAAGTGTTTCATTAGCCTTTGACCTCTAAATGTACCACTTAGTCAGCAGAGACACTAGCCAAAGGCAATGATTACCTTAACTCATCCATCGCCAAGGACTTATTTAACTTCTTTTTCATGATGTCCTGGAGCGCCAAGGACGTGTTTTTCGTGTTTTATAACATGGTAAAAAAAAAAAAAAAAAACTTTTAATTTTTTATTTTTTTTAGACTTTTTAAAAAAAATAAATACAAATATATAAAATAAAATAAAAGATATATAGTGGCGGTCATGGCCTTTTGGCGCCCCCTAGTGGCGATGGATGTTAAATGAGTCTGAAAGAGAGAGAGAGAGAGTGTGTGTGTGTGTGTGTGTGTGTGTGTGTGTGTGTGTGTGTGTGTGTGTGTGTGTGTGTGTGTGTGTGTGTGTGTGTGTGTGTGAAATTGTGTAGCACAAAAGCCTTTGCCCTGGACCTGATCACCCCTATATCTCCATATATGGAGCTGGCCTGTTCTGACATCACAATGAAGTTCTGACATCTGCATAGACTCCACATTTGGGCATGCCTGACAAAGAACTCCATATATGATCATAAAAGGGACACAGACATAACTGGGTGGGGCATGTGTTTCCAACTTGCATCGTTCCAAGTAGGCCAGTGCCCAACGGGGCACCGCTCTATAGTAAAGAATAAAGAACAGTAGATGTGGCAGTCACACATTTCTTGTGTCTAAAGAAATGTGTGACTAAAATCTAAAATCTAAAATCCCAGGGTGATCCAGAAGGCCAGCCTGAACTATTCTTCAAAGATGTATTTCTGGCATTTGGCAGTTTTTTTATTCCAGATAAGAGAATGTAAAGAGACAGGAGAGGAGACCCGACGGGCGTCGGATTCAAACTCCTCACACTCACCAGGAACATAATATGGTGTGTGCACTGGCTGAGCAAATACAGGCAGCCTGGATTATTGCTGTACCATTTATTTGAATCTTTTGTCTTCGCTTGAAGCTAAGAGAGCTCTGTGTTAGCCTGAAACTATATCCACCGTGTGTCTCTGTGTTTTTACATTCAAACTGAACTAAAGAAGATCACACCGGGGCGGCTGTGGCTCAGGGGTAGATTCCCAGTTCGATGCCGGGCTCCCACAGAGTTGGTGTCGAAGTGTTCTTGAACAAGACTCTGAACTCCTAATTCACCATTTTGTCAGCCTTCTGGTTGGTCCCCCAGCGTGCTCTTGCTGCCTTGTTCCGCCCGGAGTAATATAGTAAGAGAGTGCATGGCGACACTAGCGTTGACTCCCATTGTAACAATGGAATGCGGAAGTGCTCATTCTATCTCAATGGGATAGTTCCAGCCATATGATCAATGTTTGGAACTATAGCCCATAGGCACCCGCTTTGCAGCGATATCAAAGCGTGTCACTACTCTCCTACTCTACACTCTGGTTCTGCCTTGTTTATGTTGAATTTGCTAAAACATCATTTTGTTCCTTTTTACCTACACCAAGTTTAAAATAAGAATTGAATGCACAGAATATCAATACGAAGCAACTGAAAAACGCATTATTTCAATGGTATAGTGGATGGAGGGAAACGATTTTTGTCCAACCAATGGGTGCGAAGAGGGGCACAACCACGGGCGGGCTTGACAAAGGGTGAATTGCTCCCGATGAGCAGGTTGGTGCCTTGCATGGTTTCCTCCGCCATCGGTGTGTGAATGGGTGAATGTATAAGGCATGCATCTATGTAAAGTGCCTTGGATAAAGGCGCTATATAAATGCACCCTTTACTGACATTTACTGATTTCTAAATGTACTTTTACCGGAAAATGTTTGCACAACCAACGCCAACATAGCCATGGATCCCTAGAATAATAAGAAAAATTACCATTTGATTCCAAACTGGACTATTGTGCTATTTTCTGAAAGGAAGTGAGGGGCAAAGGAACACGGCAGAAGGCCACAGAGAGCTGCAGCCTGGCATGGAGGCTCTGCTCATTGAAGGAGGTGCAAGTGGGCGATAATCAGCGGCTGAATAACAGCGGGAGTTAATCCTAGCAGCCATCAATAACAGTTGGCACTGCGCTCACGCATGGCGCATGTCCCCGTGCCTCCCCAACAGGATTATACACACACACACACGCATGCCCGCTGTCACCCCCACCGCTAACAATAGCACAATATTCAATAATCCCATTCTCTACGTCGCTCTGCCCCGAATTCTTTCACTCTTCTCTTCTCGCCCCCGTCCTTGTTTTCCATATTTGCTACTCCCTTTGCTTTCTTTCTTGGTCGTGTCTAAGACGACGCCTCGTGGGAGGCCATTTTTGTTAAGAAAACCATTCGTCAGACAAAAGGTGTTAAGAAACGTGGAGTGAAAGAGCTGATGTAATTGCCCCGGCAACAAAGGGAGGCTTGTGTTTCCCGTTAATGAGGCAGGGGGGCTTCTAAGGAAGCATAATTAAGGTGTTTTGACCGCACTTTCGGTGCTTAATTCCAAATTGTGACGGGCAAGAGACAATACCTGGTCGTTACAAAAGCTAGAGTTGTATAATTCCACGATGGTTGCTGCAACAGTTTCATTTGGAACATCACTCATCTTGACATTCATGCTTACTGGGACATTGGGCTTGTTTTCTGTACAGTCACTGTTAAATATTGGTAGATGCGGGCTGCGCTTTTTTGGGCTTGTTTCTATAGTTGCAGTTGGGCTTATGCAGTGTCTGTGTGTATACGCGCGTAATCCACATAACTCAAGAACCGTTTGCCCCACCGACTTCAAATTCGACACGCGCGTTCCACACCACCTCAGGGAGTGCACTGCCCGGTGTCAAGTCCGTCGGATAGCCGGTTGTCCAGAACGAGCACAAAAGCCTCTGCCCGCGCACAGTAAAACTCACCCTGTGCTGCTGGATGGACCCGTAGAGGTACAGTAAAACTCACCCTGTGCTGCTGGCGCTCGCTCTATATAAATCAGTGGTTCTCAAACATTGTTTTGAAAATAGAAGATCTACAATGCGTCAAATAGCCGCTGCATACACAGTATACTCATGTGGCATAATAGTCATTCTGTTGGGCTTGTTTTCATTGACCTGGTTGATTTCTCTGGAAACTCTGGTCATCACTGATGGTAACCGCATTGCAGCCCAGTTATACAAGCCAGCACATGTGTAACAAAAAGCCTGTGTGCTTGTAGATCTGCAAATATTTGGTGCAATGCATAGAGAACCAAGTACAACTCAAGGTCCGTCGTAGAAGTCTCTCTCCCTCTCCCTCTCTCGATCCCTCTCTCTCTCTCTCTCTCTCTCTCAAAAGTGTGCATCCGACGACAAACAACATACGTCGTCGTCTTCGTCACTCAGAGGAATACAAAATGGAGCTCTTATAAACAGTGACGTGCACAGACATTTAGAGGGGCAGGTGCTCAAGTGAAAAAGGGCACCTTGTGCAGCGCGTGGAACCGGCCGGTTGCCTTAATAGTGTGAGATTTATAGATTTTGAATTGAATTGATCAATGTCACCATGGTCCACAAATACTGTACAAC
Source organism: Electrona antarctica (assembly GCF_951216825.1). Classification (NCBI taxonomy): domain Eukaryota; kingdom Metazoa; phylum Chordata; class Actinopteri; order Myctophiformes; family Myctophidae; genus Electrona; species Electrona antarctica. The sequence continues at coordinate 10,080,834 of NC_136802.1, read as the reverse complement.
AAAAAAAACTAAAAAAACATTTCTTTTTAAGGGCACATTGCTATCCAAAGGGCAAAGGGCAGGTGCTCTAGCACCACCTAGTGTATCTGTGCACGCCTCTGCGTATAAATAAGTTCTGCACTATACTGTGTTTGCAGACATGCTGTTGGGGTTGGAGGGCCTACGTTGGCTTGTCGAACAATCCAAAGTGTCTGCAAATAAGGCTCCTATCTATCGCACAAACCCCCAACAACCCCCCCCCCCCCACTATCTCCTTCCGTCTTCCAGCATGCCCTCTTCTGTCAATCAAGTCGACTCCGACAAAGACGAGATGAGTTGGTAAAGATATTGATCTTAAAGTTCCATTCCATCGCTTGTTCGTTCAGGGGGCACCTTTACTTGAAGACAAACACACACGGGCACGGTGCGCGCGCACACTCACACTCACACGCACGCACGCACACTCACACGCACGTGCACCTCTCTACCATGCAGACCCTCAGCCGTCTCCATTTAACCCCTCGGTGACTCCCATTGCCTTTCAATACGTTGTCAGTGGAGCTAATCTTGGGGACCTAAGCTGTTAATGCCGACACGAGTGGATTTGCCTCACATCTAAAGTCTCTCTCCGTCGCTGCGAAATCCCCCCCCCTGTCAATCACCGGGCGCTCGCCGACCGTGCTTTAGTGATTTTTTTTTTACCGTTCCAACATCTGGTGGACCCACGCTGACGTCCGTGCTGTTCTCAAACAATTGTTGTCGTCCACACACACACACACACACACACACACACACACACACACACACACACACACACACACACACACACACACACACACACACACACACACACACACACACACACACACACACACAGCACCGCCGACTGTGTCCTCGCACTCAACTCGTCGCCGTGTGAAGACGGCGGGCGGATGAAAGGGAAGAGAGGGAATGAAAAGGTAAATAAATAAATTTATAAAACGAAAAGAGAACCGGGGAAACAGGATTCACAACATGAGCTCTCGTTCTTCCTCAGCATTAACCCATTGATACCTGAGGACGCGTCTGTGTCGCCTTATAGCGTTTAACCACTTTAACCGTTATTTTAAACTTTAGCCATTGAAAAACAGCAGATCTACAAGCTCGTAGCGCGGCACCGAGTGCCGCGCCACGAGCTTGTAGATCTGCTATTTATTGAAAAATCGTGAAAATGTGCATGGCGCAATATGTATATTCTTTCACACGAACGCTTTTAATTCAAATCTTTGCTTCTGGGGGGGGTCCCTGGAGCAACATATTTTCAGATGGGGGTCGGCTGCCAAACACATATGATTCTAGGGGTCCTTGACATGAAATAGTTTGAGCACCACTGACATAGAAACATAGGATTTTCAGAAAACTGTCATGATTTAGAAGACATTGTGTAGAATCGATCTCAGGTCTACATGGATTAATGGCGGAGCGCTGACTCATGTGGAGTATGCTAAATGGTGGGCCTTTGAAAGCAGCTGGGTGCCAGCTGCTGGCGACACGCAGCCGCTGCTGCCATCATGTCCACCTTGGAAAAGCCGGCAGAGCTTTCACTCCAGGGGCTCGACGAGGAAAACAATGACCTTGACGAGGTCGGCGTATAGTCGTATAACGCATTTTGACCTGAGATCAGATTCTAAAAATGTCTTCTACATCCTGACAGTTTTCTGAAAAAGCTATGTTTCTATGTCAGTCGTTCTTCGATTTTTCAAAAATAGCAGACCTACAAGCTCGTAGCGCGCCACTCGGTGGCGCGCTATGAGCTTGTAGATCTGCTATTTTTCAATAGCTAAAGCATAACATAATGCTAACACCAAAAGGGGTTCCCGCACAAAATGGGATAACACGCTCCACGGGACGCTAGAACAGCAGGTAGAAATGTGCCCAATGCAACAACAAAATCCCCTGCCCACTCCCACCCCGCGGTCGTCGTCCCAATTTCACAATTGGTAAATGTGATTTCCACATCTCTTTTGGGGGTATACACACGCTTATCCGACAACCGGTCCGACATGCGGAAATCACCCGTTGCTCCCGACATGTGTTGGTCCGAGAGGGCGGCGGTGGCTCAGGGGTAGAGTGGCTGGATGGTATAACCGCAAGGTTGCCAGTTCGAACCCTGTGGGCTCCCCCAGAGTTAGTGTCGAAGTGTCCTTGAGCAAGACACTGAACACCGTAGTGGCTCCTGGTGTGCAGGTTGGTGCCTTGCATGGTTTCCGCCGCCATCGGTGTATGAATGTGTGTGTCAATGGGTGAATGTAATGCACAATCTATGTATAGTGCCTTGGATAAAGGTGCTATATAAATGCAGCATTTACCATTTGTCCGACGTCACGTGCACCGTGCTTGCGGTTAGGGTTTTGGCTATAGGGTCTTGGCCTAATGACTGTTATGCCAGAACTAAAGCCTGTACAGCACTACTACTGTATAGCAGACCACTGCAACGAAAACAAGTCCCCAGGACCTTTTTGTGTTATCATTTATAGCTCTAATGTCTTAGGATACTGTACCACGTATCCATATGCATTTCTGAATTCTGACTAATAATGGATTCAGTTGATCAATACATGCATTTAGACAATGGTACTACATTAAATAATTAAATAAAGGTATCAATACCATAATGTAATAAATAACACATAAGTACAAACGTATATTGGCCTCAAAATGTACTTAAAGTATCTACTTAAAATACAATGTCCAGAATGTCCCATTTCACAATATTGTTTTCAATATTAAAACATTCTCAAACTTTCTAAAATAGCAGATCTTTAAAGGACCACTTCACCACTTTTCAACCTATCTTCATATACTAGTCCTCACTAATAAACATGATAAAATGGCTACCATTTTTTTCTACTCGGTCTGTGTCTCATAGGGGGACTGTGGGCAGTTCAGAAACCCGTCCACCAGTGACATCATCGATGGGGAATCCAAGCTATTAGAAACTGCAGGCTTTCTAGTACTGAAAGTTGCAATGCGAAAATGGAAGCCATCGTTCTCATAATAAAAATCTAAACATTTTTGTAAAAAAATATTGTTTAAAAAAAACGATGTCACTGGTGGACGGGTTTCTGAACTGCACACAGTCCTGCTATGAGAAGCAGACTGAGTAGAAAACAATGGTGCCATTTTATCATGTTTATTAGTGAGGACCAATTGTATGAAGATGGGTTGAAAAGTGGTGAAGTGGTCCTTTAAGCTCACATCTGTTATATCACAACACATTGTGATGTGAAAAATAGTAGCTAGTAATTAAAAGTTTTCAAATAATTGTCTCTGAAAGTAGTGGCAGATTAGCATATTAAGTAGGCCTATTGATTTTTGTTTTGTTTTAATGCTTAAGTAAAGTAAAAGTACCTCAAAATGTTTGCAGCACTTGAGTAAATAACAGTAGAACAGTAGTGCTCTTCTAAGTACTCAAAGTCGCCACTTAAACGTACTTTCTACCACTGGTGATGACATCATCGGCTATGAAACACCCAGGCTCCTCCTATATGTCTGTCTGATGCCACCAGCTGAACCCATTAAAACTGGGAAAGCATCCGTGTCATTCATTTTAGATTCTTCAAAAATACATTTAGATCTGCTATATTTGTCTTAAATAGTGAAAATCTGTCCAAATCGTTGAATATGATTTTAAAGCAGAACTTTTTTAACTCAATTCTTTTCTTCTGGGGTTCCCTGGAACAACAACTATTTTGAGATGGGGCTCGGCCGCCAGCCGGCCACCAAATACATCTAATTATGGGATCCTCGACATGACAAGGTCTTGAGTGCCACGCATGCATGATAGCAATATACAGTTTTCAGAAAACGGTTAAGATTTCGAAGACATTTTGTATAGAATCGGCCTCAGGTCTATAATGGGCTAAGAGGAGCGGGTCATGGCGGGGTGGAGGGCATTGGGGGGGCTGCAGCCGAGGCGCCCCAAACAGCCGTGAAGGTCAAAGTGGTCGGGGGTGTAAATCAGCAGCCATGTCTCTTGTCATATTATTTCCTATTCTTTGTTTGTTTTCCCCCAGTAGAGCCTTCCGCTGACCGCGGCCAGCAGGTTGAGAAGGAGGGATGTTTTCCCCCAGTAGAGTCTTCCTCTGACCGCGGCCAGCAGGTTGAGAAGGAGGGATGTTTTCCCCCAGTAGAGTCTTCCTCTGACCGCGGCCAGCAGGTTGAGAAGGAGGGATGTTTTCCCCCAGTAGAGTCTTCCTCTGACCGCGGCCAGCAGGTTGAGAAGGAGGGATGTTTTCCCCCAGTAGAGCCTTCCGCTGACCGCGGCCAGCAGGTTGAGAAGGAGGGATGTTTTCCCCCAGTAGAGTCTTCCTCTGACCGCGGCCAGCAGGTTGAGAAGGAGGGATGTTTTCCCCCAGTAGAGTCTTCCTCTGACCGCGGCCAGCAGGTTGTTTTCCCCCAGTAGAGCCTTCCGCTGACCGCGGCCAGCAGGTTGAGAAGGAGGGATGTTTTCCCCCAGTAGAGCCTTCCACTGACCGCGGCCAGCAGGTTGAGAAGGAGGGATGTTTTCCCCCAGTAGAGCCTTCCACTGACCGCGGCCAGCAGGTTGAGAAGGAGGGATGTTTTCCCCCAGTAGAGCCTTCCGCTGACCGCGGCCAGCAGGTTGAGAAGGAGGGATGTTTTCCCCCAGTAGAGCCTTCCTCTGACCGCGGCCAGCAGGTTGAGATGGAGGGTTGTTTTCCCCCAGTAGAGCCTTCCTCTGACCGCGGCCAGCAGGTTGAGAAGGAGGGTTGTTTTCCCCCAGTAGAGCCTTCCGCTGACCGCGGCCAGCAGGTTGTTTTCCCCCAGTAGAGCCTTCCGCTGACCGCGGCCAGCAAGTTGAGAAGGAGGGATGTTTTCCCCCAGTAGAGCCTTCCTCTGACCACGGCCAGCAGGTTGAGAAGGAGGGATGTTTTCCTCCAGTAGAGCCTTCCGCTGACCGCGGCCAGCAGGTTGAGAAGGAGGGATGTTTTCCCCCAGTAGAGCCTTCCTCTGACCGCGGCCAGCAGGTTGAGAAGGAGGGTTGTTTTCCCCCAGTAGAGCCTTCCGCTGACCGCGGCCAGCAGGTTGTTTTCCCCCAGTAGAGCCTTCCGCTGACCGCGGCCAGCAAGTTGAGAAGGAGGGATGTTTTCCCCCAGTAGAGCCTTCCTCTGACCACGGCCAGCAGGTTGAGAAGGAGGGATGTTTTCCCCCAGTAGAGCCTTCCGCTGACCGCGGCCAGCAGGTTGAGAAGGAGGGATGTTTTCCCCCAGTAGAGCCTTCCTCTGACCGCGGCCAGCAGGTTGAGAAGGAGGGATGTTTTCCCCCAGTAGAGCCTTCCTCTGACCGCGGCCAGCAGGTTGAGAAGGAGGGATGTTTTCCCCCAGTAGAGCCTTCCGCTGACCGCGGCCAGCAGGTTGAGAAGGAGGGATGTTTTCCCCCAGTAGAGCCTTCCGCTGACCGCGGCCAGCAGGTTGAGAAGGAGGGATGTTTTCCCCCAGTAGAGCCTTCCACTGACCACGGCCAGCAGGTTGAGAAGGAGGGATGTTTTCCCCCAGTAGAGCCTTCCGCTGACCGCGGCCAGCAGGTTGAGAAGGAGGGATGTTTTCCCCCAGTAGAGCCTTCCGCTGACCGCGGCCAGCAGGTTGAGAAGGAGGGAAGATTAGATGTAATGAGAACGAGAGTCCGTCTGCACAATTACCGCTTTAATTAAAAACCCGGGCAGGACTCCCGGGCCAGCGAGAGCGCCAGCCAATGAACGCAAAGGTTATCTTCCTGTTGGGCAAAAACAGGAGGAGGCAATCAGAGTGATTGCTTAAAAAAAAGGATAAACCCAATCTAGTCAGTAAGACTGAAGGAACCACACTTAGTAGTTCACCCAAAATAATACTTTTTTTCTATCAATTATACACCCCACAATAGTCTACTTGCCAGTTGCCAGCCCATGTATTCTGGATATTCTATATTTCTTGTACAATGTTTCATTGTGTTTTACATATAGGTAGAGGCCTCGTATATATAAGCCCCTTGGGCTTTTTTGCCTCAGCCTAGCACTTTACCCTAATTCTTATATTTGTATGTTCACTGTCTGTATTGTTTTTATACTGTGCTGAATAAATAAATACTAAAAAATACTAATAGAGCCCCATTGTGAACCCGGACATTTTGAGTACCCTAAAAAGTTTAACCCATTTAGGCCTGACGTCGAAATAAAAAAAAGTCTTCTGAAAGAATATATTCAAAGATTTGTGCCGCATTTCTACGATTTTTCAAAAATAGCAGACCTACAAGCTTGTAGCGTGCCGGAGCTTGTAGATATTGTAGCTATTTTTCAATAGCTAAAGTATAACATAATGCTTAGTTAAAACACCAAAAGGGGGTCCCCAGCATTTAGAAACTGCTTGATACTACCTCATTTTGTGATGTCGGCTATGAACGTTTTTAGCCCAACAAATGTTTTTGTGCAAACTATAATGCTTGGAATGGATTCAAGTAATTGACAATGTATAAAGTCTTTGCTTTGTTTTCAAAATACAAGGTCTTCATTTCCTGAAAAATGAACCATTTGGTGGTCATCAAATTATTGGCTTAGGAACGCGACAAACACGGAAACAAAACCACCACAAAAAAAACCTCCATCAATGCAAGGCTTCACGGGGTTTACATGAAATTGATCTACTCAAAACTGAGATATAGTCTTGGGGTTAAAGATTATTGACAATATAATACGTACACAATGAAATCCGAAGAAATCTGAAGAAGTTTTAAGAGTCTTTAATAATGATCCACAGCAGCGGGCCATAAAGGAACGGATGTGTTTTGGCACGCGCAGGCCTTCCTCAGCGTTACTCTATAATCCTCAGGAAGCCCTACGTGCCAAAACCCATCTGCTGCTGCTGCACATCAAACGTATTTGTACAAATGGAACCTTGCATTTGTATACACTCTCAGAGTTAGACTTGTAAAAGCCTAATCATACTCCAGTTTCCGACCTCATCACCTAAAAGTTTGAATAGGCATTTTATTAAGGGTCCATTTGAAACCCCCATAACTCATTCACTGCCCCATGTTCTACCCCTGCCAGGCTATTTATTTGGTTTATCTTCTGTGTTTTTATTTATTTATTTATTTTTTTAATAGGAGTGGGTGGGAACCCCTATTGGTGTTTTAAGCATTATGTTATACAGTACTTTAGCTATTGAAAAATAGCAGATCTACAAGCTCATAGCACGGCACCGAGTGCCGCGCTACGAGCTTGTAGATCTGCTATTTTTGAAAAATCGTGAAAATGTGGCGCAAATCTTTGAATATATTCGTTCAGTGCGAACAACTTTAACTCAAATCTTTGCTTCTGGGGGGGTCCCTGGAACAACATATTTTCAGATGTGGGTCGGCGGCCAAATACATATAATTCTGGGGGTCCTTGACATGAAATATTGAGCACCACTGATATAGAAACATAGGAATTTCAGAAAACCGTCAGGATTTAGAAGACAATTTTTAAATCCGTCAGGCCTAAATGGGTTAAGATGTTATAATAGTAGAAGTGGTTGCTGCTGGTTGGGAGCTTGGACCGTGTTCAAAACTCCAATCTCACCAATCTCTCTCCCTCACTCCCTGGCACCTGCGTCCTGCCCCGGCAGCTCCTTCATGTAATCAACGCTCCAAATTGATAGGAAATGAATGAGGGGCCCCGCCTCATCCTTTCCAGGTTATAATTATCTCATTTGAGATCTCCGCTCTTTGTATTAGATGTTAACCTCAGCTTCCCCCCGTGCCAGGGCCCGGTGGAATCATAGCTCCGGGATAATGATGAACCGTACCCGCGTTTTCCATGAGATGAATATCCTCTGCTTGTTTGTTTGGTGGCATTTGTTGTCGTTAATGGAGATTCGCGGCCATGAATATTCATGGGGGGATACCGTAGGTGGCGAGCCTGGGGCCAATCAGACACTGAATCCCCAGCGTCAGCCATTTCATGGTCAAGTGTGGTAAACCACTCCACACACATAATCATACATGGAGGAGGAGGAGGGGGTGGCAGTGTAGTGCAAGTGTGTGCGTGTGTGTGTGTGAGACTGTGTGACTGTGTGCGTGCGTGCGTGCGTGCGCGCGTGCGTGCGTGTGCGTTGTGTGTGTGCCGCTGTGCGCGCAAGCTAACCACTCAAGCCAAACCACAAGCAGAAGCGATTTCCTCGGGGGCGGACATGACTGACAGCCTCCATGTTTCATTTATGAACGATGAAAGTGAGAGAATGAACCACACAATGTGAGAAGATGTGGATGTGGTGTTACGTCCACCGATGATGGAGCAACACTTACAGAAAGTCAGTGCATGGTGGAAAGTACCGTATACTAAACAAATGTATTTAGTTTACTTTGATTGATTGATTGAATCAGTAGTTATGAAACTTCTTCGGGGCCCCAAACTGATGTGTATTTGGCCGCGGATCGACCCTCATCTGAAAATGTTTGTGTCAGGGATCCGCAGAATAGAAGATTTACTTATACGTTAAAGTACAAGTGTTCATGTACATTGTACAAGATCAAAAGTGATAGCGCTGCATGTGAGCTTATTATACAGTAGATCACTGCTAGGTGGGTTTCTGAACTGTTCACACAGCCCTCCTCTGAAACACAGACAGTTGGCAAAACAGAAATTGCCATATAATAATGGCAATTATACTATAGTGAAGACCAATAATATGAAGGTTGAAAAACAATGACTGAGTGAGGTCGTCCTTTAAATCTCCACCACAGCTGAAAATGGAAGAGACTTAAGGCCCCTTTCCAGACATTTCAATCAATAATTCCCCTGCCCCCCCGCCCCCATTTCTCCCAGACTCTGACACTTAGTACAGCAGTGTACATGTGCTTTTATTGCGAGCAGCATTGAAAGCGATGTCCTAAATCTTTATGACTGGTGATGCCCTTGTAAACTTCAGAGCGTGTTCTCTGGGGAGCTACAGTAGGAGCTCAGCTATAGCTAGGCTATAGCTGGCGTGATCACTGCCTTTACTAAGAGGTGTCTAACTAATTTAGGCCTGACATCGAAATAAAAAAAACGTTCGCTCTGAAAGAATATATATTCAAAGATGTGTGCCGCATTTTTACGATTTTTCAAAAATAGCAGACCTACAAGCTTGTAGATCTGCTATTTTTCAATAGCTAAAGTATAACATAATGCTTAGTTAAAACACCAAAAGGGGTTCCCGTTCAGGATGGGCTAAAGCCATGAACTTGACACAAAGAGCAAGGAGGAGAGAACCCTCTCTTGTAAGCTTTACAATTGTCTCCATTAATGCCTCTTTCAATGGCTTCACCGCAGACAAAGCACTATTAGTACTTCCCCCGTAGCAGACAAAAACAAATAAATAATTAAACAAACGGTGACAGAGCCTTTTAGTCTGTATACCTACCAGACTTTGGAATGCCGTATCTATCACAACGTTGCTGTCAGGCAGAAACCTCTAACTTTTTTGTGATTTTCTTCTTTTTCTTTTGGTAAATGAATGCCCTACTAACCTACTTGATCATACTAGAGTATGGGGTGGGCAACTTTGACGATGGCGAGGGCCATGTATTTCCACACTCACTCCAGAGGGCCACAGTGCATATTACTGTCGTAGCAAAAATAGCTGATCTACAAGCTCAAACCTTGTCGCAAGACCGGCTATTTTTTTAATTGGAATCCTGAAAAGTAACCTTTTTATTGAATTTCAAATGCATTTAGTTATAGTTATGTTAACTTCATGAACTGTTAACATAACTACATTGGACACAAAAAGACAATAACATTTTAATACTAGTCATTTAATACTAGTCATGAAGTAATTAAAGCAGGTTTGGAATTGTAACAGCATGAAATCAATACTATATCAGTATTCTGATATATTAACATGCGAGCCGCATTAACCCATTTTGGGCGGGAACCCCTTTTGGTGTTAGCATTATGTTATGCTTTAGCTATTGAAAAATAGCAGATCTACAAGCTCATAGCACGCCACCGAGTGGCGCGCTACGAGCTTGTAGGTCTGCTATTTTTGAAAAATCAAAGAACGACTGACATAGAAACATAGCTTTTTCAGAAAACTGTCAGGATGTAGAAGACATTTTTAGAATCTGATCTCAGGTCAAAATGGTGAAGGTGTGCCCACCCCTGTACTAGAGTACATTAAGTGAAGGTGTGGGCCCCCGGGCCACCAGTTGCCCACCCCTGTACTAGAGTGTCACACAAAGCCACCAAAGGCAGCAGATCCACACACTGGAAACGTTGCGCGAAGCGACGCGCTTTGAGCTTGTAAATCTGCTACTTTTGCTATTTTTCTGAAAAGTAACAGTTATACTACACGTATAGTATGAGTTTCCACCCGACAGACAACATGTACTGTATTGAGAGCTGCAGCTTCTGAGGACAATAATTCATAACTACTGTATCTAATAAAACGCGAAGCGGAAAGTCCTTAATTCTATCCTCTATGCGTAGTACATGATGTTATGTGTCTGACTCTGCTGTCTTGTTATCTGTGATTAATCAGTTATTTTATTGCTCTGTTGCTTTTAATTGTTTGAATGCTTTATGCCGTGTTATTCTCCGATTGTTTTTCTCTCTTAGATCTTGCACTTTGCAAGCCGTCTCTGTCAGAAGTGCTATATAAATATTAAAAAAAAATCCTACTTTTACTTACAAAACCGACTGCCAGAGTACCGGACAAAATGAACACCTGCACAAGTTGAGACTCAATCTCACCAAAGACGTGAATTATGCAAATATTCCCGTGTCCTGTCATTTCATGGCTCGCCTCTTCCGCGATGTACTACAGCGAACAGAAGCCGACCCCGGGATCACCTTTAGCTTTGCCCCCTGCGGGCAAAATATGCAAGTTTGCGAGGGTGTGTGTGGCCAAGCGTGTCGCGGAGTCATGCATGCGGGGCCATCCTTCCGCCCCCGCCCGCACATACATACATAAGCACATTAATCAGGTGCCATCCTATCCGCACGCACTGCATCACATTCCATCAGAATGCAGAGTACTGATCCGGATGTAGTCTCCAGGGCCACGGCATGTTCCACTTAATTATTACTTCAGAAATTAGCTCCCCCCCCCCTCTTTTTCCCCAATCCCCACCCCGCCCACACACACACTCCTCCTTCCGACCAACCAGCCTTCCTCGTCTATATTGCGTATTCGCCCTGACATACTTTCTACATTTCCCCCGTGCCCTCCCCGTTTATTTCCTAGAAGCGTGTCTTGAAGACATGTCTACGGAAAGAGATGTGAACGGCTGACAATAACTGCCGTTTTCTGTCAAAACTGTGGAGTAAAATACGTGACAGATGTCCCAGCTCCATCTGTCAGCCTAACTATAATCATCATCATCACATTGCGACGAGGTGGGTCAACTTGGTTCTAAGATCCTTGTCATTACGTTCCCTGTGTGGAGCATATGCTCACCGATAGCACATTTGAGAGCGGTAATTTCATTGGGCTGATGCCATTTTTATTTTTTCAACAATGTATTTATTTTCCTTTTTCACACACAAATGACAATACAAATATACAAAAAAACAACAATGAACATTACAAGACAATTACTGATATAAAGAAAGCAAAACAACAATAACCAAAAAAAAAAAAAAAAAAAAAAAAAAAAAACAACAACAGCACTACTCCTCTTCAGCTCCATCCATTAAATGTGACAAATTATTGTTCTTTATGTATCTTATAAAACGGCCCCACACCTCCTGAAACATTTCTTGTTTGTCCTTAAGAATGTATGCAATCTTTTCCAAAGGTAAACATAAAGACAATTCGGCTGATGCCATTTTAATCTAGCATTGTAATCATCATTACCATTGTGTTTACATGATCGAGCGCAGCATTTTTGCAAAATAGCTCCAACCCCAGCTTTTTCTAAACTAGAGCGGTGCCCGCATGCAGGGCACTGGCCTACTTGGAACTATACAAGTTGGAAATGCATGGGCGACGGTGCATGGGCGACGGTGCATGGGCGACGGTGCATGGGCGACGGTGCATGGGCGACGGTGCATGGGCGACGGTGCATGGGCGACGGTGGCTCAGGGGTAGAGTGGCTGGATGGTAACCACAAGGTTGCCTGTTCGAACCCGGGCTCCCCCAGAGTTGGTGTCGAAGTGTCCTTGAGCAAGACACTGAACCCCTAATTTCTCCTGATGTGCTGGTTGGTGCCTTGCATCGTTTCCGCAGATGCAGTGAATGTAATGCACAATCTCTGTAAAGTGCCTTGGATAAAGTCGCTATATATAAATGCACCATTTACCATTTACCATGCCCCACCAAGTTATTAGATCTGCCCATATATGGAGTTCTTTGTCAGTCCGAGTCATGCCCAAATATGGAGTCTATGCAGACGTCAGAATGATGTCAGAACATGTCCAGAGCCTGGGCAGCTGACTTTTGTGGCGGTTCTGGACAACCGTGGGTCCGACCGACTCGACACCGGGCACTGCACTCCCTGTGGGGGTGTGGAACGCGTGTGTCTAATTTGAAGTCGGTGGGGCGAACGGTTTCAGAGTTATACGTGGATTACAGACGTATGTACACGCGTACACACAGATACTTTATAGACAGGATAGATAGATACTACCTTCACAGATGGCATTAAGCCATTTTGACCTGGTAACGATTCTACAAATGTCCTGACAGTTTTCTGAAAAACGTATGTTTCTATGTCAGCAGTTCTCAAACATTTTCATGTCAAGGACCCCCAAAAATTGGCTGCTGACCCTCATCTGAAAAAATGTAGTTCTAGGAGCCTATGCAGAAGCAAAGATTTGAGTTAAAAACGTTCGCTGTGAAAGAATATATATTTGAAATTTGTGCCACATTTTCATGATTTAAAAAGAATAGCAGATCTACAAGCTCATAGCGCGCCACCGAGTGGCGCGCTATGAGCTTGTAGATCTGCTATTTTCCAATAGCTAAAAGTATAACATAATGCTTAAAACATCAAAAGGGGTTCCCGCTTAGAATGGGTTAAGCCAGCTAGTATACTGGATAAATTAACGACATGCCTCCTTATGCCTGACTAATGTCAGCATAGCTCAAGAATCATTGTGTTCGTTTCTCCTAATAAGTGAAACAAGGGGTTATTTGGGGTTTTCGGCGAACTTGGATATCCAAACTTAAAAGCTAAAAGATCTTTAAATAAAACAACCCTAAGACAGAATGACATATCCCAGCGGGCGTATTTGTTTACACGTGAACCTTTTATCTTAATAATTAGCATCGCCGTCGTTGTTCTCACTGTCACTACCATCTGTCAAGTAATGAAATAAACGTCAAGCGATGGGGGGGGGGGGGGGGGGGGGGGGGAACAAAACGCATCTTCGTCCGTCTAGTGTTACATAACCACAAGAGATATACAGTACTTCAGACATGAGGCAGACGATTGCTTTCAACTGCTATAACCAAGGAAGAGGGCATGAACGGCACAGAGAACAAAGAACAGAAGAGAGGCGAGATAAGACGCAGTGGTTCTCAACGTGGGGCCCGGGGACCATAAATGAACCTCACTACGGTGCATTATGCTCACATATACTGGGTGCAGATGTACGAGGTTATACATGACTCACACGTACATACAAATAAATAAATGGGACCTGCAAGTTCATCCTCCAAAAATCCGCTCTGCTCGAATCTATTCTGCAACCATTGATGTGAAGAATGAATGGAGAAGAATGAGGCGAGGCAGAGAGGAGAGCCATGTACAGTAGGTTGGGACATGATCTGTCTGATGCCCATGGAAGCTCGGCTACATATACTGAACTCGTAGAAATGCCACACCACACTGATCCCACTCAGATGTCTGGCACAGTCAAATAGAATACATATTGGGGTCGTCGACATGAAAAATGTTTGTGAGAGAGCAGATGTGAGAGGAACGCAGCGGCGTTGCCTTGATGCAGACTGTGTGTGAGGGACAGAGCTGAGCGTCATGACACGCACCACAGACAGACAAACGCATCCGGGGGTCGAGGGAAAATAAGTATTAAGCCCTTCAGGCCTGACGTCGAAATAAAATAAAAACGTTTTCTAAATCATGACAATTTTCGGAAAGATTTGAGGCACATTTTAACGATTTTTCAAAAATAGCAGACCTACAAGTTCATAGTGCGCCACTCGGTGGCGCGCTATGAGCTTGTAGATCTGCTATTTTTCAATAGCTAAATTATAACATAATGTTTAAAACACCAAAAGGGGTTCCCGCCCAGAATGGGTTAAAGAAAAACGTGGCTGGAGTGCAGAAGGCAGACGAGCATGAAAAGCAAAAAAGAACCGAGTGTGAGCCAAGAGGTCCTCTGTTCGGGGAGGGATCGTTCTGATCATGCGATGCGTGCGGGATCAAAGGCTTTGTCGGTCAAAGCCTCCAGACTCGGTCTCGGAACAGCCAGCTGTGGGTTACTCTGGGATCGAGGCATGGCCGTGGAATAATTCATGACCAGGACGGAGGAGGACCTGGCCCTCGGATGCTCTCTGCCCAGAAAGAGGCGTCTCTTCAGGGGGTCATAGGGTGTCGGGTCTCCCTGAGGCCACGTCTGGAGACTTGCTGAGGTTGGGAGTCTGGGAGTTGCATATTACAGTATTAGCACTGCAGCAGTCTGCTTATGTGCACCGTTTACATTTAGGCTTTTTTTGATCGTTTCATATAGTTCCAGAGTTTGTTGAGCTTTAACCTGCAGTAATCAAATTACACATTGAACATTATCATAAAACCACAGTATACCTTCGATATAAAATACACTACAGATGTAGAATAAAGTTCAAATGTATAAAACATCTAACTATAAATGCACCAAGTCTCTATGTGTGCGTACGTCTGTACGTCTGTAATCCACGTAACTCGAGAACCGTTCGCCCCACCGACTTCAAATTCGACACACACGTTCCACCCCACCACAGGGAGTGCAGTGCCCGGTGTCAAGTCGGTCGGACCCACGGTTGTCCAGAACCGCCACAAAAAGGCCTCTGCCCGGGCTCTGGAAGCCCCAAACCCAGTATATGGAGCTGGCCTATGTTCTGACATCATTCTGACGTCTGCATAGACTCCATATTTGGGCATGCCTGACAAAGAACTCCATATATAGGCATAAAAGGGACACAGACATTATGTGGGTGGGACATTCATTTCCAACTTGCATCGTTCCAAGTAGGCCAGTGCCCAACGGGCACCGCTGTAGAGGCTCCAATGGGCACCGCTCTATATATTTGATTTAATATAAGATATACAATACAATACATACAATAGGCCTATACATTTAGGGAAAAAAAGGGTAGACTACAGCTTTGGTTTTGCTCTATCCAATAAATCTGGATAGAGGCTCAGACAGGGCTAGACAGTTGATAGAATATTTTAAAACTAATTTGATGAAGCAACATTAGTACGGCTCTCAAGTCATGCCATTCTCTGCGTATGCGTCAGAGTGTGAGAGTGTTGTCGTTGTGTGGGTGTGGACATCTGTGCATGTGGCACACGGCTCCATGTGTTTTTGGTGTGCACTTAATAATGCGTGCGTGCGTGCGTACAGCATAATAAGCACACACATAATGAATGTGTTTTATACAGTATGTATGGGTGGTCAGGTGGGTGGATGCTTGGCTTGAGATGTGTTAATTTTGATCTTGTGTGTGTGTGCATGGCGGCGGCATGTTGCATGTTTATTTTTAGTGCTTATCCCCCTTGTTGATCTCATGTTTTATTGAACAACACAATTATTTCAATTAAAGCACTCCCACAGATATATAGATCTTGAAAGCATGCACACACGCATGGGCTTAGGCTTACTGTAAGCTTGTATATATATATATATATATATATATATATATATATATATATACGCACACACTGTACCATTATACAAGTCCTTTTCTCTATGATAATCAGATGATTAGAGACGTGTCTCCTTGTTGGCAAAAACAGATCCATTCTCACTTGTTTAATGTGTCAACGGGATGTAATCAACACGCAACATGATCTGTACACAATCTTTGTTTTTGGAGTGATTGCTTTTCTTCCACAGTGCAGAATAAGGTCAGCTTCCTCCACGAAGGCACTGATAGCATTTTGTTGCAATGCAGACATCTTACTGGGGGGAGGATTTAAAAAAAAAAAAGGCTTATTTGCTGATTCTTGGTGAACTCCTGCTCTGTTGATGGGAAGTCAGCCCACCATAGCGGTATTCGCCTTAAGCTAATGGGCCAATCTAATTAGGAGAGGGGCTGTATGGGGCAGGATGGGGTGGGCCGTGTGGGGCTCCAGGGACCAGTTGGTTTTTGTAATATATTATATATTCCAGGAAATCTGGAATCGGAACTCCTCCCATTTTTGTGTCGGAAATGCACAGGAAATCGTTTAGGCCTACTTACTGCATACAGTAGGATATTATGTGAGTGAATTAACCATTAACCCATTCTGACCTGAGATCAGATTCTAAAAATGTCTTCTACATCCTGACAGTTTTCTGAAAAAGCTATGTTTCTATGTCAGTCATTCATTTTTCAAAAATAGCAGACCTACAAGCTCGTAGCGCGCCACTCGCACGCTATGAGCTTGTAGATCTGCTATTTTTGAATAGCACCAAAAGGGGTTCCCGCCCAAAATGGGTTAATAATCTCGACCACATGAACCCTATAGCGTCCCTATTCTGGGGAGAACATAATGGCAAACATAGCAGATCTGCAAGCCTTGTAGATCTGCTATTTTGGGTGAAGAGATTTGAAATTGCTCAAAGTTTCCGACAATAACAGCACAATATTTGGCAGATCTACAAGATCAAGAGCGTGTAGATCCGCTCTTTTCAATAGCCGCTATATACTGTATGGTTAAACTGATTTTGATGCTGTAACTAATTTACCGGCGGGACCCCCTGGAACACTGTCAAGACCTCCGGTGGTCCTGAGGGGTCCAGCCCACTGATGTAGACCAAGTTCTGATTTACAAGGCCAGAGTGGACCTCCATCTGAGAATATCTTGTACCAGCTAGGGGCGATCCATACAAGGTTTTTAAAAAAAATGCTATTTCACTGGGGACCGCCTGGGTTGACTCCCATTGTAACAATGGAATGCGGAAGTGCTCATTCTATCTCAATGGGATAGTTCCAATGTTTGGAACTATAGCCGCATAGCACCACGCTTTGCGGAGAGATCAAAGCGTGTCGCCACTATCTTCTTCTACGGCTCTGAGCTCTATAGTCACTAATAATACCTATGGAAGCTTCCATGCATAAACTGCATGCTTCCTAGGTATAGGGTAACACCACTATAAATATAGTGTCTACAGAAGACATCGCAGTAAAAGCCAAATGCTGTAAAACAGGATGATGTGTGTGTGTGTGTTGGTTGTGCCTCTGTGCAGCTAATCAATAGGCTGTGATGTAATGGACTGCGAGGGGAGCCGATTGGCGCCAGCGCCCATGCAGTGCCCGAACCGCAGGAAGACCTCTAGACCCCTGCTATAGCCGTCGTCAGGGAAACCCCGCTTTGCTTTGGCCGTTATATTTGTTGGCCGTCTGGGATGTGAATAACGGAATGACCCTCGTTAAGAGTATATATGGGCGCTCGGCGGAGAACTGTTCTCGCCACAGTGAAGCATCTACTCATGGCCATGTCAATAATACAGTGGTTATCAACCCTTCTCATATCCAGGTCCATTATTTATTATGCATTTGAGCCACGGGCCACCATTTGATTACATTTAGCCTCTCAGACCCAAAACTAAACAATATTTCGTTATCGTTGGACAGGATTTTCTCCACAATTCCATGCTGTATTGATGTTACCATTAGGAGAGATAACGGTCCATGAGCATATTATTGCAAATGGGCCGGCCCCAAAATAATGTACTGATTTATACTAAGATTTCCCAAGAGTTCCCACTTGTAAAAGAGACGCAGTCTCAATGTGTTTTTACTGGTTAAATAAAGGTTAAAAAAACAAAAACAAAACTAAAGACGTTGAAAAAATGACATGAAAATATTTGTTATCTCATATATCTCATCTGACAAAAATGCACGCAGCACAGCTGACCAGTAAAGTGTTAAGACCACCTATCCATCCGACCGATCATTTAAGTTCAATTGCCAGCTGTGTATGTGGGCCTCAAACACTTTCAAATAGAGCACCGAAGTCCTGACGTCACTCGCTCGTCCCCTCGATTCCCCTGGTTCACGGAAGTAATTTCTCTATGGAGAATAACATGGGCTCATCTTAAAATCGTTTCATATTGTCAGGGAGGTGTCTCTGTATCGTTTGCGACAGTCAGTCACTCATATATGATACAGTCTGTTTCTAGCGAAAATGTAACTAATTCAGCAGCAGTAACAATAGCGTTTTCTCTCAGTCAGTTGATTCTTCATATCCATATGAGTGAAGCGGCCTGGATGACAAACACAGTCCTTATATGAGGCAATCTAAAATCCATGGGGATTACAATACAAAAAAAAGTACACGAACCTGTGGATTTGCGCCCTCTACCGATATTGACGTCAGACTTCGGTGCTCTATAGGCCCTGATCCTATTTGACATACAGTAGTATACAGTAGTATATTACCTTATATCGGATTTAAGAGTGCTTACATGTCTTGTAACTCTGATCCCTGTGCTCTCTGTATAGACACAAACACGTACATGCATCCAAGTAAATTAATGCTGCTTACATGCAGCATGTATACACGGCCGTCCTACGGGATGCGTAGCACATGTGTAACATATTAGCATGTGGTGCGTCGCAAACCGATGAGGTTGTAGTCTAGACAGCAGTCTAATTGACATACAAATGAGTATGCATACATGCTTTATTTAAGTAGTGACCTCGGGCCATTATGTGTGTATATAAGTGTGGTATACAGTACGCTCACTAGCTAACGGATGCGGTAGAAAGATGCTCATACTGTACGCGACCCCCAGCTGTGTAGTACAAAGTGTGACCCACATGCAGGTGTGCGGTTGACGGTTGTGTAGGATATATTATTACATCGTCTCTGTCGGCTGGAAACCTCATATAACCTCATATCCAAAACTGCTATATACTTTTTAGGATTACAAAATAAAAATAGCAAAAGTTTCAAGCTTGTCAATATGCTACTTTTGGTGCTTTTGTGTGACGCTGTAGTGTGTATGAAGTAGTTAATTACCACAAAAACACAAAAAGTTAGAATATGGAGATAGGAGGTTTCTCTCCGACAGCAAACTATATATTATATAGCACACATATAGGTATGTCCGCTGGGAGGGGGCTTGGATGGAACTGGCGGGCGAAACCTATATGGTCGCTGTCGGATGTCCAAAACGGTTTGCTTTTCAGCAGTAAGGAAAGAATGAACCTGGATCTAATAGTTTCCATTGTTTCAATGTTTAGCCTATATAAAAGCCACAGACAGACTTAACCACTCTCACTTTCACATACACATAAAAAGAAAGAAGAATCCCCCCCAAGAAAAATCCAAAATAGCTCACAACGTGACACGTTATGAACTTGTAGAACGGGTATTTTTTTCAACTTTTGTGTGACAAAATTCACTGACTGTAATATAGTCTGACAAAGGAGGGCAATCATTTTAATTACAAAAGTTGAAATATTGAGATACAAGGTTGCTGCCCGATAGTGCCGATATATATTTTGTAGTAAGTTGGCCATACTGCAGCGATTCTCCCAGCTAGTAGGGGCGGCTCAGGGGTAGAGTGGCTGGATGGTAACCGCAAGGTTGCCTGTTCGAACCCGGGCTCCCCCAGAGTTAGTGTCGAAGTATCACTGAACCAGTGGCCAGCTCAGTGGTCTTGTGGTTGAGTGTCCACCCTGGGACTGGGAGGCTGGGGTTCAATCCCCAGCCGGGTCATACAAAAGACTGGAGACCCAGTGCCTCCCTACTTGGCACTCATCATCAAGGGTTGGATTGGGGGTAAGTCCCTGCGACATACTAGCGTCATGTCCAGGGGCTGTACTTGTACATCAAGCTGCCTCACGCTACAGAAACGTGTTTGTGTGAGCGGTGACCGCGGTTTTTGGTGGTCACCTCTTCACCGAAAACTGGACTATGATGAATAGGCCTCGAGTCTCACACACCATTACAAACGCAAAACAGATCAGCAATAAATAACCAACTTGTTTAGAGGCATTTCACTCTCTTTCCTCCCAGCCCCATGTCTGTCGGTATTGCTGATATCTCAATATCTCAATTTCAAATCCTCTCTCTCGTTCTTTAAGCACACAGGTCTGGGGCCGGCCACTGCTTACTGTATATACATAAGCCAACGGCATCGCGCAGACTAGACAATGAGAGCCTTTTCTCTTCAGCTGAGAAGATACGAGGACATGCAGCTTCCAATGCCGCTTGTGCAGCAATATTGTCCGTGCCGCCACTACTCGGGTGATTTATAGGGCTGATGTATGAATAATGAATTCTACTATATAATGTAGTACCAGTCTCTGTTTGGCTGTGGAGATATTGCACAATGCCAAGCGGATTGGTGCAGTAAGGCTGATGATGATATGAAGAGTGACGCACTCTTCATATCATCCCAGTCACAGCATCCCCGTCTGTCTATCTTATGGGTAGACCTTCTGTCTCCAACACCTCCAACACTGATATCAGATGTCTTAACATTTAAAAACCCCCCTGGTGTCTATTTTTAATCACACCTTTTTCAGTTTTTCTAGCAAATTGTTATTATTCCTTTTTTTGGGAGCCTAAATCTCAATGTGCAATTCCCTTACAAAAAAATAATAATGAAAAAACATGAACCTATAGCTCATAAGCAATATCTCTCCAATATTGCTGGCTGCCCTACATGAATGAGCAAAGCTTAATGATTGCCAAAGGAATGTATGACATTGGATTAATGGCCTCTGCATGCAGTTCCTCTCTAGTGAGTGTGTCTGAGCTCTCATTCGCTCTCTCTCTCTCTCTCTCTCTCTCGTTCCGAACACAAAGGATGCTGAATCACAGTCACACACTGAGGGGCAGAGGTACTGATGGGTGCTAATTATATATTTTTTTACCTCTCCTCAAATCATCAAGATGTGAAAAAGCAATATTTCAATCTCTTGCTAAACTTCACTGCACTGTTACACTCAGCGCTGGCGTGCGTTCAGTGCGTGCGTGCGTGCGTGCAGTGCGTGTACGTTACGTTACGTTGGCTATTTATCGTGCTGGAGTGAACGCACGCGTACTGAATGTTTTATAGTGCGAGTGCTGTCTGTGTTTGTTCTTCCTTCCCTTGTTTTTTCCCCCGCCGGCAGGCAGCGTGCAACGCTTGTCTGCAGGGACTCTAAAACACACAACGTCTTTCATCAGCGCTTCTTCACTACCCCTCCTACTCCAGGACAAACTAGGGAAGCTCATTGCTAGCTCACCACTATATTGTGACTTTATATTTATCCCCAGTCTCACATCTGTGCGAACCCCCCCCACCCACACACCCTCCCTCCCCACACAATTCTGATATAAAATCTTAACTGCAGGGGTAGACAAAAGAAAAAAAACGGTACAGTATGAAGTCGTAATTGCCAGAAACTTCAGGCACTTAGCTAATTTTATTCAGCGACGGAAATGGGCTTCCACACACACGACTGTCCCACTAACAGTTAAAATTGCAGAATGAGAGAAAGAAAAAAAAAGTATCCCTCGCCTCCCTTGAGCTATTCTCTAGCATTCCATGCAGCTCATAAGCATTATTCAAAGAAATCTCAATATAGGGCAAATGTTGATAGCACACATTGCTTACTAATGCTATACAGTACGCTCCACTGCTGTATAAGCAACCAGGCCTGTCGCAATGATTACATCATCGCCTGAATCACAATTATTCGAGATAATCACAATTGATTTAGTTATCGTCAGAATCATCAGTACCGTTGGAAAAACATTTAACAAGAACTGATGACATCAATTAATTACCAGCTGCTGCCTTATATCCCATGGCTGAGAGGTCGGCTATAGAGGCAAAACGTGTGTGTTGCCTAGAGACGAGGCAGCCAATCTGGACGATAGGTTGTCAGTACAGCCAATGAGAAACATAGGTCTCAACTACAGCAAGTGGGCGTGAAAGCACCACAGAGTAAAAAGAAATACCAGATCTACAAGCCCACAACACTGTATAACATTATTAAAATATGCCTTATGTTGACCATAGTATACATAGGCTACATTATTCTTTTTTTTTTTACTGGCACCGGTCATACATTTAGCCTTTAAGTTATTTGACATACAGATGTGCCATTCCAACACTTCAGACTTTCCTGTACTTTTCCTGCATTTGTTCTGTAAATACTTGTCTTCCCCCCCAAGGTTCTTTTCACTGTTTAGCCTTGCTAATGCTTGTTACTGAAAACAAGTGTGACTTCCTCCTGGGAGATCTCGAGACGTTCCAAGGCCAGTGAGTCGATGTGTTTCCTCCAACTGCGTCTTGGTCTGCCTCGGGGGTCTCCTCCCAGTGGGACGGACAATGTTCTGACAATTTATTGCCAATCCACTGTCTTGTCAATGGCATGAAGTTCTGAAATGGCACATCAGTATCTGCACTGTGTTTTATTTACAAGTTTTATATACTTATGTTCCAGTGTTCATTGCCAAAAACACAATTAAAACACTAATCGCAAATGGCTACAAGACAATTAGTCTTAGACTATTAGACAACATTTAATTTTCGTGACAACCCTAATAGCAACATTAGCATACAGGTGGCTAGGTTTCATTATAGTGTCACACTCATGATCGCGTGAGCTCCATCCATTCGTCACCCTATAGCTAGCTGGACCGACGGCGTCGCCACGGATCAGCTGCGTTGATGGGGCCCAATTTTGCAGATGAGGATGAGGTCAATTACAGTCTAATGCCGCGTCCCAGTGGAGTTGTTATGTTTATATTGCCTGTGATAAGTCAGGGATGATGCTCGTCTGCTTTAATGGCCAACGCCCAGCATTAGAGAAGGAGCCATAAAACGTGCCCTCGATCCGCGCTCTGTGTGTGTGTGTGTGTGTGTGGGGGGGGGGGGGGGGGGGGGGGGGGGGGATGGGGGGGAGTATTGATTGAGCATAAAGGAGACAGGTGCAGATGTTGATCCTACTTTATCGCCTTATTTTACATTATTGACACATTTTCACAGTTTATTTCGATCTACAGTATTAAACTTGTTGTTTGAACACATACATACATTGCACCGTATTCCATTTGCTATAGAATATGTGATGTAAATAGTTTAGGTCTATATTTATTTCCATTGACTGTACTATTTGAGAGGACCACAATGGAAGCTTACTTTTAATTTCTTCTCCTTAGTCTCTAATAGCTTTTATAAAAGTCTCTGACATTATTGAGTTATTATCATCGATTTTGTCTTTTAAACCTTAAGTGTCTTGTGACGGTTTCTAGAAACTGAATTAAAAAAAATATGACACAAAGCTAGATTTGTCATTCAAAGTGTGTAATAGCGTTAAGCTTAAATTAATCATACGAGTTCCCTCAGATCTCTTAACCCATTTTGAGCGGGAACCCCCTTTGGTGGTTACATACATTATGTTATAATTTAGCTATTGAAAAATATCAGATCTACAAGTTCATAGCGCGCCACCGAGTGGCGCGCTATGAACTTATAGGTCTGCTATTTTTGAAAAATCGTTAAAATGTGCCTCAAATCTTTCCGAAAATTGTCATGATTTAGAAAACTTTTTTTTAATTTCGACGTCAGGCCTGAATGGGTTAACGGGAGTCATATAACGCTGCGTGAAACTCCTGCCCGTCTCATCAGCTCGCAACATTTAGTATTGGTTAGTTACAGATGCTTTTATCCAATTTGGCTATCGACCTCCCTTGGGATGATTCTTCAAGCTGGCACCCAGTCAGAGAGAGAGAGAGAGGGAGAGAGAGAGAGAGAGAGAGAGAGAGAGAGAGAGAGGGAGAGGGAGAGGGAGAGGGAGAGGGAGAGGGAGAGGGAGAGGGAGAGGGAGAGGGAGAGGGAGAGGGAGAGGGAGAGGGAGAGGGAGAGAGAGGGAGAGGGAGAGGGAGAGGGAGAGGGAGAGGGAGAGAGAGAGGGAGAGGGAGAGAGAGAGAGAGAGAGAGAGAGAGAGAGAGAGAGAGAGAGAGAGAGAGAGAGAGGGAGAGGGAGAGGGAGAGGGAGGGAGGGAGAGAGGGAGAGAGGGAGAGACAGAGAGAGAGAGAGAGAGAGAGAGAGAGAGAGAGAGAGAGAGAGAGAAGGGAGCGCGCAGGTTCACTCACACTGCAGCTAACATGCTGATCCGATGTGTCCGAACCCCCACAGGAGAGAGAGAGCTAAGCCTATTAGCTAATAAACGGGAGCAGCAGACAGTGGATGTGAACACGGCGGAGGTGACCTAATCAGGTCGGCCTTAGGTGTGAAAGGCTTAAGTGTAGCAGCCGCGTAGAGACCAGGAGATTTGTAAAGACAAGGGGCCCCCGCTTGTAGTCGGGCACACTCCCCCTCCCCCCTCCTACCCTCCTCCCCCCTCCTCCTCCTCCTCTTCCCCCGCGGCCGACGTCCTCTCACTTCAGAGAGACTCGACAGAGTGTCTCGTTTTTAATGAATGTTTCATTTTACTCATTTCATTCCACCGTCGGAGCCGATATAGGCTAATAGAAATGTGAGAACGGACTGATGGAAATGGAAACTACAGTAGCCACGCACGCACGCACGCACGCACGCACGCACGCACGCACGCACGCACGCACGCACGCACGCACGCACGCACGCACGCACGCACGCACGCACGCACGCACGCGTCATTCCAAAGCCTACACACGGGTTGTGCAAGGACGCGCTGTGATTGGCCAGTCGCTGTGATTCACAGCCTAAACCTATAACCCTAACCTCAGTAAAACCATGCCTGCCCGGGGGGTGTGGTTATAAGCACAACCCGTGTTGGATTTGGAACGTCGCCAGACGCACGCACACAGAGATAGCAGTGAATTAAACGGTAGGAAAAAAACACTAAACTCTGTTCTGTACACAAGTTTTTCTCAACCTTTTCTGTATCAGGGCAAAAGATCAGCCTTTGGCAGATCTATTTTAAGCCCTATATTCTGATAGTAATCATAGAGCATTTGTTTTCCCTGCAGTCTCTCCAACCCTTTGATGATCAGAAAATACATTTTCAGATACAGTACGTGATACAATTTCATAAAATTGGTATCATGTTACTGAATATAAAGCTATTTAACACTTCTTTTAACCAAAGGAAACCAGTTCCCCTACCCTTAATGTCATATTATCATGGGGGTCCCGACCCAGATGTTGGCCTCCCTGGGGGTCCCGACCCAGATGTTGGCCTCCCTGGGGGTCCCGACCCAGATGTTGGGATGATGATGTTATCTTATGATATTGCGATGATGTAAGATGATAAGGGTTGGTAAAGCGCCCCTCACTTCACACGGGTGTGATTTTTTGTCACAAATCTACATAATTAGAGAATGTAGAAGAATTGTTATTTTTGATCAACGTTTGCCTGTTATCTCTACTAAATGGTACCACATCAACACAGCTTGGAATTGTGGACACAATCTTATTCTTTAGTTTTGGGTCTGAGAGGCTAAATCTCATCAAATGGTGGTTCCGTGGCTCAAATGTCGAATAAATAAATAATGGGCCTTGACGTGCAAAAGCTATAGGTTGAAAACCACTGCTGTAGACCGCCATCAGACCAGTGTTGTTTTTGGCAGCACATTTTTATTTTAGTTTTAGTCTCTTGAATAGTTTTCATTTAGTTTTAGTCACATTTTAGTCACCCAGAATGTTTTAGTATTAGTCTAGTTTTAATCTAAAATGTATTTTGGCGGACCTTGATGCCGTCGTAATGACACAGCGCATAGTGAGCTTGTAGATCTGCTATTTTCAGCATGCAACCAAGTGTAAAATGACTAATACTGGATCTCTTGTCCACTACTCCCTTCCTAACATTTTAGTCTAGTTTGTATTTGTTGACGAAATTGTCAATATATTTAGTCTTAGTTTTAGTCATCATAGCTTAGTTTTCATTTGGTTTTCATTTAGTTTTCATCAGTGAAAAGAGGTAGTCGACGAACATTTTTCGTCTTAGTTTTAGTCGACGAAAACAACACTATCAGACAACATGGCATTGAGACGCCACTGATCACGGGTACAGATATGTCCTTACTGTATGTATTACCTAACTGTATATCTATGCCCTGTTGGCTGCACTGTGAGGCGTGAGAAGTCTACCGAGAAGTCTGAGTTGTTGTACGTGTTGCAGTAAATGTTACGATGTTGGGCGAGATGCCCTTGATAAGGATGCGGGGCCGCCGTCGTGAGCCAATTATACATAAACGGAGTTGTCAGCTGATAAGGAAGGGGCCATTACGCCTCGGCATAATTGATTCCACCCGCGTCCCGTCATTTTCTCATCATTTTGAATGTCATGGCTGGACAATGACATAATTGGCTCACTGTGCATGGCGTGGCACATATGTAAAGCACACCGTACCGTTATGGCAGTATATAATATATGTAAAGCACACCGTACCGTTATGACAGTATATAATATATGTAAAGCACACCGTACCGTTATGGCAGTATATAATATATGTAAAGCACACCGTTATGGCAGTATATAATCAGGTATACTGTGGTATAGCCTATAGCTAGTCCAGTGGCTCCCATGCATACAAGATTTGTGTTGTTAAAAGGTTTCTAAAAATAGCCATACAAATCCCGACTGAGGATGTTCAGGTGTATAATAGTCTATAATTGTCTATAATAATAAGTCTATAATTGTCTAATAGTTGAATTACTCCTGTATGGCAAGTGACAATCTGTGTGAGAACAATGTAATGTGATGCAATATGATATGACCTTATTAC
The DNA here is from genome assembly GCF_951216825.1 of Electrona antarctica. Taxonomy (NCBI): domain Eukaryota; kingdom Metazoa; phylum Chordata; class Actinopteri; order Myctophiformes; family Myctophidae; genus Electrona; species Electrona antarctica. The sequence goes on along the minus strand of NC_136802.1, from coordinate 10,053,990 downwards.
CTTTATACTTTTATTTTACTTTATTTTATTGTGTGTCTGTTCTGGTCCTGTATTTCAGTCTTTTATTTTTCTCAAGGTGTTCTTAATGTATTGTATGCTTATGTGTAGTCTATATGTATGTATGTAGGTATGTCTTGTGTGTAGAAAAACCAATAAAAACAATTTAATGTAATAATAATAATAAAATAGCCATACAATAGCGGTTTGGGGTTGGTTAAACTGACTTTCTATGCCATATTATCTCATTCTCATGTCTTTGATGTCCTATTTCCCAACGTCACTCCCTAGCTGCCTTTGACCGACGTCTTTTTGAGCTATTTATTGATTCAGAATAATAGTCTTGCTAATATCTACCGAGTAGTAGCTTAGCGGCTTCTGCTGTGAAGCGTGATCATTAGCTGCGTTTTTCTCAGAATTGAAGGCTGGCTGATGAAAAGAATGTTGATGTTAGGAGCTCAGTAAAAAAATGACAGAAAATGGGTCAATCAAATGCTAATTTACATTACACATACTGTATAAATAAATAAATAAATTAATAAATGTGCACAATATAATTTGGTAATGTGAGGACGTGTGTGCAGAGTGCCCGGCCTTGAGTCGGTCAGACCCACGGTTGTCCAGAACCGCCACAAAAGGCCTCTCTCTGCCCAGGCTCTGGACAGGGCCCGAATTGAAATTAGCCAGTAATTGGTCACACCTGATAACCCCTATAGATCTCCATGTATGGAGCTGGCCTGTTCTGACATCACAATGTTGTTCTGACATCAGCATTGACTCCATATTTGGGCATGCCTGACAAAGAGCTCTATATATATATATGGACATAAAAGGGACACAGACATAATAACTGCGGGTGGGTCATGCATTTGCAACACTGCGCAAAAAGCATGGAATACGGATGTGTATATTACAGGAAACTCCCGTTAAACTTTCCAACAAACTCCGGTAAACACCCGAATTGTACCATCACACATGTATATTACCGTATATTAATATGCCTGCTAAACTTGAGGTTTACGGGCAAAATACAGTGCCCATAATAGGCCTATCTCACAGAATTTCCCCGCCCCCTTAATACGCCCCCTTTCTGACACTACATGTTAACAGAGGTAATTTAAGAAGTCTACAACTTTTGTTTTCTCAAGGTAAGGTTTGTTCTATCTGTTCGAGCTGATTTACCATCTTGTTTGCTTCATAATAATATTGGTCTGTCACATTTTTACATTAGAAAATGTACTTAGATTCTCCAGAGAAAAAAACGTGTAAATGCTAATGTTAAATGACACCACTATTTACCGGAAGTGGGCGTGGAAAGCGGGCTGTGAGATAGGCCTATTGCCCGTTAACTCCTCTTTTCACGCAGTGCAACTTGCATCGTTCCAAGTAGGCCAATGCCCAACGGGCACCGCTCTATAGTACTGTAAATATGGGGTTCCTTGGAAATGGAAAAGTTTGAGAATCACTGGTGTGCAGTATGTATGTGTGTGTGCACATACTTTTGCCCTGCATATTTATCTGGAGAGATAAAGCTAGGTGAGACAGCACACCTGACACTATATAGCTGTCTGTGCTTGTGAGAAGTGAGCCAAGTGACAGGCCCCGGCCGGGGTCTCTGAAATATGCAACGCGTTGAAACTGCTGGACAGCGACAGAGAGACAAGGAGGTGACTATTTTTAACCAGGCCACACTGGAGAAGCACGCACGCACGCACGCACGCACGCACGCACCGACTGTCTCTTTGTCTCACACTTACGCTGGCACTTGCACACCGCGACACACATACACATACAGCAGGTCTACGGTAATCACACTCATGCAGTATATACACACACACACACATGGACACAGTCATATGGCATACAATATGTCACCAACTGTAACGTAAATGGCCCCCATGGTGCAGTACACTGTAGGTAGCCTATATAGGACGGACACACACACACACACACACACACACACACACACACACACACACACACACACACACACACACACACACACACACACACACACACACACACACACACACACACACACACACACACACACACACACACACACACACACACACACACACACACACGTGTGTGATAACGGTGAAGTGAAGTGCATGACGCTTTCAGGGCCCTTACAGGAGAAGCCACTCAGGGACCTGAGGTAGAGCCATGCATTTTTCAGGAGCCTCGGGGCGGGACGGCGTGTGTCACTTCCCTTCCTTGGAAATCACATATCTCCACATATCTCCCTGCAGTGCAGTGCACGTCCCCCCACAACCCCCCCGCCCCCATCCCATGACCTGTCCTTTCAAAGCAGACCGGTGATTCCCCAACCATGCCGTCCGTGTTAGAGGCATATTTCACTTTACAAAAAAACTTTTGGTCATTTTTTATCGTCTACTCAAGCTTATGTGAACACCCCAGACAGTTTTTTAAGTTGCTCGATTCAGTATTTAAATATTTTTATATATTAATTTTAGCTGCCCAGCCCCCTTCCTATACAGACCCATTGTAACCTCAACCTCCATATGAATTTTCTTTTATTTTTAATAGTTCTTTTGGCAAATAACCTCCTCTAGGAGGAGGCTGGAAGAGTCTAAAACATCAAAAAGAAGTATTAAAAAATAAATGAAAACAGTAAATGAAAATGCACAGCCAGCCCCCTCACGTACCAGAAAGAAGGATTTTTTTTTCGCCACACAAAGAAAACTCAAACCTCTCAAAGGTTATGTTATCGTTAAGAGTTTGACAATTATTTGGGGATCCGCTATTATATTAGCCCATTATTGACCTGAGATCAGATTCTAAAAATGTCTTCTACATCCCAACAGCTATGTTTGTATGTCCGTCGTTCTTCGATTTTTCAAAAATAGCAGACCTACAAGTTCATAGCGCGCCACTCGGTGGCGCGCTATGAGCTTGTAGATCTGCTATTTTTCAATGGCTAAAGCATAACATAATGCTAACACCAAGGGGTTCCCGCCCAAAATGTGTTAAGCGAGGCATGCAATTATTATGGCAACAACCTCACAGCCCAGAGAGGTCTGGAGGAACCGCTGAAGTATATATATTTTGGGGCATGCAGCGCTGGAGACAACCCTCCTAAAAACACAGACATTATACTTATGGACTCTGGCACAGTGATTGATTTAAAGTTGGAGTGGGGGCGGGAAAGATAACTTATTAAAAATTGACACAGATGTGTCTTGTGGAGCCGGTGTGGTGTGTGTGTGTGTGTGTGTGTGTGTGTGTGTGTGTGTGTGTGTGTGTGTGTGTGTGTGTGTGTGTGTGTGTGTGTGTGTGCGCGCGCGCATGCGTGTGTGTGTGTGTGTGGGTATTTAATATCATCATACGCTAATGAATTATTGAGGGACCTTCACCTCCCCTAGGCGTCTCATCTTCATCCCTTCGTGGAGCCTGGCTCTCGCCCTGCCCTGTGTGAGTATAAACTCATTATCAGAGAACTCACTGTCCTTATGTAGGTGTCAGTCCGAGGTTAAGGAGCCACATTTGCATGCAGAACGCACCAACGCATCAGTCTCCACCATGAAGCCCCCAGAACGCCATGCGGAACGCACCAACGCATCGGTCTCCACCATGAAGCCCCCAGAACAGCTGCGGAACGCACCAACGCATCGGTCTCCACCATGAAGCCCCCAGAACAGCTGCGGAACGCACCAACGCATCGGTCTCCACCATGAAGCCCCCAGAACAGCTGCGGAACGCACCAACGCATCGGTCTCCACCATGAAGCCCCCAGAACAGCTGCGGAACGCACCGACGCATCGGTCTCCACCATGAAGCCCCCAGAACAGCTGAGGAACGCACCGACGCATCGGTCTCCACCATGAAGCCCCCAGAACAGCTGAGGAACGCACCGACACATCGGTCTCCACCATGAAGCCCCCAGAACAGCTGCGGAACGCACCAACACATCGGTCTCCACCATGAAGCCTCCAGAACAGCTGCGGAACGCACCGACGCATCGGTCTCCACCATGAAGCCTCCAGAACAGCTGCGGAACGCACCGACGCATCGGTCTCCACCATGAAGCCCCCAGAACAGCTGCGGAACGCAACGACGCATCGGTCTCCACCATGAAGCCCCCAGAACAGCTGCGGAACGCACCGACACATCGGTCTCCACCATGAAGCCCCCAGAACAGCTGCGGAACGCACCAACACATCGGTCTCCACCATGAAGCCCCCAGAACAGCTGCGGAACGCAACGACGCATCGGTCTCCACCATGAAGCCCCCAGAACAGCATGTGGAACGCACCGACGCATCGGTCTCCACCATGAAGCCCCCAGAACAGCTGCGGAACGCACCAACGCATCGGTCTCCACCATGAAGCCCCCAGAACAGCTGCGGAACGCACCGACGCATCGGTCTCCACCATGAAGCCCCCAGAACAGCTACGGAGCGCACCGACGCATCGGTCTCCACCATGAAGCCCCCAGAACAGCTGAGGAACGCACCAGCGCATCGGTCTCCACCATGAAGCCCCCAGAACAGCTACGGAGCGCACCGACGCATCGGTCTCCACCATGAAGCCCCCAGAACAGCTACGGAGCGCACCGACGCATCGGTCTCCACCATGAAGCCCCCAGAACAGCTGGGCGACGTTGAAGCCAGCGACGACATAGTGGCCAAAACTGGTACTGTAAGGCAGGCGACATACCGTACATGCACGAGTAAAGCTGCGTTCAGACTTGTATTGTTAGAGCGGCACAATTACATACAAAGTCAATGCAAAGACGAGAAGTTCCGCGAACGGGCGTGGTGCGACCTGGCGCGGTACAAACGATAAATCTGTGTTTTATTTTAAACGAACCGAGGCGAATATTCAGGTCTGAACGCAGCTTAAGAGAGCGTGTCGCTGCATGGGCTCAGGTTAAATTTATGAATGAATTTGTGACGTGAGACATGGCGTATATACTATATAGACATGGCGTAGGATAGTACGCCTCGCCTCCTAAAATGCATTCACACAGACGGCATTTGGCTAACCTTTGCTCAAACTAACATCTCCTTGAGCTCTGCATGACCTAAAAAATACATCCCTCCTTTTCTGGGTAGTTTTGGAAAGACGGGAGAATTTAAATGAGCGCAGACAGCTTGATCCAAGCGAAGCCCTGTTGGGTTTTAAGGTATCTTATGTTATTGATTTATGCTAGCATGGTGCCCGGAGCGAGGCGAAGCTGTTAGCTGCTTTTGGGTTATAGGGGTGAGGATAGAGTGTGTGTGTGTGTGTATTACTACTTCTGAGGGTCAAAATACCGAGTGTCCAATGTTACCCCGACTTGGAGCTCGGAGCTATAGCAGATTGGCCTATATAAACACTAAACAGTGTCTAGTAGGGAATCCACTGCAGCTATTGGCTATAGGCTAGCGGGTAAGACCATCAACAATCTCATGACTCACAATCAACACAACCTCGTCTATTGTTTTTTTTCCATCTCGTTTTTGACACATGCAGCAGTGTCCTTGTGCGTGTGTGCGTGCGTGCGTGTGTGCGTGCGTGCGTGCATTGCGCTGCGTTGCGTTGCGTTGCGTGCGTGCATTGCGCTGCGTTGCGTTGCGTTGCGTTGCGTTGCGTGCGTGCGTGCCTTTATTTTATTGCATCAAACCATTACTTTAACAGTAACACTGCTTGGATTACAGCCAAACTCTTCCCTTATTGCTAAGGTCAAGCCAAACCCCAGAGAAAACCCATTACAGAAAAAGTGCAGGAGTTCAGAAAATAGCTCAGTTTATTACAGGACTAGAGTATAGACTAGACAGGGGGAACATTTGCATACATGAAAGGTGCAAGGCAATCTGTGCTTGCAATCTGCATGCAATTAACAGATCTGATTTACTAAGGAAGCAGTTAATTATCTAATCAGCGAATGGGGCCTGCACCTTCCGCTAATTGCAGTTTTGCGTGCAAAGCATTGCTTTGAAGGTGATGATGTTTAACCACACTGCGTCCCTATTCTGGGCATGAAAAAGGAGGGGACTGAGGAGAGAGCCCTGGGGTACCCCAGTCAACAAACTGTATAGGATTTATACCGTATATATTCAAAGATTTGAACAAATGTCAAGATTTTTTAATGAAAATATGGTAAAATGATTGTGGAACCCCTGGCCAGTCATTATCAATGGCACTCAATGTTTGCGTTAAGACATTGTTTGTGTTTACACAAACCCTCAAAGCTGGACATAGGAGGGGCTAGCGCCCATTGAAAATACACCCCACCCCCCCCTTTTTTTTTGTTGTAGTTTTGGAAATTAAAATGAGCACAGACAGTCCAGCCCTGATCCAAGCGAAGCCCTGTTGGGTTTAACAGAGATCTTATGGTTATTGATTTTTGCTACCATGGTGCCCAGAGCGAGACGGAGGTGTTAGCTACTTTTGGGTTAGGGGTGAGGAGGACAGAGTGAGTGAGTGTCTGCATTGGTTACTATACTCACAGAATTGAGGCTGAAATTAAAATACTGATTAAAAATCACACCCGTGTGAACTGAGTGGTGCAACTCCCCTCTCCCCCCCCCCCTCTCTCTCTCCCTCTCTCTCATTAGCAGGCAACAGTGCAGCACTATCTCGCTCTCTCTGTTTCTGGCACAACAGCGCCCCTACTGGTACTCATTGGTACTCGTGCTCATAGTCACATAGGTGAACGTCACATAGTTAGGTGAACGTCACATAGTTAGGTGAACACGGACATTGCTGTTCCTTGGAGTGGTTGCACCACTCAAAAATGTAAATGACTGCCGAATGGTTTTGGAGGGGAACAATTCCAATCGAAGGTAATTGAAGCTGAAGTGGCTTTTTTGCTCATAAAATTAAAGCAAAACGCCAAGAGTCTCAAAGCACATTTGACAGCATAAAGAGACACAAATGTGGCTTGTAAAAAACAAGCCGTCACAACCCGTGGCGTGCCACCCGTAGAGAGACGACCATCAGACACACTCAGACTGTCAGACACTATAGAATCCAGAATATTTTTGTCGTCACGATGCTTGTGATTTCAATGGACTGGATGTTATTTGGTACAATCACCCCTTAAACCATTTAGACATGAGGCAAATTAAAAAAGAATTATCTGTATTTAGCCGCAGACCACCATCTGAAAATATGTAGTTCCAGGGACCCCCCCCAGAAGCACCGATTTGAGTTAAAAACGTTCGCTCTGAAAGAATATATATTCAAAAATTTTGCGCCACATTTTCACGATTTTTCAAAAATAGCATATCTACAAGCTCGAGCTTGTAATGAGCTTGCAGATCTGCTATGTTTCAATAGCTAAAGTATAACATAATGCTTATAAACCACCTAAAGCGGTTCCCGTCCTGAATGGGTTAATATGCCTAGCATAAAAAGGAGAGAGGAGCACTTTGCCATGACAGGCAAATGATAGGCAAATGCCAGCCGGTACGGTACATGTGCCTGTTTAATGCATTTTGTATCAGTCAATCTGGTCCTCAGAGCCAAGTCCTCCTTTATTCAACAATTAGTGGACTGTTGCCAAGTCTGTCTATTATAAGTGACTTTGGGCTTGTTTTTCATCTTCTGCTTGTATTGGTAGTTGCAGATTGCGGGCCTTGTTTCTAAAGTGTGTCGTTGCTTATTTGGGTGACTTTCCTAAATGTTTAAATCAGTGGTTCTCAAACTTTTTCATGTCAAGGACCCCCCCAAAATAAAAATAAATAATTACATGAAATGTAAAAATTAGGGTATAAAAAAATCTAATAAATTACAAATCCCCCAAAAAACAAACAAAACATCCAAATTGTTCAAGATGTTTCATTGAAAATAGCATCGACTATAGATATCTACTATATCTACTTTTCAAATAGTTGGCCTATATGTACTGGATATAGTTAGGACGACCGTCGAGCCGATTCTACATACGTCTCCGATTCACTTTCAAAGAAATGAGAGAAACGGCTGGATGGCACTTAAACCCGCCTTCTAATGAGAGCGCAAAATCTCTCTTGGAAGAGCCACCCATCGACTTCTCTAATATACGGCAACCTTCCCCGTGTTTCTTCACTAGTCCGATCCAGAAGAACACAGTTTGCCAGCCACTGCTATACAGAGCTGATCATGAGGTTATATCTTCCCTTCTTCTCTGGAATCCTGCCTCAAAGCAGACCAGAGGTAGAAAACTGTCGTTCCATGATGTCATCGCTATAGGGACACATGCATCAGTAGGCAGGAACTGGGGATGGCAATGAAGAACCGGGAAGTCTGGCGTGGCATTGTGAAATCCATGGCGGCCGTGATAATGGACGGAGTGTTGTTAAGGTACGTACGTCTTCAATGGGCCTTCTTCAGTCCACTCGCCTCCTCAAGCTCTGCTCTCATTGTTACTATGACGACAGCACCTCAGAAGGCACACAATCAGTGTTGCCTACATCCTAAACAAATTGACATTCGCACAGGCAGGCACGCACGCACACACGCACGCACACTTGTATTATTTGTGAGGACATCAACATTTTATAGGATGCCAATTTAATAATATATATACTAATGCTATATTTTATGTTTTTTTTGCGATGTGAGACACCAGCACACAACTAAGTATGAAGGTGTAACTCCTAAATCTAACCTCTAAATATATAATCTTACCCTGAATCTTTCCCAAACCTAACTCCCCAAATCTGTGTTTTATTTTAAACAATGAAATCAACCATTTATCTTGTGAGTACAGTAGAATTCTCACACACACACACACACACACACACACACACACACACACACACACACACACACACACACACACACACACACACACACACACACACACACACACACACACACACACACACACACACACACACACACACACACACACACACACACACACACACACACACACACAACTTTCTCCTGGAGGGTAGTTTTGTTCTCATCACCACAGAAGCAGTGTATACTCCAGAACCTGGGGGGGTCACACAGGGATGTGTGTCCACACAGCTTGTAGATCCCTGGTTGTTAGCACTACAGAAGAGCAGGAATCGCCCCGGCTTCCATTTCCATGGCAACCCCATTCACTTAACCCATTCAGGCCTGACGTCGAAATTAAAAAAAAAAAAGTTTTCTAAATCATGACAATTTTCGGAAAGATTTGAGGCACATTTTAACAATTTTTCAAAAATAGCAGACCTACAAGTTCATAGCGCGCCACTCGGTGGCGCGCTATGAGCTTGTAGATCTGCTATTTTTCAATAGCTAAATTATAACATAATGTTTAAAACGCTAACGCTAACGTGACATGGATGCGTTCCAGGTATCAATGGGTTAACATTCCAGAGCTTACAGGCAGGTGGAGGATGTAGCGAAACACATACAAAAACAACGGGCGACCTACAGGTGAAGCATCAAGAGTAGAACTCGTATGGTTGCCATGGGCAACCATCTTTTTGCCCCATTGTGTCAAACACAGCATGTTGCGTCCAGTGCATTAGTGAGAACTGGGCAAAGTCTATTCTTCAGGCTGGGAAGCGTCTCAGGTCCCCGGCTTCTCTCTGAAATGCACTGTTTTTGTCATGAACTAAAATAAAATGCATCCAACTGGATCTGTGCAGGCACAGCCCGGAAATGTAGTAGCAGAGGCGTATCTACAATAAGGCGAGGGCAGGCGTCCGCCTGGCCAAAATCCATACAATGAGAAAAAAAGGACAAAAACAAGACCTGAAAACTATTAAAATGGACAGCTGATTGGCCGTTGCGGTAGAGCGCGACCCTCAATCACCCATTGGAATGTAAATGCATGCCTTTCAGCCTTTGTATCCCACTCGTCTGGCAGGTATATCTCTTTGAAAACCTTTAGTGCTAAGATTGTGCGTGGGGAGTATCTTGCCTGGCCAAAACTTAATTCCTGGATACGCCACTGTGTAGTAGTAGAAGAAGTTACTCTGTCCGGAATATTACTTTATTAAAATGGCACAAAGTGCGTTTTAGAGAGAAGCTGGGGGACCTGAGACGCTTCCACAGCCTGGAGAATAGACTTTTTCCCAAACAAAGCAGGCGTTGTTTCGCTGAGTAGCTAATTTTTGCTTATTTTCGGTAAAGTTGGACCACTCGCACGGCAGTGGAATTCTTACCCGTGTGCAGCAGCGGCTTTCCTGTCAGGGCGTTAGAGAGAGAGAGAGAAGTCGCTAACGCACTGGACCAGGGCTCCGTTTTGGGATGCCGTTGGTTTGGTCCGATATTGGATTTTAGGTGCTTTTCACTTGAGTGAGTGTTGTACGGTATTTTGAAGTGACGTGCTGCGTGCTGTAATAATCACGTATTGGTGCTACTGTATGTTAATCATTAATCAATAAAAAAGTAAATAGTCCAATACATTAACAGTTAATGTATTGGACTATTTACTTTTTTATGTTGTGTTGCAGGACGTTACAACATTGGAAGCAAGTGTTTTATTACGCTATATATCCTCCTCCAAGTCGAGATTTACCGCTTTGCAGAAACGTACAATGACAATGTTTTTTTCCATTGGTGATATGCTTTAGGATCGTATCACAATCACTTAACCAACAATAACTGGTGGCAGTTTTAGAGCCCCATCGTCTCTAGCTCTCTTTTACTCATTTGCAGTTTGAGGTCACAGATGAGAATGAAAAATGGAAAGACCAAGTTTGGTATACAAACAAAGTGCAAACAAAACATAGTCGATACTTTTAGCTCGGTGGCAATTGGAGGTGTGTGAATCTGCCGGGCAATCCGTTTTCCTTCTTTAACCATCCTTTTCCTTTTGGTTTTCAAAGTCATGTTCAGACAAAAATCACTCGATGAAACTTGATGAAATAGCCTCACGACACGTACAGCTATTAATAATTCAAGAATGATATTTTCTGTCCAAAAAAGAGTAAAGTGCACTCGAGGTGGTCTTCTTGTGTTTTGCTGCAGTACACATAAAGCTGTCATCTTTGGCCCATGAGTCATAATATGCACGATAAATTCATGATGAAGCACATAAACACAAAAGAGAGTATAAAGGTGATGAAAGTTACTGCACTGCCTCAGTTGACAATATACTAACTACGCCGTTGACCTGAATCAGATGTCACCATCATGTTATGCCAATATTGACTCCTGATACCCTTCAATGTGTTTTATTTAATATCAACATACTGTAATACTCTGTTGTGTAACACTTTGTTATTAGTACGTAGTAGGCCTACTGTCACTTTACCAGCATGGACATTTAACTCCATAAACCTATAGTTCGTCGACTGGAAACCCCCAGAATCAGCCCAATCAATTGTTTGAGTTTCACACACACACACACACACACACACACACACACACACACACACACACACACACACACACACACACACACACACACACACACACACACACACACACACACACACACACACACACACACACACACACACACACACACACACACACACTTGACAATGAATGGACAATTTCACGTCATAGTGTAAACAAACATTGCAAAGCAAAACATTAATATATACAGAGGCTTTCAACTCTCAACTGTCAGTAAGAAGTCGGCGATGATGATGTACAATGATAAGAGCGCCCCTCACTTCACATGGGTGTGATTTCCTTCTTCCTCTTTGGCAAAAATAGCAAATCTACGTAAAGTTAACAATGTTCTGTTGCGTCACACTGCAAGCTTACAGTAATAGATCGGCTACCTTTGTGCACGCGAGTGTGGCCGCCGGACAGTGGCGCGCACAGATAGACACTAGGGGGTGCTAGAGCACTAGAGCACCCCCTGCCCTTTTGGCAATGTGCCCTTTCCCAAAAAAAAAACACTTTTTTTTTTCTTATTTTGTACAGTTACACTGTACAGTATGTGGACCATGGTGACATTGATCAATTCTTGATAAAAAGCTTCTAATATATTATTTAGGCCCCACAATCTATAAATCTCACACTATTAAGGCAACCGGCCGGTTCCACGCGCTGCACAAAGTGCCCTTTTTTCCCACTTGAGCACCTGCCCCTCTAAATGTCTGTGCACGCCACTGCCGCCGGTCTGCGTTTTGGTTTATAAACAGCGGGGCCTGAGCGGGCCACTGTACAGCAGTCGCCCGCTGTACAACTGTACGACTCAACTCAAAGTTGAGTCGTGACGGAGTGGGACATACATTAAATACAGATGAATACATGTCCTATACACGCATGTTCGAAATGCAAAGTATTCAGACATGCAACTATGTGACTACAAATTCTACATCGCTCTCTTCCATGCCTGACAGGCAATAATTCTCTACGGGCCTCATTTTTTTTTGTTGAGCCGATCGAGGCTGTAATAAAAAGGGATCTCCGAGCCAAACTCCTGTCTGCGTTCTCATTCTCATTCTCTCTCCATCCTCCCACCGCAGTTCCCCTCCACCGTGACCCTCCATCAATTATTCCGCCTTCACTCACTTTTTAATGCTCAAAATTGCCCACCCATCTCCGCCTCGTTCTTTCGTCCTTATCCCCCTCCCGTTCTAATCCATCTCTCTCCCACGTCACCACTCCACTACCGCGGCCGCCCTCTTGACCTCCCGCCGGTCTATCCAATGCTGATCTGACGCGCTACCTGGGCGTAGCATAGGGGTGCCATTATCCTCGCTGTCTCAACTTTGAGGAGACTTACTACTGTGCTAACGTCATGCACCCGCGCCATGCCACGCCCCTTCCATCATACTACTGCTAACGCCATGCCACTCCCCTTCCATCACTACTGCTAACGCCATGCACCCGCGCCATGCCACTCCCCTTAGTTCCATCACACTACACCGCCATGCACCCGCGCCATGCCACTCCCCTTCCATCACAAAATCGACCTCGCCATGTCCCCGGAGATAGATATATAGACATTTATTTAAAGGATGAGCCTCTTGAGAAGCATCATCTCGTTTTAGAGGCAGTCCTCGGGCACAACATAAAGACAGAGCAATATATCAAACATGTCAACAAACAATAAACAATAAACGTAACTATACACATCAACAAAACGTACACATAGAGGCTAGTCTCCCGTCCACTCAAAACACTCTACATCTAAGACCAGTTAACATCTGCAGTGAAACACCTTACAGAGAGAGAGAGAGAGAGAGAGAGAGAGAGAGAGAGAGCTGCATGTGCTATTATAAAACCAAGCTACGAATATTACATTGTGCCGACCCCGTTCTGTAAATGACACAAGCAGACAGAGCGCTGACAAAATGAAGCCTGTAAGTATCCAAACAAGAGAGTGAACACTCTTGAACAGCCAGGGAGTGCTAATGTATTCAGGAAGAGAACGTTAACCCCGCCGCTCACCCCCTCCATTTAAATTAAACACATACAAATTATTTTGGAAGTGTTGAAGTTCCCCTGGGGTTGCATCTATTCTCATACCCATGCACGCACGCCGTTTGTGGATGTTTGAAAAGTGGCCCACCAAGCTGCGTTAGGATAAACCTACAGTACAGTAACACTGCCTGGGTGGATGATCCCATGTGACAACAAAGGGGAGAGCAGAGCATTCGTCCGTATCGTTTGTCCTCCCGTTTATTTTTGGGTCCCTTCTTGGGTCCCTCCCCAACCCGTCCTTGTCCGTTAGCAGCAAGGAGACATGGCAAGCTGTCCTTCTCACCCATTGAGATGCATGTTAAATGACGGGGGTTTCTCCATATAAATAATGGATCATTTCAGTAGAAAGACCTTCAAAATGTCTAGCCAACCAGGCCTGCAGTATAGGCTTTTGCACTGGATAAATAAATGACACTATTTCTATAAACAAGGAAATGACAGAGGGAGAAACAGTATCCAACAATCAACTTTAACGACCGTCCGACAGGAGTTTTTATGCAATGCACGGTCAGAATACGGTGATTAGTATTTATTGCCATCACCTGGGTGGCTGAGTCGTGTAACTTTCCAGACATTAAGCTGTGTATGTGTTCAACAACACAGCCATGCAAAGTAACTTCTTTATCATTTAAAATAATTTCTTTACTGGAGTATTTCCAAATTTCTATACTTTTACACCATTACATCTCAGAGTAAAGTATTGTACTTTTTACTCCACTACAATTTGAAAACTTCAGTTACTAGTTACTTTTATATTTTTGATTATTATTACAAAACATTCATTAACAATGTCAGTCCTATTTAACACCTTTTGTGCTAAAAACGTGTAGGCCTACCGGTACACACGTCCTCTCTGCGGGGTGCTAAGGACGCGGGGTGCTAAGGACGTGTATAGGCGTCTTTAGGCCCTTTTAAAAAAACGGGATCGCTGTAATCCCGTTTCTATAAGCAACACCTTGTTCAGCGCTCCTGGACATGTTTTGCGCATGCGCACATCATTCAATTCCTTGTTTACGGGCTGACAAAACTGTCTATATTCTCTCTGAATCTACGTCGCTGTCCATGGTTTTGATCAGAACGGCGATGTTCTGTCCTCATTTCTGACTTAACCAAGGATCTTGTTTGGAATATTAACTTTTCTAAAGAGAGATCAGACTTGACAGCACGAGGTAGTAATGGAACATTATACCTCCCGGTTTTAGGGAGAAATGGAAGGCGGGGCTTTTCAGAGTAAAATCTGCCTCATCTGCTTGGCACTCTAGCGCCTTTATTCTGGAGAACTCTGGCAGCATCATGTGTTGACAATTTGAACATACTTTTGGTACTTTAAGTAATAAGTACATTCCAATGCAAATAGTTAAATTACTTGTAACAGTGTTTCTGCATTGCAATATTGCTAAACATTTACTTATACGCGTTCTTGTTTCACCACTGAATGCCAAACCAATATTAGTCCACGTCTCGTTTTCTCCATAAACTGTACAACCACCGTAAGCTCTTTAAGACCACAAAGTGCTGTCGTCATGCTAGCGATACAACACACTCATTATCTTTCCAGCCCGGTGGCCTAACCCCGTAGTCACCATTGATGAAAGCCTTATAGCTGTGCTAATGTGTGATTATGGGCGCAGAGTACCCTTCATTAAACAACAGTGCATAACCCATTTAGGCCTGACGTCGAAATAAAAAAAACGTTATAGAGAGAAAGTATAATGTTTTAAGGCATAGGCCTACTTGTCTTATTAGCCATGCAGGGTTCATGCACTAGGCCTACTATAAAAACATACTCAACTGCTCCACCTGCTGGTTGATTTCGGAACCGATTTTCCGATATGTGCAAAAGGAAAAAAACAGCTAAATGAAATGGGACGAGACAAATGGCACTTAACTGTACCTATTCAAAGATTTGTGCCGCATTTTTACGATTTTTCAAAAATAGCAGACCTACAAGCTCGTAGCGCGCCACTCGGTGGCGCGCTATGAGCTTGTAGATCTGCTATTTTTAAATAGCTAAAGTATAACAGAATGCTTGATTAAAACACCAAAAGGGGTTCCCGCCCAAAATGGCTTAAGTTACCGACTTAAAACAAGGGAGGAGAAAAAAGGAAACTAGGCCGCGCTCATATCGCCATGCAATTCCTCAAGGAGCAATTACGATTGGCTATAACCTTGACAAGAGCCTTTTGCTAATTAAGTAACTCCGGCGCCGCCGACCCGTAAATGGGAAACAATCCCAACATGAACTGTTGTTTTAACCCATTTAGACCCGAGGACGATTAAAAAATAATAATAAAAAAAGGCTTCTAAATCCTAACAGTTTTCTGAAAAAAAAAACGATATTTCAATGTCAGTGGTGCTCAACCTTTTTTATGCCAAGGACCCGCAGAATTATGTGTATACTTGGCCTGAAAATATGTTGTTCCAGGGGACCCCCCCCCCCCCTAGTTAAAAGCATTCACTGTGATAGAATATATATTCAAAGATTTGCGCCACATCATTTCAATTTTTTTTAAATAGCAGATCTACAAGCTCGTAGCGCGGCACTCGGTGCTGCGCTATGAGCTTGTAGATCTGCTATTTTTCTACAGCTAAAGTTTAAAATAATGGTTATAAAAAGCGGTCAACCGCTAAAGCGTTACACAGACGCGTTGCCGCCCTAAATGGATTAATTGCTGGCTGGGTGTAGCTGTTTGATGATACTACAATGCAGCGTGAGGACACCAACCATACTTATATAGCCTACTCTAATACAACATGAGTAATTTTCCACAGCAAACGAACGAAGCTTGTGCAGAAAAGGTTAGACACCAAAACAAATTTGTTTTGACAGACCACTTTATCCTTTCTAAAAAGGAGCTAAAAAAGAAAAAAGAAAAAGAAAAAAAGAAAAGAGTAATGTAACAGCAATATGCAAAAATATACTACACATGCAGGAAAAAGCCACAGCGTTATTTAATTATACATTCCATAACCCATCTTGAGCGGGAACCCCATGGTGGTTACATACATTATGTTATAATTTAGCTATTGAAAAATAGCAGATCTACAAGCTCATAGCGCGCCACCGAGTGGCGCGCTATGAGCTTGTAGGTCTGCTATTTTTGAAAAATCGTTAAAATGTGCCTCAAATCTTTCAGAAAATTGTCATGATTTAGAAAACTTTTTTTTTAAATCCGACGTCAGGCCTGAATGGGTTAAGAGTGTATAATGATGGACCCGTAATGTAAATGTATGGAGCCAAGGAAGGAAGGAAGGGGCTGCATGGCGATGATGGCGAAGTTATATAGGAATAAAGAACATTTTGTACTTTAATTGTCGTACGCCGCGGTTGTAGGTGGGATATTTTGGACGCGTGCAGGCGGAGCATAGATTATAGGCTTAAAAAGACTATTACTGGCCTGGGCCATGGCTCAGTGGTCCAGGCACCTTGGCTGGTAATCCAGCCTGGCAGTGTGCCGCGGGTTCGACTCCCGATCCCGACGGCTTTTACTGCATGTCTCCCCCC
Organism: Electrona antarctica; assembly: GCF_951216825.1. Taxonomy (NCBI): domain Eukaryota; kingdom Metazoa; phylum Chordata; class Actinopteri; order Myctophiformes; family Myctophidae; genus Electrona; species Electrona antarctica. Next base: position 10,037,163 of record NC_136802.1, on the reverse strand, counting down.
CCCCCCCCCCCCCCCATCTCTCTCCCCATTTTCCTGTCAGCCTACTGTCTGTCCCTCCATAAAATATATAAAATAAAGGTGAAAGCCAAAAAAAAAAAACATTTAAAAAAGAAGACTATTACTGAGGAACATATGACATCAGCCTTTGCTGATTTTAGTCTGTCGTAGCAAAAAATAGACGATCTACAGGGTGAAAACGCGTCGCAGTGCGACACGTTTTGAGCTTGTAGATCAGCTATCCAGATTTTCTTTTCTTTTTTGATTAATTTCAAATACATTTAGCGGGTTAACAATGGACATATATATAAAAAAGACAATACAATACTATAGTCATTCAGCTACTAATATGGACTGAAGTAGTCCTAATTAAAGCATGTCATGTTTGCATGTTTGCATTTACCATGTTTGGAATTGTAACATCTGAAATAAAATACTATATCAATATTCAGATATTAACCTGCGGGCCGCATTAAGTGAAGGTGGTGGCCCCCCGCCCGGGCCGCCAGTTGCCCAGGCATGTATGCTCTAGGCCCTAGAGCGGTTCCCAAACCTTTTTGGCCATGCACCTCCTGACCTAGCTGATGCAGCCCCCCACATGGAAATATAAATTGCATAAGCTATATTAGGGACATACATTTCCTATTTATCCACATATATGCACATATATGAACCTGAATATGGCTTATATATGCAGCATAGGCTATATTCTGCATATACTTGCCCTATATTGGCATAATATGTTAATATATTTAAAATAAAACCATAGCACCACCATTAGCCTTTTCATGTCGCGCACCCCCTAGAAGGAGGGACAGCTGCTTCTGGCTAGAAGGTTCTCGCGCACCACAAGGGGTCCACGCACCACAGTTTGAGGGGAGGGAGGAAGAGAGGTGGGGGGGGGGGCATAAAAGTGATGTCAGCCTGGTAATCTGAGCCGTCGGTCTAGCCTGAACTCCCTCTGGTAGAGGTAGGGGTTCCGGCTGCATGGGGAGAACGCACCACGCTCGCTGCCCACCACCCCCCTCGGCACACAGTGGGGGGTCTTGTTACCCTGCATGGGGAGAACGCACCACGCTCGCTGCCCATGCCCCCCCCCCCCCCCCCCCCCCCCCCCTCGGCACACAGTGGGGGGTCTTGTTACACTGTATGCATGCATGGGTAATGCGGTGGTGGGATCATCCCCACCGACCGCCGTTCCCTGCATGATGAAAGGCTAGAGAGTCTATATACGGTCAGGATCAGTACGAGTGCAGAAAAAGCGCAAGGCGGGCAAAAGCAGGAGGAGAGAAGAAGTAGAGAGGAATTCCTGAGAGGAGGCGAGAGAGAAAATGAGAAGAAACGTCTAATTAAGGGTACAAGGTGCACCTCGAGTTTGAATCAGCAGCACACTCACACGCACGCGCACACGCACACGCACACGCACGCGCACACACAGACGCACACGAAATGGTGCAGTTTACATGGTTATTATATTATACATTTATCCTTCTGTTCAGTGAGATGCCCATGCAATAAAATAATGATCCTCGACAGAGAGCCGTGATTGTCTGACCCTGCATGCCGAACACCGTAGCACTATTCTCATCGCCTGGATTCTGCGAACATTAAGGTCATCATCAGAATGATACTACTAAAAATACTATAGTCTCTACTGTGTGTGTGTATTATATATATATATTGCAACCAGCAGTGCCAACTTAGCAGGCATGCTTACACACCCACACAGGGCCCCATGCGTTGCCTTATACCACCCCAAAACTGCAAGAGCAACAACAAAAACGTGTATAATGCACACGTACACGCTTCAGTCGGTCAAGACAGAGGAGTACTTACACGTTCTTATCTCTGCTTTCCACTCATGTCTCTCTATCTCGCTCTCCTTTGCTTCCACTTTCCCTTAGCCTATAGTCTGCGCGCGTGCGTATGCACGTGTGCGTGCGTGCATGCGTGCATGCGTGCGTGCGTGCGTGCGTGCGTGCGTGCGTGCGTGCGTGCGTGCGTGCGTGCGTGCGTGCGTGCGTGCGTGCGTGCGTGCGTAACCTGAGTGGGATCCATTACACGCTCAGTTATTGATGCGGGACGGGCCACTGGCCCTGCCTCCACTTGCTGTGTGCAAGGTTTGTGTGTGCGTGTGTGTGTGTGTGTGTGTGTGCGTGCACAAAACACAAACACTTGCACAATGGGGCACGTGCCTGCACACACAGCCATGTCTGTGTCAAGAGTGAAAGTGACAACAAGGGAAGACAGATGGAAAGCTGCAGTACGTGTCTAGTTCTGAACGAGAGAGGAACGGGCAGAGAGTGAGACAGATGGCTCTGTCCCACTACAATCCAACCCCATCTCACAGAAATACGGCCAAATAGCACGGAATTGCAATTCCGTACATGCACGCCTAGAAAACCCAAAAGTCCGTACATATTACATGTCCTACTGTTCATAGGAGACGGAGACGTGGCTTTCACTAGTACGGAGTGCTATTTCACCATGTCTGGGTCGGGCTGGGTGAGTTCGGGTTTGACATCATTTACTATTCTGTCCATATATAGTTTTACAACTCAGATGAGGCTGAGTCGGCTCTACCGAACTTCGCAACGCCGTGGCTCAAGTTCGGTAGACACGGCGTCCCCCCGTCATTGTCTCTATAGGGAGGATTTTAGTGTCATATGTACGGATTTTGGGGTTTGTACGGAATTGCAATTCGGTGCTATTTCACCGTGTTTGGGTGAGTAATCAAGTAAATATGTACTTTGTTACTACTAGCCACCACTGCAAATCTGCAAGCACACACACACACACAGTGTTGCAAGACCACTGTGAGCTTGTAGATGATCTACTTTGGTTCTCAGTTCTGAAGTCACTGAACGGCCCTGCGTACCACCTGTTTCGAATTTGCACATAATGCAGGAGGCAGCAGTGCGACCCGTTAATAAAAACGAGTGCTTCCAAACTCCAACACAGAATTTCTTGACAGAAAGTAGCTCATAACATATGTCTACAGGTGGATTTTTATTAAGCAAAAGCTCGGATAATTCAAAGAGGATAATTCAAGCTTGGCCTAGAACTGCAATGTTGGTGAGTTTAACGTTGTTTAATACAAGCAGATCGCAAACGCAAATTGGATGAATGGGGAGTCAATGGAGGGTATTGTAACTCTAGATTCATCCCATTATTAAAAAAAATGCAAATTGTGGCTAGGATCCCATAACCTCATCTGAAAGAGACACATAGGCATAATGGAAACAAAACCCTGAACCTGTGAAATACGTTTCATGGCACGGACGGCCACGGTTCACGTACTGCAGTTCTAGTGGGAAAAGTGCCAATTAAGACAGAGAGAGCATTGGTCCGAGATGAGACAGTGGAGGCTTGTAAAGAAGAAGAAGGAGAATCCTCTAACTGGGTTAGAGGATTTCTCTCTTTGTCCATTAGCTCCGTAATGAACCGCTGGCCTTTTATGACTGCGGCCGCCTCTTACAGTGTCAGTTTCCCTTTCTTCCATCAGGCCCCGTCTCAGCCAAACCCTATACTTCGATTAGAAGTCACACTGGCAAGGTTTTCTTTTTGTTTTTATTATCACTATATATATATATATATATATATATATATATATATATTTCAGGGGTGCTAGCCCCTCCTATATCCAGCTTTTAGCGTGTGTCCACAAACTGCGCCCTACACAAACTTCCCATTGACAATGAATGGATAATTTCACGTCGTAGTGTCTGGGCAAATAGGCATAGTGTCTATTTTTGTCCTACACAAATAATTAAATTCCCATTGACAATGAATGGAGAATTTCACCTCGTAGTGTCTGAGCAAATAGGCATAGAGTCTATTTTACGTCATGATGATGTACGATGATAAGAGCGGGTGTGATTTTCTTTTAAATATATATGTAGGCTATTATTATTATTATAATATATTATTATTGCTGCAAGGATTTGAACTCACTGCAACCGTGCATGGCATCCCCATTTTGGGGCGTGCCATTATAGGCCTAATATATTCAAAACATTTATAATATTTAAGTCGTTGTGAGCTTGTAGAACACGTCGTTTTAAGACGTGTGAAAGTGTTTCAAAGCCCTTGGCTCCTCTTGCGGTCTGTATTAATTGTGTCACCAACGTGTCGCAGGGGAACAATACAGCGTTCATTGCATACCATTGATTTCTTTTGATTGATTTTCTTTTGTTTTTCTTTTGGGGTGAATAGTCAGCGTTACACACAGGTTCACATGCACTGGGAAAGCACTGTGAGCATAGAGTGTTATTTCAGACGACCTCTCTGGTGACAGGGACATTTTTAGACAATGTAGAAAGCTGGAAATACACTGTCGCAAGTTCAGCATGGGTTCTGTACCTGTGAAAAGCACATCCTTGTGCTTCTAAATCCCGTTAATCTCTCATGGGCTGCATTGTCTTTTCACAACAAACTATGTGCTGCCTCTCTTTCTCTTATACATGTATACTCTGCTTATTATTATTAGCTCTGCTTATTATTATTATATTTGCTTATTGGTACCGCATGTACCTGTATGTACTCTGCTCATTTTCATGGTTCTATTGTGCTTTGAGTATGCAGTTTTTTTCCACAAGAACTCTGCTATTTATGGGTTGAATTGGTGGGATGGGAGTGGCAATCTTTGGGAGAGCTTTTGTTTTGTTCTGTTTTTGTTCTGTGTGTATACATGGAAGTATTGTTGTTGTATCGTATGTATTGTATGTACTGTTCATCTGTGTTGAGGACCCCCTCGAAAATGAGATGTGACATCTCAAGGGGTTTATTCTTTCAATAAAATAAATACTGCTCATTTGTGGTGTCGGTATAAGCAAGAGAACCTGTGTTTGTACGTTTCTGAGCGGCGCTATAGCCCCTCCAACGCCAAGACTTTTAATGTTCGCTTTATTCATGTCCCCCACCCCCACCCCCACCCCCCCATGGTTCCAGACTTCGTTCCCGGTCTAATTAAGACCAATTGGCTCCGGGACATTCCCGTTTATAAGGCTTGCCCCCCCCCCCCGCTGTTGCAGTCCAGCCAAACTATAGCTCGTTTGCACTCGAGAAATTGATTTTCCAAACCTTTTAAGTTCTGATTTATTCATTATTTCTTTTCATGAATGCAAAAGTTATATCATCGTGCACACATTCCTGCAGAGACTTCTTCAGCATGCAAGGCTCCATGTGGTTCCCAACCTCTCTCTGGATCAGAGCCAAATTGAAAATCTCACAAGCATTCACACTGATCTGAACACTTACAGTATAGCCCAATGGATGCCGTGTTAACAGATTCTGGGCGGGAACCCCTTTTGGTGTTTTAAGCATTATGTTATACTTTTAGCTATTGAAAAATAGCAGATCTACAAGCTCACAAACTTGTAGATCGGCTGTTGAAAAATCTGCTATTTTTAACTCAAATCTTTGTTTCTGGGGGGTCCCTGGCTGGAACAACATATATTCAGACGGGGGTCGGCGGCCAAATACATACAATGTTTGGAGTCGTTGACATGAAATAGTTTGAGGACCACTGATATAGAAATGTAGGTTTTTCAGAAAACCGTCACGATTTAGAAGACATTTTGTAGAATCGAGCTCATGTCTAAATGGGTTAAGTGGTCAGATGGGTGGGCCCCAGCATCATTTGCATGATCAATTTATTTGTATGATCAGTCGATTGTGTTTCAAAGGATCAAAGGAACTGCTGTAATTCAGTGTAAGTTCCATAATAGACCGTTTGCAAAGCCGCCCCATGCAGACACACTGGAGACTTTCTCCATAGACTGCACTGGGAAATCATGCATTTTCCACATTCAATTATGGATGGATAATTTGTGGTCCCAGAGCTCCAAAAATCTTTTCCTAATCTTGTCAACAAATAAAAGCCTGCAGTTCTATGCTCCGGGAAAAGTGTGCATGCAGTTATACAATTTCAATAAACAAAAGGCAAATCTTTGTTCAAAGAGGGATCTATGGCATCTAATATCAATCAACTATAGCCCACATTAATGCTATAGTGGCGTGGGGCTTAACGAGCAGGCTATAATCGGTATAAAAAAGAAAATAAAGAAATAGCAGGACTTTACATATTTTTTTAGATTAATGTTATATCATCATTAACACTTGAGTGTCTGTGAGGTATTTCTTGACCCATTTAGAGATTTTTAAGTTGATTATCTTTGCCTGTGAAGCTCTCAGAAGGACCAGTTCAAATTGTTTATTTCATATTTGAACAGGGACATATTTGTCCCTGTTCAAATATGAAATAAACAATTTGAACTGAAGTCTTGTGGTGTGTGCGACCCACTACCGTTATTTTAGGCATATATTTATACCATCTCTGTCTATTCGTTTACGGTCAAAATGACCCCCTACCAGAAGATCACAAAGGATTTGCAGGTAGATCACATGACCCTAAAAATATATATAATCAAAAAAGAAAAAAGGCAACTGCCACTTGAATTATAAGGTGACTTCATTGATTGACATCAAATAGGACCCGTCAGCTCAGACCCACAATGCAATACTTTGTTTTCAACAGTGTTGCGCACAAACTCAGTAGCACTACAAAGTCATACAAAGCTAAACAGTGCCAATTACATTCCTGCCCTCTATTTCCCATTCCAAGTGCGTTTCTCTTATTATGTAACAAATTAAAAAAGGGTATCTTTGAAAAACAAAGAAAAGGTCCCGCACACTGTCAGACACTTGTGCCAAAATGTTGCTCTTTGTTAGGTCGACGTTTCGGCCGATTAGACCTTCATCAGGGACAAATGAATTATGTAACACCAGCACCGCTATTCCAAAGTCCCTTCAGGTACATTTTTAAAACTATTTTCAGCAATGGGATAATAATCTTTGGGTAGGTATAGACATTGTTGCTTTGGTCATTTTTAAAGTAGCTCTCAAGTCAAAAAAGTGCGGGCAAAACCCTTAGCTTAGATTGTAAGCTAAGGGTTTTGCCAATTATTTGGGGGCCCACTTGCAATACATCACCGCCCACAGGTTGGGAACCTCTGTGCTGTTGAGAACCCCAACTCACCCAAACACAGCGAAAAAGCATGGATTGGCAATTCCGTACATACAATACTAGTGAAAGCCAAACTAGCGGTCAAAACAGCTAGTAGTATAATATGTAGAGATTTTGGGGTTTTCTAGGCGTGTATATATAGGAATTGCCAGTCCGTGCTATATATTTCAGCGTGTTTGGGTGATGAATGTGGTGCAGTAAAAAAGCTGGGCGTTAATTAATCAGCGTTAAATCAACTGTATCCTGCATGCATCACAGTGTGGAGCTCCCAAGAACCTTTTGACAAGAGTGCTCAGGCTCTGAGTCAGCAATAACACCATCAGGTCGATAGCATACAGGCTTGCAGTTCACGTGGCGTGTGTGTGTGTGTGTGTGTGTGTGTGTAAATGTGTTCTGGTGCCCATGTGTGTGGACAAGTATGTGAATGTGTATGTATTTGTGTTTGTGTGCAAGACAATAGTGTAGTGTGTGTGCGTGCTTGCTTGCATGTGTGCGTGGACAACTTTGTGAATGTGTACTGTATGTACTGTATTTGTGTGCAAGACAACATATTGTGTGCCTGCCTGCCTGCTTGCCTGCCTCCTTGCCTCCTTGCCTCCTTGCCTGCCTGCCTGCCTGCCTGGCCTGCCTGCCTGCCTGCCTGCCTGCCTGCCTGCCTGCCTGCCTGCCTGCCTGCCTGCCTGCCTCCCTCCCTGCCTGCCTGCCTGCCTGCCTCCTTGCCTGCCTGCCTGCCTGCCTGCCTGCCTGCCTCCCTGCCTGCCTGCCTGCCTGCCTGCCTGCCTCCCTGCCTGCCTGCCTGCCTCCTTGCCTCCCTGCCTCCCTGCCTGCCTGCCTGCCTGCCTGCCTCCCTGCCTGCCTGCCTGCCTGCCTGCCTGCCTGCCTGCCTGTATTTGAGTATACTGTATGTCCATCAGCCTATCAATCCTCAGCTGGACAGAGGCTTATTCCACTCCTCGGGCTAACGTCAGCTTGGATAGCTCTCCACAGGAGGAGAGGGGCTCCAAACCGACGTCGATACACGTAAGGCTCTCACCAAGGCACAGCTAGGCTGCTGAACGCTTGATTGAATGAAGCTTTAGAGTGGTCTTTGAGAGCAAAGCCCTTTGACAACAACAGATTCTGCAGTCGGTAAGCGCTGACACACACTAACCTCTGAGGTTATAACACAAAGAACAGGAAGAAAAGGCCCTTTGTTTGGATTAATCCATTGAGACCTGGAACGCATCCATGTCACGTTAGCGTTTAACCACATTAACCATTAACCCATTTTGGGGCGGGAACCCCTTTTGGTGTTTTAAACATTGTTATAATTTAGCTATTCAAAAATAGCAGATCTACAAGCTCATAGCGCGCCACCGAGTGGCGCGCTATGAACTTGTAGGTCTGCTATTTTTGAAAAATCGTTAAAATGTGCCTCAAATCTTTCCGAAAATTGTCATGATTTAGAAAACCTTTTTTTTTTTTTTTTCGACGTCAGGCCTGAATGGGTTAATGTCATGCACTATTAGCTATAAAGCTACAGAAAGCCAGTCGGCTGCTCACACATATACAACTTACAACAGCGGTCCGAATTGCGAACACTATACTACCATGGAGCCTGTTTACTTCTGACCCCTGTTTCAAGTCACTGTACTGTACTCTTAATATGCTTATCCAGAAAAGTTGGGGGGATGGGGGAGTGGGTGGGAGAGGATGAGCAAGCTAACTGTATCTGTACATGTCTGTATTGTCTATTGTGCACTGTCTATTTGTGTAACTGCACTGTACTGTATGTAATGTTTTTACCTGTGTACGGGACCCCCTCTAAAATGAGATGCCACATCTCAAGGGGCTATCCTTTCAATAAAGTCTAAAGTCTAAAGTAAACAAGTGTAATGCTTTATCATGTTGTCGTCCACAGTTTTTGCATCGACTTGTGCTTGCATTTGAAATCTATATACTGTGAAATAAAAGCTTCAATCAATCAAATCAATCAATCAATCAATCACTTAGTTAGGCCTACTTATATCCATTAAGCTGGCTGCTGCAAAGAAGTGCTTCTTTGCAGCAACAATAAGGTATATCCACTTCCTTCCGTCATGGCCATCTTTTCTATGGTCCTTTGTACCTTATGGCAGGGGTTCTCAACGTTTTTGGCCGGGGACCCCCGGAAATGCTTTGGCAATGTCTCGGGACCCCCGCCCCGCCCCCTCCCGACCCCCAATATAAATTGACTGCTACAATAACCTTAAACCATTTTGGGCGGGAACCCCTTTTGGTGTTTTAAGCATTGTTATAATTTAGCTATTGAAAAATAGCAGATCTACAAGCTCATAGCGCGCCACCGAGTGGCGCGCTACGAGCTTGTAGGTCTGCTATTTTTGAAAAATCGTGAAAATCTTTTTTTTGAAAATAATTTGGGGACCCCCTAAAATAATTTGGCGACCCCCCGAGGGGTCGCGACCCACGGGTTGAGAACCCCTGTTGTAAACAAGTGTAATGCTTTATCATGTTGTCGTCCACAGTTTTTGCATTGACTTGAGCTTGCATTTGAAAATCTATATACTGTGAAATAAAAGCTTCAATCAATCAAATCAATCAATCAAGCAATCACTTAGTTAGGCCTACTTATATCCATTAAGCTGGCTGCTGCAAAGAAGTGCTTCTTTGCAGCAACAATAAGGTATATCCACTTCCTTCCGTCATGGCCATCTTTTCTATGGTCCTTTGCACCTTATGGTACGCCAAGTCACTTGTAGGCCTCACTTTCCATCCCTTTCTGGGGTCCAGTCAGTGTAATGTGACTCTTGAGATTGTGGTGACATAAACGCTAGTACACCGGGCTACAAGATCTGTACGCAGCATTTACACTTTTACAATGTGACGCCAGTGGTCACGATTCAGCAATACAAGATCTAAAAGCTTGTATAATTGCCTATATGGCTTTGGCATTTGGTGTGTAGAGGAACATATTAGCTGACCTAGTAGATCCCTTGGGGAACCGGTCAACTAATTAGGATTTAAGTTGATATTAAATCAGGTGTCCCTGAAAAAATCACACCCGTGTGAACTGAGTGGTGTAAGGTCTTATATAGACTGATCAGCTGTGGTCTGACGTAATGTCTGACGTAATGAAATCACGCCCGTGTGAACTGGGTGACCATAGCAACCATGCTCATTTTTTGAGTGGTGTAAACCACTCCTACAACTGGCTTTTTTGTGCAGAAAAAATGAGCATGGTTGCTATGTTCAAAATAATTTCTGACGTAATTAAATCACACCCGGGTGAACTGGATGACCGTAGCAACCATGCTCATTTTTTCTGCACAAAAAAAGCCAGTTGTGAAATCACATCCGGGTGTGATTTCATTACGTCAGACATTACATCAGACCACAGCTGATCATGCTATATAAAACCTTACACCACTCAGTTCACACGGGTGTGATTTTTTTGGTACGGACAGACACGTAAACTAACAAAGCCAGTTGTAGGAGTGGTTTACACCACTCATGCTCATTTTTGAGTGGTGTAAACCACTCCTACAACTGGCTTTGTTAGTCTGTCTGTCTGTCTGTCTGTGCAAAAAAAATTAGCATGGTTGATGCTGATTGGTTGATGCTGATTTCATTACGTCAGACATTACATCAGAACACAGCTGATCAGGCTATATAATACCTTACACCACTCAGTTCACACAGGTGTGATTTTTTTTGGTACGGACAGACACGTAAACTAACAAATATGAAATCACACCTGTGTGAACTGGGTGACCATAGCAACCATGCTAATTTTGTTTGGTACGGACAGACACGTAAACTAACAAAGCCAGTTGTAGGAGTGGTTTACACCACTCAAAAAAGAGATCAAAAAGAGAGACACCATATTCACCTACAGCTACAGTATAAGACATTTTAATGCAAATACAACCTATTCGGTCTCACTGACCTTCGTCAGGTATCCCAGAGCCACGCCCGGCTATGCTCTTCTACGCCACGCCCTAATAATTAGGCTAAACTGACACTCAATCTCAATCTGGACGGCTGACCTTGCTGGCAGGAATTCAATGACCTGCTTGTGATTCCCGCGGAACCACAGTGTCCCACCAAGGATCAAGGCACTCATATCCACCACACCTTGAGTTTAGATTGGAAAAATAAACCCAACGTCAGATAAATTATGCATCACGCCTTTGAGGAATTGTTTCTGAGGCGGAAAAATGCGGTCAGAGTGTGTGTCATTGTCTCCACATAAAGACGGCGTACGGGCGTACAGTGGCCGCACATGAATATTTCAGCGCAATATATATATATAACAACCTCGCATTGTTTATTCATGTCGCAAAGCCCAGACGATCCGGGCTGCCATCTTGGAGCCCAAACAGAGCCATTTGCAGCCAGGGCCCCATGATTCTCCTCTCCCTGGAGGACGTAATGATGTGCTAGCATCAGCAGCTGTAGCCGAGGATAACAATTCTTCCTCTCCTCTCTAAACCTCCCTCCCTCCCTCACTCAAACACCTTCTGTTTTCCGTGGGGGCGGGGCTAGCTAGGGGGGTTGGCGGGCGGGGGTGTGTAGGTAAAAAAAACAAAAAAAGGTCGGAATGGAATTACCGTGAAAATCCACATCCCACACACTGAGAGGTTAACACATTTAGGCCTGACGTCGAAATTGGTTCATCAGTGGTTCTCAATATTTCATGTCAAGGACCCCAAAAATTATATGTAATTGGCCCCATCTGAAAATATGTTGTTCCAGGAACCCCTCAGAAGCAAAGATTTGAGTTAAAAACGTTGGCTCTGAAATAATATATATTCAAAGATTTGTGTGCCGCGCTGAGCTTGTAGATCTGCTGTTTTTCAATAGCTAAAGTATAACATAATGCTTTAAAAACACCAAAAGGGGTTCCCGCCCAAAATGTGTTAAAGGAATGGCACGGCAGAGGGAGGGCACATACCGTGAAAGGACTGTTCAAGAGGCAAAAGGTGACGGGTTGAAAGAAAAAAAAAAGAAAGCATTTTCTCATCCTCATTCCACGCCGGCGCCATCAAAGACAGCGGGGTCTCTTCATAAATAAGTCAGGCTGGCGGTAGGGCGCCGTCGAGGTGATGGTGTGTGTGTGTGTGTGTGTGTGTGTGCACGTTGTACGTTCTTCACACACACCCATACAGAGGACGCGAGGACACATCATATTTTACAACAAACACGCTTATACACACAAATAGGAAAACAAGCAGCAACAGGTGGCCAGCCCAGACTGTTGTTACTTCCACATCACGCCTTTGCGATGTTGCACGTCGTCACATGGCACACAACAGGTGAGCGACAACAGAGGGACTTTGTTTTTTGAGAAAATTCCAATGCAAGAAAAGAAAAAAATCAGAAACAATCAGAAACAGTCCATTGAAATTGTCTGTCTGCAGACATACTGTAACACTTGAACCCTAAGGTAGGCGGACCAGATGTCCCCTCGTTGCGTGCGTGGGACGGTCCCTCGTTTACAAGACTTTTCAGGCGTCCCATATTAAGACCCTGCATGTCCCACATTGTGACTGGCAGGCAGGCATCATTGTTCAAAATGCCCTAATAGTTATAGTCCCCGAATAGTTGGCTTTCTGCTGTAAAGCTCTCTCATTGTCTCTTTTCCTGCAAGATGTGTTGTTAAAATAACATGATAAATATGATCCCCTAGGCTACAGTACCAAGTTGGCCATATACCACCCACGACCAAAATGTGCATTTTAAAACAAAATGTGAGACACCAGAGGGGTTTAATAACAAAATGATAGTCAATATTAGGCCTATGGTCAAATATGACATCAAGGCATTTAACACTAGTGTTTGTGTCTGAGAGGTCTTTCTGACACATTTTGAGATTTTGAAGTTGATTATCTCAGAAGGTTCCCCTTCCATGACTTTTCCTAAATATTTGATTCAAATCATGTTTGTTTTTTTGTTATCTGAAACATTTTCTAAATATGATTTTATGCATACTTATACCATCCCTGCCTAATCGTTTTCGGTCATAATGACCCCTTCCACCCTTCGTCCCCTCACTTCACACCTCCAGACAGCCTATTGTTCAAGTCAAAAGACAATGGCTGACCCCACACCCCGCTGGGGGGGTTGGGTCAAAGCGTCTGGAGACAGTATAGCCAATAACATCACAGGCGACCTGAATTCAGCTTGTGTGATAGGTGCGAGTGTTAAGTGATAAGTTGCTACCCCCCCCCCCCCCCCCCCCCACCCCCCATCCCACCCTGCCCCACACAAGTGATACTTCGGTCCCTCAAATGAACAGTTTGGATCCGGTCACCCTATACCCTAAAGCCAGGCAGCATCACCACGCGACCAATTCCTCTGGAGACTCCTCTACTCCATCCGAGGAATCACTGGACCTGTAAGATTATAACCCTGATCTGAAACTGATCTGTTCTTTGATCACACCCGACAGGAGGCAATTACGTCCAAGACAAAGTCATCTGAGCGAAGGTTATGAAAACGCAGTACCGGGAAGATGGATAGGAGGACATTAGCACCTGATTACAGTGCATGCATGTATGACTTTGGGGGACGTTCTATTAGCGTGGAATATTTTGACATCAAAACCAAAAGCACTACAAGAGCATCACTGATGTTTCAAGCCTAGTTAGAGCATATCTAGCCTCGGAAACCCAGACGTTTTGATTTCCAGGGAGAGAAAAAAAAGTCTGGGACCGAGAGCACTTCAATTCGGCATAGAGTAGCGCAAACGTTGATCACTGTCTCTCTGCTGATTTCTGATCGTCTGCACCTTTGTTAAATTGACCCACACACACACACACTCCTCTCTCTCTCTCTGTCGCTCTAATTAATTAGTCTCATGTCGTGGATGAGAACCGCAAGGTTCCCATGTTCGAACCCGGGCTCCCCCATGCAGAGTTAGTGTCGAAGTGTCCTTGAGCAAGACTCTGAACCCCTAATTCCTCCCAATGTGCAGGTTGGTGCCTTGCATGGTTTAAATGATGGATAAGGGGTCAGGACAACGAGGCCTTTTCGTGGAGGGGTCAGAATGAAATTTGGACTTAGACTGTTTTTCGTCTGTGGTACTTTTAATCAGTATAATGTTTCTCCTGTTTTAGGTGTGTTTTTAGGTGTTATTTCTTCTTCGTTCCCCCCTTTTTCTTGCAGAGTTTTGTTATGTTGTTGACTGTGTTACCGTCATTACATTGATCCTGAGCTATGCAGCCTGAAAAGCCTTCCAGTGAGTGGACGACGAGCCAACAACATGCTGAGTGCTGCTGACACAGTATAGCATCCCCACCGCGGGCCCAGCAGGACTCCAACACTACGTGCTCCATGAACAATCTCTCGTGGGTTTTATGTTGATATCCCTCCCCTAGATCCTCCTCCATGGGAAGCCGCCTGCTTCCCACATAGTTATGCTGCTTAACTAACCGCCGTCCCCACCTGGGGAGTCTCCCATACACAGACCAAGAAGGTATCTGAGGTAACAAAGGCCTGGCGGAGGCTTATAGCCATCATCCATCCATTGTTATTGTGCTGCCTAGACTAGAATATAGTGTGTGTCAAATCTTAACTAGGTACAGACTCAGTGAGCACAGTCTTGCGATCGAGAAAGTCCGTCATACATACTGGAAGACCTGTCTCATGATGACTATGCACCCACTGCACACAAAATGAAGTGGAAACAGAGCTACATTTCCTAACCATCTGTCTACTTTACCAAGACACCAGAGACTATACTTCCCACAGATTACAATCACCCACAGAGATTTTGAAAACATGACAAAAAAAACTCCCATATCTGCTGGGTGATCGTATAACAATGTGCAACAGCACTGAGATTTGTGAGCTTATGTTGATATAGGAGAAGAATATCAAATGGAACACAACCACCCTAAAGACTAATCATTGTGTGTATTCCTCCACTATCTGCATGGAGTGATCTTGATACATATAGAAATTGATTTATTGGAGATTCCTTTCTTCTCTTTCTTTCTCTACTTTCAATTGCACATATACATTTTGTTTTGATTGTATTGTTCCACTTTTTGCTTTGGCAATGTATTGTAAACGGGTGGATGTTTGGACGACGGCGTCCACGTTCACCGACACGTCCATGCCTTCTGGAAAAACGTGCCTGCCGCGCCACCGACAGTCGTTAACGAGGGGGAGCTGGAGGCGCTACGGTCGGGCGTCTCATCTATACCGCTTTACCATCTTTCCCCCAAGGCTAATCTGACAGCTGTTGTATGCTACAGCGCACCCCGGGAAGCCCATCTCTCAATGTGATCTTGTGTCTTAACCCATGTTGGGCGGGAACCCCTTTTGGTGTTAGCATCATGTTATGCTTTAGCTATTGAAAAATAGCAGATCTACAAGCTACGAGCTTGTAGGTCTGCTATTTTTGAAAAATCGAAGAACGACTGACATAGAAACATAGCTTTTTTACAGAAAACTGTCAGGATGTAGAAGACATTTTTAGAATCTGATCTCAGGTCAGAATGGGTTAATGTGATCCCCAAACCGCTGTAATGAGGCTGCATGTACAGTATACGAGATTCCACATACTAGATGCCTATAGGGGTGGGATTATATCCATATATATCGCCGCGATATATACTGTAAATATAATAATATTGTATCATCCTCCCAATATTGTGATATTGATTAGTTAGTACTAGTACTAGTAGTAGGCTACCCATCCATTGTTGTGGACAGACAAGTTACAAAGTCAGTATTTTACTGTTAGAGGAGGCAAGATTCATGTACTTATTGGCCAGTTTGTGACACAAAAAAATCATGTAAGATCTTGGAATAAATACATAATTTCAGATTTTTGCCTTTTAAGGTGTTTTTTTTCTTCATTTTCAGTTACAGATATTGTGATATATCATTGGTGAAATATCTTGCAATAAGTTTGAATATCGCAATGTATTGAATATCGTGATATTATCATTATCAAGGGCCTATAATGTCACCACAGATATATCATATTGTGAAGTACCACCCCTGGTGCCTCAATTTGAACTATAGATGGCCAAAGGTCGAGAAGGTCAATTATTGATAAACGCATTGCCGCACATCACTTGTGAACTATTCATCATGGTCACTTGACAATGAGCCACGCAACTCAAATCGCAAGCAAAGCAAAAATCCAGAGAGTTAGCATTCTTAACACACGTATACAGTACTGTCTACTTGTCTAGGGTGCTCTTGTTAGATTAGAATGCTGTCTTTCTTGCCGTCTCTCTCGTCTCCCCCTGGCTCTTTCACCGACGTATTCTCTCTCACCCCTTTTCCCCAAGTTCACTCCGTCTTCTACTCTCCTTCCTCGCTGCCGTGTCAGAGCAATCGCTCTTCCCTGCAGCCTGACGCACGGAGGATCAATAGCCTTTCTTCCTTCCTCCGTGGCGTGGGTAACGGTGCATGAATTCATGGATAAGAGACAAGAACAAAAGCCACGGTTTCTTGGTTAAGGTTTTATTCGGTTTTCCGTCAGTGTTCGGCAGAAAGGCCCTATAGGTAAGTTCTTCAGGGGGAAATAGAGCTGATTGACTTCTGTTTGAGGACTCGGACTGCAAACCTCTAGTTTGGCATGGAATTAGCCCTCCATTTGAGATCAAATTAAGCAGTTTCCCCCCGGTTGGGTTTCTGGTAAACCAAGTGATGTTACATCACTGCATATTGACAGGCTAACGAGCACCACTCGCATACATTATACCCATTGAACTGATTGAGAGGAGGTTATATCTACGCTAAATGATTACCATATAGGACCAGTGGCCAATCAATGATTTGATTCATTGATTGATTGTTGGTTGGTTGGTGGGTAGGTGGACGAGCCAATGTTTCTAGTTCATGAAAATGCTGATGCAGTGAAGTCACTGGCTCAGAGTAGTTAAGACTATATTGATTCATTCGCTTTAGCCTCAGATGGAAAACCGCACGCACGCACGCACGCACGCACGCACGCACGCACGCACGCACGCACGCACGCACGCACGCACGCACGCACGCACGCACCAATTAAATACGATATAAACACTGTGTCTCTCTTCTCCCTCCATTTGTAGGCATTGCAGTCGCTCATCCCACCATCTAGGGTGTATCCACAGTGGGACTGCTAACAAGATGTTGCCTATTAAGATCCCGGGATTGGTGGAAGTCTTTAACTATGTCATCAACGCATGCAGCACATTTATAGCAGGCGTTCGTTTGGACTATTCCCTTCCATTTGTCCACGGCAACTCTTTGCTAATTGAGGACGAGGGACCGACGATTAATTAACGCCCGCCCGCCGCGTCCCCACGCACTGTTTACCTTGACGATGTGGCTTACGACGAGCCCTGATTAAAACGGGACTGCCACTCACATTCATCGTCTGCGTCAGGTTGCATGAACGCCCATCGCCGTGCGTGCTAGTGACCATTTATTTTGTCCGCCGCTGCGGCGGCTTGTGTGAGACGTTGCTCTACAATTTAGGCATTTATCAGACGCTCTTAATCCACAGCGATTTACAGTGAGCAAGAATAGTGGCATTTTAGACCAAGTGCTGCGGGCTAAGATGGACTCAGATGGCGGCAGATTGGGAGTGAGTCTGCAGTTCTGATTGCAATGGGAAGTGCATTCCATAGTTTTGGAGCCAGAAGGGAGAAGAGCTCTAAATCTATCAGGCTCATGATAATATCACAGATGGAGGAACAGAGGACAGCTGTGAGCCTTGAATTGGGATTGTATAGGTTTTTCTTTTAACACTAGAACTTAACTTTTGTCAAACCATCAATATACCCGGGTATATTTTACCCAATGTAATATATTCCATAAAATATATTTCTCATCAAAATATATTGAAGTACAGCAATACATGGCAATTTGAGGTATACTTCTTAAAGATTTCATTATGACTTTTCATAAAACATTGTGGTTATTACTTTAAAACATATTCCTAAAAACAACAATGGAGCTGGGAACTTCTCCTTTGGTCCACCCATTCCTGGAACATGGTCCAGTTAAGTAAGTAAAAATAAAAAGCCCATTGTGGGTGTATGGGATTTGTCTCTATACTCTATCACGGAATCCAGGTGAAATTCACCCGAACAAAAAAAAACAGGGATGTGGGCAGGGAAATAAACATACATTCTATGATGTCACTGAGCATCATGAAGGTATTGCATGACCCGCCACAGAGTCTCAGACATCAGCAACATTATGAAAATCACACATAAACATGTAATTGAGTGGGTGAAAATCAACCAGGTTTAGTGTTCTATTAGGGTTAACCTACAGTATAAGAACCTTAGGGGTCTCTCAACCTGTGAGCCCCCCACCCTTACCTGCCAAGCTCTCCTTACTGTCTCTAATAATAAACCATGCAAAACAACTACAATACCAAAATATCTATGGGTACAAGTATAGCCGTTTCCATGCATGCTCTCCTTGTGGTGATTTGTGCCCTGTGCATTTAGATGAAATATTACACCTGCTGCTCATGCACGCTCCGGTCGCTTTGTGGACAAAGCGCCACACGGAGATCTGATGCACGAAAGGTGCACGGGCTGTGGACATAAATAGAGACTCGTCGGATTCTAATTAGCCCCTCTGTCTCCCTTCCATCTGTGCGAGTATATGCGCCCGGGCGAGAGGATAGAAAGCCGCCTGGCGGCTGGCCCCTGTTTGGGCCATTAGGCGTTTGATGAATGTCCCCGGGAGCGCCACGCGGGAGGGTGGGACCGCGGCGCGGCGCCCGGGCGGCGGCAGGCGGGTGGACATAATGACTCCACGCCAGTAGAATAAACAGATACGCGGCGGGGATACTCGGGGTGCCAAGCCCAGCGGCGAGCGTCCACACACCACAGACGTGTGTGAAAAGAAAAGCAAGGAGGCGACGAGAGGCGGTCAGAGAAGAGAAAAACGATGGAAGAAAGAAAGCAATGCAAGGTGTTTGGCTGAGGCATGGATACGACAATTAAACACAGTCACTGCATCAGAGAGAGAGAGAGAGAGAGAGAGAGAGAGAGAGAGAGAGAGAGAGAGAAAAAGAGAGAGAGACAGAGAGAGAATGGCCCCCGAAACGCAGCTGTCTCAACATGAGCAAGCACGTCGGGGGGGAGAGAAAAGAGGAGACAGCCACAGACGGAGAAAATTGTAGATGAGAGCTTGCGAGGAGGATTGGAGGCCTGTGTGTGTGTGTGTGTGTGTGTGTGTGTGTGTGTGTGTGTGTGTGTGAGGGAAGGGGGTACAGAGACTGTGTGAAAGCTTTTCATTTGAATCAGATGATAGTAATCTTCACTACTGTGCTGCTGCAGGCCTCACTAAAGCAGCCGCTCTACCGACTGCGAGCTATATGATGTTACCAAAGTGAGTCTAGGCTCAAATAAAAAAAAAGCACAAGGCTGTCTTTTTGCCGAGGATGAGCAATCGCCCCCAAACCACAACCCAACTCACCCGCCCTGTGAGCCACACATGAGCCTCGCAGGTCTGCATGCTTCCCTTCCACCCTGCTCTCATCCTCCTCCTCCTCCTCCTCCTCAGTCATCCCACCCCCTCAAAGACCCCAAAGCGAAGCCTCGAAAACGCGCCTGTTTGTTGACACGGCTAAATGAGTTTGTCGTCATTAAAATGGCACCGGGGGGAGGGAGGGGGAGGGGAGGTCTCGGCGTCAGTGAACCGCGCTGCCTTTAATGCAGCCAGAGAGAAGACTATACAGTCAGAACAAGCACCGCGGCATGCTTTCTGGCAGAACGGCATGCTTTCTGGCAGAACGGCGGTTGCAAATAAGGAGATGGAAGAGAATATGAGAAGAGCATGTGAGTGTGTGTGTGTGTGTGTGTGTGTGTGAGAGTGTGTGCTTTGCATGTGTGCACGCGTGGGCGTGCGTGCGCCTGCCTGTGTCTGTGTATAGGCGTGCACGTACGGTCGTGCGTGCGTGTGTGCGTGCATGCGTGGAGGGAGTTTCTCCGTTCCGGGTGAGTAGACTCTCTCACTGATAACAACCACAGACGAGCAGACCAAGCCACGTCTAACGAAGCGCCACGGTGCTCCTTCCTGAATTATGCACGATGACATCTTACACATCCATTTGTCTGGGTTCTCTCTGTGGGGACAGAACTACTTGGCTTCATGACAGCGTGCGTGGCTGCGTGCGACCGTGCGTGCGCACATTTGTGGCCGCGCATGTGTCCTGTATCTGTGTGTGTCGTGTCTCTATAACACAATAAAAACCTAAACCGCCGGCCGCCACCGTGTCTGGCCATCGCACAATGTGCCGCCAACGTGTTTTATGGATTTAATCCTATAGTAAACACGCCACCGTCAAACACAAACCGATGGTGGGCCCGGGAAATGAATGGCCCAGGTCTGCATTGTGAAACGATGCATGTCTTAACCCATTCTGGGCGGGAACCCATTTTGGATTTTTAAGCATTATGTTATACTTTAGCTATTGAAAAATAGCAGATCTACAAGCTCGTAGCGCGCCACCGAGTGGCGCGCTACGAGCTTCTAGGTCTGCTATTTTTGAAAAATCGTGAAAATGTGGCACAAATCTTTGAATAGCCTATATATTCTTTCAGAAGACTTTTTTATTTATTTCGACATCAGGCCTAAATGTCTTAAGCTTATGTTTTCTAAGGTAAAGACTCGGGGCTCCATTCTCTCTACAGCCGTTGGCAGAAGCCAATATCTGTAAATCCATGCAGGAACGGAGACATGCAAATGGCACGATTCCCAGCTGCAGTCTATACATATATAGCTATATGCGCGGCCGGGGGTAAGAATCCCCCTAAACGCGAGAAAAGAAACAGTGAATCTGCATAGAATAATTCTTAGAGGAATTAGACGGATCTACAGCCGGCAGTAGGCCCGTATACGCACTCACTCACGGTGATGTAATGCAGTGAGTGCAGTCGGTCAGGGGAGGCGAGTTGCTGGCTTTTTAGCTGACGTCTGGGGGTAATGGGAAATCTGCATGCGTTTTTCCTTCAGTCCTCGGGCGACTATGCTAAACTATGCTAAACTTGACAGAGGGCCGATTGAAATAAATGATGGTGCCCCGGTGTTCTCAGCTGCAGCCCAGCTAGTGCCCGAGAGCGACTGCTGTAAGCTGCACGCGCGCACGCGCAGGCGGTTGAAAGAGCATATGAGAGAGAGAGAGAGAGAGAAAAGGCGAGAAATATAGCCCAAGCACCTGTGTGCTTTTGAGTGTGTGCCTGTGTGTGTGCGTGCGTGCGTGCGTGCAGTGCGTTTATCTCACTAGCTGAACGCCACAGTGCTCGCCCGCATCCCGACGGCGCACGTACACACTCGCACATGTTTATCTGTCAGAGCGCATAGGCAGCTGCTACAGAGCATAAGTGAGGGCCAGCTAGTTTCCGTGCTCCGTGTGTAAGTGCCCCGGGAGCCTTGATTGATGGACGTGTCCGACAGCCGTTAAACATTCTCAGATTTACTCGGGCGCTGATGATGAAGCAATCATCAGCCGCACAGGCTGCAGCACTGACGTAAATCCAGCCAGCCATGGCCTGTCACGCAGATATGCAGAGAGAGACACTGACGAACGCACAAACACACACAGATATTCTTGCACTGCTGTATTTGTGAGGACTTTTTGTTGACTAATTTCCGTCTGAATCTCTAATCCAAAACTTGGACCATGCACAACCACCACCAGCTCAAGCGTATATGCCCTACTATATATACTTAGTTGACAAACTCAATACTTGGTCCACTCCTTTTTGTCGCTCTACACCAGATCTCTTCACCGAACATATCAGATCTACAAGCTGACAATGCGGCACAACACTACACGTTGTGAGCTTGTAGATCACCAAGGTTCAAGTGGTTACATTTTAACTCTAAAGAACACGTAGTTCTCACAAAGATAGCGGTACGAGCACACAGCACAAACACACACACACACGGACGGACACATGCACGCGCAAACAGGCGAGCATTCATGACAGCGTAATGATGATGATACGAGGGTGGAGGACAGAGAGAAAAGGGATTATTGTGGAAGGCAGGGATGGAGGAACGACTGGAGGAATTCATTCAGGCACACAACAAACGGCCACACCCTCATGTGCCTCTTCCTCTTGACACCGTTCTCATAAATGATATCAACCCACATCCTCAAAACGCACGTGTTGGCACATGCAAACACACGTGTTGGCACATGCAAACACACGTGGCTGCAGGCAGAGTGCAAGAGAGAGAGAGATACATGTCAAGATCATATTGACACACACAGAGCTAGCAACAGAGAGACAGGCTACAATTTGTAAGTCATTGTGAATGAAACCCATGCAGCGACAGGAAGCTAGAAACTGATTCCTGGCGCTGTGATGGGCATGTGATACACAGAGATTCAATAGGTGGCTTCAATAGATGCTCCAATGACACGATGCAGCATCAAGTCATTTGTTTTTGTTTGATCTTGATCATTTCACACTCTCTCCCCCAATTACTGCTGCTTTGTTCCAAAAAAGGAACACAATTAATTATTGTTGTTGTTAACAAGTTCCCTGTTTTAAGTGTTTATTTATTGAGCAAGCAATTTCAATAAATGTCTAATTTGTAGGCTAATTTGTTTATCTAAAATAACTGTGTTTAACATGAAATAAAAAAAGATCCCACAAAATGTCAGCCCAGCCCAGGAAGGTTTGGTCAAAAGTTGTCCACAATCAAACACATTGGCCCAATTATTATAGTGGGGAGATATCATTGATTGGAATTCATTCATTCATTCAATACTGTATGCTCCACTCAAGGTAATGCACAGCTCCAGAATAGAATAGAGTCTGGCCAGAGTGCGACAGCAATCTCTGTTCCCTTATTGTGTGTAATCAATTCCATGTTGGATGAATCACCCTCCAACTCTGATGGTAAGCTTTTATATAGCAGCCTTACCGTTGACATAAATCACTGGGCCCTGGAATGTATATCAATCAATTGATAGGAGAAACACACAATGGAAGTGCTTATGTAGCCTAAAGTACAGTCTAAAACATTAAAGGGAGGAAACCTTTCATTATAGTGCCCTGATTATTTGACAAACTTGAAAGTATTGTGAGGCAAAGTCAGCTTGTTAAGACATCATGGTGACTCACACTTTTACAATAAAATATAATCTGCAAACACACTGTGCTATCCATTTAGAGCACTCCTATGAACAAACTGACAAGAAAACGTTGATACATCCCAACTCACATACATTTAATTGTGAGCAACTTATGCTCAACTTTACGAGGTTCATATTGGATAAATCTCTCTCTCTCTCTCTCTGACGAGCCCTCCATCCTCGCTTCCAGTCATCTCCATACATCCGGCCAACTCATTGGTGCTTTGCGCTCCTGCGTCTTTCTTGAGTACATTATACTCGATTTGTCTTCCAAGAGAGTCATAATCACATGATGCTAAGAGCATGATTATTACAGTTAAGGATAACCAAATCTCCCAACTACCCAGGCTTTTGTGTGTGCTGCTCGGATAAATGAGGCCCAATATTTGCAAGGATCCATTGGCCTTGCCCGGCTCCACAAATACACCTCAGTAATGCGGTCACTCACAGACGTACAGAAATAAATATATGTCTAGTGGCGTGTGCACACACGTGCAAATAACAACCGCTCCCAGGCACGGACATACTGTACAGACGTGCAGTTCGAACAATACTGTACTAGAACATATTATTAAGCTTAGGTCTTGACTGGAACAGAAAATGACAAAAGCAGAGATGACGCCAACCTCTTACTTTTCCAGCCTTTTTTTCTGCTAACGATGTTGCGTATCCAGCGGCCATGCACTGATTTAAAGTGAGCATGTCGCTCAAGTCACTTAGGGCAAGAAAGAAACATCTTTCCCACTCCTCCTACCACATTTCCGTTAACCCTGACCTTCCTTAATTCATCCAGAGAATTTGGAGCGTGTTTTTTTTTTCTTCATCTATTGAGCTCACACACACAGACGCAGCCATTCGCATTCGAGAGCTGCCTGGAGTCAAACATCGGCCTTCTATTGTTAGCCACAGCTCGGCTGGAGTAGTTGAGGGTTAAGTGCCTCTGTCAAAGTCACCTTTAGCAGTAGTTTTTTGACTGTAGTGGTCTGCTTCATGTGTTATGTAGTCCTACGCTCATATTACTGTAGTGGTCTGCTTCATGTGTTATGTAGTCCTATGTTCATATTACTGTAGTGGTCTGCTTCATGTGTTATGTAGTCCTATGCTCATATTACTGTAGTGGTCTGCTTCATGTGTTATGTAGTCCTATGCTCATATTACTGTAGTGGTCTGCTTCATGTGTTATGTAGTCCTACGCTCATATTACTGTAGTGGTCTGCTTCATGTGTTATGTAGTCCTATGCTCATATTACTGTAGTGGTCTGCTTCATGTGTTATGTAGTCCTATGCTCATATTACTCAGAATATACCATATGTACCCGGTGTAGTCTCTGTGTTGTGTTGAATTTGGATTAGACAGACCCTGCATGCAGAACTCTCTTTGGAGACAACCTCCATTTATTCTGCCTTGGTCAGAGCTCCTTGACATGTTTTGCGGCATGCGTACAGCTATTCACTTCCTTGTTTACGGGCCGATGAAATATCATCTCTGAATCTACGGCGCTGTCCATGGTTTTGATCAGAACGCTGATGTTCTGTCCTAATTTCTGATTTAACCCATTTTGACCTGAGATCAGATTCTAAAAATGTCTTCTACATCCTGACAGTTTAATGAAAAAGCTATGTTTCTATGTCAGTCGTTATTCGATTTTTCAAAAATAGAAGACCTACAAGCTCATAGCGCGCCACCGAGTGGCGCGCTATGAGCTTGTAGATCTGCTATTTTTCAATAGCTAAAGCATAACATAATGCTAACACCAAAAGGGGTTCCCACCCAAAATGGGTTAACCAAGCATCTCGTTTAGAATATTAACGCTTCTGAAGAGAGATCAGACGAGGTAGCGCAAGATAGTAGGCCTAATTGAACATTATACCTTCCGGTTTTGGGGGGAAATGGAAGGCAGGGCTTTTCAGAGTAGAGACAATTGACACTGACAACTTCTCACACTGATGAAGACTGGATATGAAGGCTGGATAGCCCAAACGTTTGTCCTGTGATGTAGAGAATAAACCTTTTGAAAGTATATTCTTGGTGTGTGCGTCCTCTTCACCTATTCTACAATGGGGACTTTCAGAGTAAAATCTACCTATATCTGCTTGGCACTCTAGCGCATTTATTCTGAAAAATTCACAGGCAAAAGTAGTTAAAAAAAAATAGTACATCCTGGACGGTTAGCTCAACCGTCTGGGTACCTGCTGAGCCAGCCTGACAGCGTGCCGCGGGTTCGACTCCCAATCCCGACGGCCTTTGCTGTCAGTAATCTGACAGTAATCTGTCAGATTACTGAAACCTATCAATAAAGGCAGAAAAAGCCCCCCAAAAAATAGTACATACATACAGTAATCCTGTGGGTGAAATACTGTGTGAACTGAACCTGAACAGAATGCGAGCTTCTATCGGTGAGGTCCCCCAATCTCTCACTGGGTGTGGTGAGACTACATGCTAGAGAATCAAAAGGACTCTCCCACTGCTACGTTCTCCCTGATGCCTCCTCCCCCAAGCATCAAAGCCAGTGTGTATACTATGAAGTCATCTTCGCTCTCCGGCGATGTGGTGACATTTAAGGCACAGATCCACATCTCTCATCATCACTCACACACTGCCTCTCAGAGCGGGGGATCAGAGGGATCGCAGTACACTAATACAGTGGGTTTTCAACTGTTGGTTCCGGGGACCTCCAGTGGGCCTTGAGGCGGTTCCAGGGGGTCCCCAGCTAAATGATGGAGAGTTGGTATAACCAAATGGACCCTTATTACACATCTTTAACTCTTGAGAGTGTAAAATAAAACCAAATGGTTAAACATTGTTAAACATCTGCATTACTTCATTTACAAGAAGTCTACACAATTAGAGAATGTAAAATAATGGTTATTTTGGTCAACGTTCACCAAAAGCATTGAATTGTACACAAAATGGTATCCAACAGTATCAATAATAAATACTGCTATGTGGAAATACTCTCTTACAAGTTAAAATCCGGAATATCTCATTATGCACAATGTCCCATTTCACAAGTTTTCAAATGTATAAAACTAGAATTTCGCGGGCCTTCGGCCCGCTCATCCCAGAGTTGCGTTGCCCCGCGTTGCGATACAGAAGTCCACAGATACAGAAGTCCACAGTGACACGCGTTTTATGCAGCTGTTTTGTGTTGCAGCGCGTGCGCGCGCGCACGTGTAGTGTTGTTGTTCTTATCCATATATGCGCCTCGGTTCGTCCCGTTTGTTCCACGCCAGGTGTCGACGCAGGCGTTCGCGCAATTTTTGTGTTTGCATTATTGTAACTGTGTAGGCATACCATATTCTGAATTACCAAAAAGAGGACACATGCGCGCGTGCATGTGGATGTGCACATGCGCGTGCACGTCGTGCATGTGCATGTGTCGTGCGTGGGCGGTTCTGTTAAATTCAGATGTCAAAATAATCTATAGCCTAACAATAAATTGATCAAATATGCTCTATATTAGTTATGTATTTATTTAAAGCAGTGGCTCTCAAAGGTGTGATCCAGGGACCCTCATGGTTCCTTGAGGGGGTTCCAAATGGACCCATTATAGGTCTGTAACTCTGAGAGTGTACAAATGGAACCAAGTGGACCCTACAGGTCTGTAACTCTGAGAGTGTACAAATGGAACCAAATGGACTCTTTTATAACTTTTAACTCTGATACTGTACAAATGGAATCAAATGGGACTCTTATGGGTCCATTTGGTTTTACTCTCAGAGTTATGGGGGTCCTTGAAATTAAAAAGGTTGAGAACCTGTATGCAATGGCTTATGTCTTGTAAAAAGAGAGACCAGCCTATTCTCCAAACCATCATATGTTATGCTTTGCTAGGGGCAGGCTGTACACTGTGTGTGTGTGCACGCGTGTGTGTGTGTGTGTGTACTGTGTAACTTCCGGTAGTGTTTCTGGAAGTGTGAAAGGTATCACGAAAAACACGTGGGTCACGTCAGTGGCGGCTGGTGACAGTGGCGGCTTGTCCTAGAGAGGGCGCTATAAAAATATCAAGAAAACATGCACTATAGGTATCATCACATTCAATGGAAGGCTTTGGGAAATACAAAATAAACATGGCATTGCCAAACATGGCTAATTTCACTGCATTTTCCATGTAGATTGAGGCTACAGTGTTTTTTTTTTCATTGTCTTGTTGTTCCATTATGAAAATGAATTATTATCTTTACCTGGCTCCATGTGGCTCATCATTCATGTTTTTCTAGCGTCTGTGTTGACTGTGTGTTAAACTATATGTCAAACTGTGTTGTGATGTTTATGCTGCCCCCAAGTGGTTTGTGGTGTGAATAACATTGATCGCACACATTTTGCGACCCAGTGGCTTCCTGTCGTTTGTATTGAAGACATGTGGACCGCAATGCATTACTCTTCAGTGCTGAGAGTCAAGGGCTACAGTACAGGTGAACGCGCAGCAACATGTGACACTCAGTAACCAATCAGAAACGTCACACAACGTAAACAACATGTGACATTTCATGGCAGCATAATACAACGTGGCAGCATAATACAACTTTTAATCACTGCCTTTGGTTAGTGGTTCCTTATATTATATAATATTTACGTTTCTGGATTGCTAATTTGAAATAAATTACAGGCTGCAGATTTCGTTTCTTCGTCATTCTTATTCACGTTTTATTCCGGGGTTGTGCATGGTGGTGCGGCGCACCAGCGCCCCCTATGGACCGGCCGGCGCTGGGTCACGTGGTGGGGTTGTGAGCCATTGGGAAGGGGTGATGTAGTGTTGCCAGGTCCACGTATTGTAAGCGAGTGGTAGTGTGTGTAAGTATAGGCTGTAGGCTGTAGGAAGTCAGGGTTTGCGGTCTTGTTTACATAGACGTGGCAACAATGTTGGCGGTGCAGCCCATAGATGGTGCAGCCAATGAAAAGAGGGGAATCACGGGATGCAGTGTTGCCAGGTCCGCGAATTGTAAGCGAGTTGTAAGTAGCGTGTTGAATGGCATTTTGTCTGGGCTTGTTTTCATAGACCTGGCAACATGTGAGTGTGTGCGTGCGGGGGTGTGGGTGCTTGGGGAGATATTTGTTGTTGTGAAGAGATACAATTCTGGCGTGGGTGTGGAAGGGAGGCAACGTTGGTGTCAGTGCAATGAGTGATGTTCCGCGGATGGTGTTGAGGGTCGGCGTTCGGCGCGATATGAGGAGATAGCGGCCGAACGACGCGGAGGGTAAGTGTGTGACGTGACTGCCGTGTGAGTGTAGTGTGTTGCAGTGTGTCAGTGACGTGTCAGTGATGTATGCAGTGTGTGACTTTGGGTCCCTTTTCCTGGGTTGGGTACAACTTCTCACTTGTATATATAGATGTATAAAAGTCATTTGAAAATAGATGATCTAAAAGCTCCCAATGTGTTGCTATTTTGGCTATTTTCAAATAACCGCAATGTAGGCCTATATAGGACTGAATTGGGTAATGTATAATTTGTAATAATAATAATCAAAATATGCCAAGTAACTATAGTAATTCAAGTTTTCAAATTTGGTTCCATTTGTACACTCTCAGTTAAATTATCATTGATTTCAGAATTTATCTCAGGGGTCTCAGAGATAGAAATACCATTAAATGGGGGTCCTTAGCCCTAATGCATGGCAAACTGGGGGTCCTTGAAATTAAACAGGTTGAGAATCACTGCTATACAGCCGTAAAAACTTTCTCTTACGGGGGTTTGATTGATTGATTGATTGAAAAATGTATTAACAGTTTGCAGAATTACAGTACATTGCAAGCACAAACTCAATACAAAGGCTGTTAACTGTGAGTGGACGACCCAATTAAGCATTACATTTGTTTCCAACAGGGTCCACCATGTTCAAATCATCAAAAACATTTAGAGACGTACAAATAGACACTTCTATATAGACAAAGGACAGAACAGGAATTCATCATAAAGGAGGTAAAAAGGGAAAAGAAACATATACAGTGAGGGGAAAAAAGGGGTGGGTGGTGGGGGGGATTCACGTTCAGCTCCGTTAATTTGTTTGTTTTCCTTGGAGGAGCTGCGTTGGGTCCCCAAGTCGGCTCCGTGGCCGTACCTTGAGTTGGCTGTGTGGCCGTGACCGGCATCTCTCTTCAAATGGGGTTCCGTGGGGCTAATTAGTGTCAATTTGGGGGTCCTTGACATGAAAAGGTTTGGGAACCAGTGCTTTACACCACTGAGTACGGTAGACTTCATGGCACAACAGCACAAGCAGCCTACTGTATATACTCCCTGCATTCCTGTATAAGTAATCGCTCCACCAGATAGGTAGTGTACATATGCGTGTACAATGTAAACTAGATTTGTGTACTCAGTACTGGCTCATATAATAATTCCCTATTTCCCCATATTTCCGCTTAAGGAACTGCTTACTCAAGCTATACTTGGACTGTATCGTGCTGCATCTGCCAACATTTAAGAACCACTCCGGCCTGTTTGTTTACATTTGGCTTTGCATTTGATTATGCTCCACTGGGGTGCAAACAGCATCAACCTTTTTATATATATATATATTTACAGCACCTCTGAGCCCAGTGGGATAAAAAACCCCACAAATCCATAAAGCCCAAGGCAGCAATCCTCTCTCCCCCCCAAAAAAACCAAACAAACAAATAAATACAGCTGGCCTTATCTGGAACACTGCAAACCACACATTAAAATGCCGCCCCTGGCCTTGCCCCGGAGAGAACCCTGCACTTTATCACTGGGCTGAACTATACTTATACCAGAGTTGAGACAGAGGAGAGGAGAGGAGAGGCGAAGCCATGGGATGGGGAAGAATTGTAGCAATTGTGCAGGGCAGCTGGGGAGGCATGCAGACAGGAAAGAAGCCCTTATAGCTCTGACATAGCCCCAGCCACCCCCCACCGCCCAGGCGCCCACCCACCACCACCACCACCACCACCACATACCTCGACCGACTCGCTCTGCCTCTCAGGAGGAGTCAGAGGCCTTGGACGGGTCGAAGACGGCCTGCCTCGGAGGTATTAAAGCAGTATTACATGTTTAGCATTTAACACAGCATAGGAGCTCCATACTGTACTGTATAGTCCATTCTCTCCTGCAGTTGATCCACATCTCAACTTCACCTCCAGACTTACAGTATATACTGTATTGCCCCATCTTTAGCCCTTTGCCTGTTTCCCAACCCCATCTTCAAGTGGGAGCCATAGAGTATTAAAAGGATAGAGACTGAACCGGAGCGATAGCCCCGCCCCCCGCTATTCATTTCAGTGGAAGTTGTTTAGTGGCGTTTTGAAGCATCCGGAAGAATGGTCTACTTTTTTCGATTTGGACACAAAAATGTGTGTCTCCATATTCCATATATTTATTTTATACTTTTTCTTTTCTCCAAAAATGTCATGAATCATATCGCATCATATGTGACCCCTTTTTCCTGTGCTGTCAAAATCAACACGGCTTGTCATGTGTAACGTGCCGACAAAAAAAATAAAAATAAAAATAAAACTGTGCATACCACCATAGATATTAAAAAAAATCCCACCTGTGTGAAGTGAGGGGCGCTAATATATTAAAGTCTAACTCATGTTGATTAGGTGATGTAATGGTGCCCAAGTGACGTCAGTCACGTCACTCATGCGACTCCTCCATGACTATACTGGGTCTGGCCAATCACAGCGTGTCTTTTCCGGGACTTAGGTTATGCTTGTGGAAGCTTGACAAGCTTCCGCTGGAGCTCGGGAACGTTTCGCCTCCTCTCGAGAACACACAGAAGCCCCCAGAGCCGGAAGAGGCGTCTATCTTTATACATGTATGTCTATGCAGTATGACTATGCACACAAGGGCTCAGAGGAATGTGAAAGCCACGTTGGCCCTTGAAGCTGCACTGCTCATTACAAGCAGAGTGGTTTATATGAACTGACCCCACCGGCTATAGATGAGACACTTTGCTGAAAAACTGAACACCATATTATTATTATTTTGGGAAATTTAAACGGTGCTAGAGAAAAGCTTCGGGGAGAGGACAGTGGACACACAAAACAGGCTGATGATGGGAAACCGTCTCATTTATAGAGCACATTGCACGCACGCACACGCTCGTGCACACAAACACACACACACGGGTGCGCCCTTCAAGGAGGCTGACGGCTATAGAGGTTGAGGTCCCAGACACATTTCCTCTCCAGCCCCCTAGCGCCTCAACAAGTGGATTAGCCATTCTCAGAGCCCCCGCTAACGTCATCACATAGCCCCGGGGAGACGGAACCGGCCCCCCTCCCCTCCCCCTCCCCTCCCCCTGCATGACAGCTAAGGTGAGACAAAGTCAAACCACAGGTTGCTCTCTGCACCTCGCTCTCTCTCTCCCTGCAGGTTTCCGCTCTCTGAGTCTCTCTCTCTCTCCGTCTCCCCCCTCCGGCTACATCCCCTTTATATAATATTGCCTCATGGTCGGTTGGAGACCGTGCATGTCCAAAACTGTTTGTGTTCAGGAAAAGGTGGTGGTGTATCTGTGTGTGACTTCACACGAGGGTCACATCGCGATATGATTCATGACATTTTTGAAGAAAAGAAAAAGTATAAAATAAATAGATGAAATATGGAGATACTTGGTGTCATGGCCGACAGCGACCAAAGCCTCCCTCTCCCCGTCCATCTGTCTCCCTGCATGGTGAGGTGTAGATGATGTGTTAACCCATTTTGAGCTGAGATCTGATTCTAAAAATGTCTTCTATATCCTGACAGTTTTCTGAAAAAGCTATGTTTCTATGTCAGTGGTTCGTCGATTTTTCAAAAATAGCAGATCTACAAGCTCATAGCGCGCCACTCGGCGGCGCGATATGAGCTTGTAGATCTGCTATTTTTCAATAGCTAAAGCATAACATAATGCTAACACCAAAAGGGGTTCCTGCCCAAAATGGGTTAAGTGGCAGCAGAGACCCCATGCAGCCCCCCTCCATGAACACACATCATTATATGCTTTTCCCCCTCCCTGCTGCTGCTCCAGCCAAGTAATCCTTTACTCACCGTCATGAAGATCAGATCCCCCCCCCCCCCCCCCCACCCATTGGCCGCATGTGGCCCAGACCTTCACTTAATGCAGCCCGCAGGTTAATATCGGAATACTGATATTTTATTGATTTCAGCCGTTACGATTCCAAACATGCACACATTGACCCGCTTCTACTTCAGTCTTTGGCAGCGTAATGCAGCCCGCAGGTTAATATCGGATATTTTATTTTATTTTATTGATTTCAGCCGTTACAATTCCAAACATGCAAACATTGACCCGCTTCTACTTCAGTCTATATTGGCAGCTTAATGACTATTAAAAATGTAATTGTCTTTTTTTATGTCCAACAATGTATTTGCATTTAAGTTCATAAAGTTAACATAAGTATAACCTATAACTAAATGCATTTGAAATTAAATTAACTTTGCAGGATTTCAATTCAAATATAGCAAAAATAGCAGATCTACAAGGTCAATGCAACATGGCCCTCTGGAGTGAGTTTGGAACTATAGTGGCCGTCTCCATCTTCAAAGTTGCCCATGCACACCATGCCTTAGGCCTCCCTCACAATGATGACATTATTGCCTGGTCGCAAATTCTTCTTTTTCAATTGTAATTCCATGTTTCAATGTTCAATGTCAGTTATCTGTATGACAAATGAATACATGTAAACTGCCAGGATGGTGACAGTACACCCTGTAGCTCCCTCCCTCTCCTCCTGCTCGCCCCGTCGTCTCTTCTCCCGTCAGCAGGGATGAGTACAGCCTTGATTAAAAGCCGCCGGATGGTGCCCTTTGCCCTCTGGCTGCCCTTTGCCCCTTCCTCTCTGCGTGCCCTACTGTGTGCCCACGGCTGCCGCGCCCACCACACATAACACACATGCCACGTCTCTCTCCGTGGGTCACTCGCCACACATCGCATGCAGCACCCATGGGGGCTTTGACCTTGACACACAAACACGCACACACAGGCTCACTTTCATAGTGGTGGGTGGGGGGGGGGGGGGGACACTACATGCTCTCTCGACGCTCTTGAGACCATCCTGAAGAATCATGCAATGTACAGCAGTTTTCCACTTGGTCCTGCATGCACGCCTCTCCTCAAATCTGATGGAATTTGTTAGAAAAAAAACATTGATGACATTGATGAGAAATGCTCGGCGGCCGGGGAGATGAGTGCTCCAGTGAGTCTTTATAATAGAAATAGAAAGGCGCTGCATGGCAGCTTAAGAAACGCCTTTCTGAGGACACGGTCCCTTATGTTCTCTCTCATCTCTTTAAGGACACGGTCCCTTATGTTCTCTCTCATCTCTTTCTCCGTCTTAAGGTCGCTGCACACAGCTGCGTTTTTTCGGATTTCTAGCAACGTTTTTTCCTCCGGTTTTCCGTAAAAACACGTGCAGTCTCTGCAAGGACCTTTAGCGTCTGGCTCTCTCTCTCTCTCTCTCTCTGTGTTTCTGTCCATCTCTCTCTCCCCGTCTCCGTACCAGACGGTTGTCTCTCCCTGCGATGCCCGAGTCCTTGTCGGGACCATCTGTGAGGGACATTAGAGCTGCCCCATCAGCAGCACGTTGACATTACCCTTCTCCAGGTCACAGGTGGCAGCCAGGGACATCATGAGGGCGCACACACGCGAGGGCGCACACACGCATGCGCGCACACACACACACACACACACACACACACACACACACACACACACACACACACACACACACACACACACACACACACACACACACACACACACACACACACACACACACACAATTGTGTATGTGCAAAATGCACGCATGACGCCATGCCTTGCAGGATAAAGGCGCTATATAAATGCACCATTTAACACAACAAACATCAATGCAGCCACAAAACCTAAATACTGCAGAGCTTCAGCGGCTGTAGAAGTATACGCTAAGAGGCTCGGGGGCTTGACACTTCTTGGACTCAGCACGCCGTGGCCTCGCTGTTACACTTAAACCCCTGACCTGACCAACACCACCGACGCTCACCCGCCTCCCAATCATCAAAGAGTTGCAGTCAGCACTTCTCCCCCTGAGCCTTCATTATCCTGGATTTCAGTCTGGTTTGATTTAGAAAGAAGGCGGGGGGGGGGGGGGGGGGGGAAGCCAATGCAAGGTGGCAACGGTCGGACGCAAGATGGGCATATACAGACAAGCTGGACGCACGCACACGCACGCACGCACGTACGCACGTACGCACGAGCGCGCACACAAATGGTAAATGGTGCATTTATATAGCGCCTTCATCCAAGGCGCTTTACATAGATTGTGCATTACATTCACACACACATTCATACACCGATGGCGGCGGAAACCATGCATGCAAGGCAGCAACCAGCACATCAGGAGCAATTAGGGGTTCAGTGTCTTGCTCAAGGACACTTTGACACCAACTCTGGAGGAGCCCGGGTTCGAGCTGGCAACCTTGCGGTTACCATCCAGCCACTCTACCCCTGAGCCACCGCCGCCCCGCACAGTATGTAGTCGAGTGCTTACCAAGGTAAGAGAGGGCTGATGGCTGTAAATCAGATATAATCACAGTACTTTAATCCGACAAGGCCTGGCCATGAGCCCCAACCGCCGGCCTCACACATGTCAATAATTAATAAACAAAAGTGAACGTGCGTCAGCCTCTCTGGCCCTCAGACGGACGTTGCCGGGTCGTTTAACGGTCGCTTGCCCTCCAAGACGTGCCATTTCTATAAATTAAAGCGGTTGAGTGGAATTACTTTAACCCATTCAGACCTGAGGACGCGTCCGTGTCGCCTTATAGCTTTTAACCACTTTTAACCATCGTTTGAAACTTTATCTGTTGAAAGATAGCAGATCTACAAGCTTGTAGATACGAGCTTGTAGATTTTTTTTTAATCGTGAAAATGTGTCGCAAATCTTTGAATGTATATTCTTTCGTAGCGAACGTTTGATTCTCAAATCTTTGCTTCCACGGGGTCCCTGGAACATCATATTTTCAGATTGGGGTCGGTGGCCAATTGCCCTACATTTTTGGGGGTCCTTGACGTGAAAATGTTTTGCCAACCACTGACAGAAACATAGGTTTTTTTTCAGAAAACTGAAGGATTTAGAAGGCATTTGTAGAATCGTCCTGGGTTCTAAATGGGTTAAGGCTATACTGCCATCCAAGTAAACGGCTGATGTGTCAGAGAGCACAATGAGGGAGGAGGAAGGAGAGACAGAGAAGAAAGTAGTTCAAAGGAACACACACACACACACACACACACACACACACAACTCTAATCCATCATAAAACGCCAGTGTATAGCAGTCTGGATTTCTACACGGGAGCTGTCCAGTGCTGAAAGTACAACAACAACCCAGAGCAGAGGGGAGGTAAGGGTTGAGAACTGGGCTAGTGTGTGTGTGTGTGTGTGTGTGTGTGTGTGTGTGTGTGTGTGTGTGTGTGTGTGTGTGTGTATGATGTGCATGTTTGATGAGCTTGCTGTGGCGCTGCATGGGAATACTGACAAGAGTGCCAGACTAAAAGTGGCAGAAGGAGTCTTTATATTGAGGGCTGCCGCCGAGGGTACGGAGCTATCCGGGGTACTGAACACCAGAAAGCAGGACCTGTTGCGGGGCTGTCGCTGAGAAAGAAAGGGAGGGAGCGAGAGATAGAGTGCATGCTGTGGTTGGGGAGCTATCCATGGTGCTGAATAAATACCCCACGCTCTCCTTTCAGCACTGTGTCACTACTGGGAAGGTGCAGGCAGGTATTGAGGGCTGCCGCCGAGGGTACGGAGCTATCCGGGGTACTGAACACCAAAAAGCAGGACCTGTTGCGGGCCTGTCGTTGAGAAAGAAGGGAGGGCGCGAGAGATAGAGTGCATGCATGCTGTGGTTGGGGAGCTATCCATGGTGCTGAATAAACACCACACGCTCTCCTTTGAGCACTGTGTCACTACTGGGAAGGTGCAGGCAGGGATAAAAGGCAATGGGATGAGGGAACTGTCTGTGGTGCTGAAATGAGAGCAGTGTGCGTGCGGATAAAAAAAAGTCTTCTTGTCGTGCATAGGGAGATGGTCATAAGTGTGTGAGTTCTTAAGCCATTAGGGCCTGAGACCAGATTCTGCAAATAACTAAATCATGATAGTTTTCTGAAAACCCGATGTTTCTATGGCAGTGGTTCTCAAACTATTTCATGTCAAGGACCCCACAAAGTATTTGTAATTGCCCGCCGACCCCCCCATCTGAAAATATGTTGTTCCACGGACACCCCCAGAAGCAAATATTTGAGTTAAAAACGTTCGCTGTGAAAGAATATAATATACAAAATTTTGCACACATTTTCACGATTTTTCAAATCGCAGCACCGAGTGCCGCGCTACGACCTTGTAGATCTGCTATATTTTTGCTATTTTTCAACAGCTAAACTACCTAGCTTTATTTAACTATTTAGCTTTTTTAACTATTGCTATTTTTCAACAGCTAAAGTTTAAAATAGTGGTGACACAGACGCGTTCCCAGTCATAATGGGTTAACTAGGCCAATGTGTGCATGAAGCGTGTCACCGTCCTTCCTCTTGCTTGATGTCAGGGAGTCCTCGCGGCCCGTCCCTCAGTGTAACGTACGCCCATCATTTCCGGTTCGGTTAACTTATACGTCCCGATTGGGGAAAGCCTTCGGGGGGCGGGGCAGGCGGGCGGGGGGTGGCGGCTGCAGTGCACACATCGGGCGGGCCGTGAGGAGTTTCATGACATCAAGGACGACGGGCATGCGCTGACATGCTTTCTGCACATGCATGGTCCACTGACCTGATTGTCGGAGATGACAGTCAACGCAATATAGGCAGCATACATATTTTATGCAAAGATCTTATCTATGCAAACCGTTAATTTAACCCTGAGATCGTACACATGGAACTAAACAGACCTGTTCAGTAGTCCCATTTGTACAATGAGTTAAATTACCATCGCACACATTTAACATCTTTATTTGCATTCACATTTTTAACAAGAAATTCTTGAACACAAACAATAGTAGATGCGCAAACTTGGAGAACTCAACAACAATTGCTTCAGGATACAGATCACGGGTACAGGAAGCATCGCTTTCTCTATATATGGTGACTGCCGATTATCACAGATTCTGAACAGAATTTTGCCAATGCCTTCGCTCTCGGCTTGAGTATTCCTGCAATCTGCAGGCCTCTCACAACTGATTTATGGACATTACCGAGGATTACAAATATGAACACAAGTAGTTTACATTTGTAGCCAAGCTGTATAATAGCATCCTTAAGACGCCAGTAGATGTACATGTTGTCTCAGTAAGACAGCCCTCCCCCTATCCACAAGGAGGAGCAGTGCACCAAAGCATTATGGGAATTGTAGTCCAGGAAGGAAGTGAGACCAGTGTCATCATCATGGACGCTGCTAAAATCTAAAATATCTAAAACCACATATTACACACATAAAGACCCCAGGAAAGTGTTCTAAATCTTCTAAACGTCATTAACGTGTATTGTTTTGCAAATAGTGTGAAGTGTCCCTTTAAGCACCTTGGTAAGGAATGCCT
The DNA here is from genome assembly GCF_951216825.1 of Electrona antarctica. Classification (NCBI taxonomy): domain Eukaryota; kingdom Metazoa; phylum Chordata; class Actinopteri; order Myctophiformes; family Myctophidae; genus Electrona; species Electrona antarctica. Next base: position 9,999,515 of record NC_136802.1, on the reverse strand, counting down.
CTTCCAGGCTGTGGTCAAATGTACAACATGCTACTTCTAAAATGGTCACTTCTCTACTGTCGTCAACAACAACATCTGGTCACATGCAAGCACATGCACACGCGATGGAGAGACAATGTAGAGGCATTCTGTACGTTTCTATCACCGAGGCATTGCGCGAGTCACTCATGACCCATAATATGCCAACTAATCTATTTTTAGGCTGCTCCGTCGATTTGACATTGTTCGTCTTTGGTCCGTCAAGCTGCAGCCGGCTCGTCTGCAGCACCAGCACAATATTCTCAATGAGCTTTTTTTGTAGAAAAGGAAGCGAAATGTATGCAAAAGGGCTTTAGGGACAGAGGAAGCTCACAGTGATGAATACAGAACTGGGCCATGGAGGAATTTGTGGCATTACGTTATTATTTAGGGGTCGCTTTAGGATAGGAAAGTTATTATCTTCTCTGTGGAATAAAGCTATACGCACATGCATTAGCTTAACTATTACTTGAGACACTGAGAGACGGAAATAAAAATGAGGTGGAGAAATAAATAGAACTAAATAAAGAACTTATAAATGGCTGTACTTTTTATTAATTTTTTTGCCCATTTCCAAGTTCAGAAAATGTAAGAAAAAAAAGGTAGTTTTTTTTTATTTAAGTTTTTCTAAGTAGGGTTTGTTTATTCCAAGGTTCACCATCCTCTGTTCACCTAGCAGTCACCTAGTCTTCGTGCGGGGGCGACGTCTCGCTTCAACATGCATGGGCTTGTCACTTGTCAGATCTCCCACTCCTGGATAAACTCTAACATCAACAGCAGGACTACAAAGATGCCTGCTATATACCATGAATAATAGATGACTCTCTTTTTCAAATTGCTGAACCCACTCTTTTGGAAAAAACTGAAAGTATTAAAGCCCCCTGGGATCATACAAATGATGACAGTGAATGTTAGTCGCTTCCCAAGCCAGAGAGAGACTCACTATTCCTGCTCCTTCCTTCCGATTGCAGGAACTACAAAACAGAGAGAGAGGAGCACTGGAGCAGTGTTGATTTTGTCGACGAAAAATGTTCGTCGAGTACCTTTTTTCACTGGCGATAACTAAATTAAAATAAAAATTACTATTCAAAAGACTAAAATGACTAAAACTAAAATAAAAATGTTCTGTCAAAGTTGGAGAGGAGGAGAAAGAAGAGGAGGTATAGTAATAGTTAAAAGGGATTGTGACATAAAAAAAGGTTTTTGTAAAAAAAAATTGTAAAATGTTTTCTGAGCTCAATTGCACCCAAAAAACCCGAACATTTAACATTCAGTAGATTTTCTGTGGTTTTCTGGCTCAAAAAAGGGCTCTGATTTTCATGTGGAGTGTGAGGTAAGAGCCAGCAAATCCCATATATGACAATGGGAGTTTACCAGCAGATGTCACTGTTTTCCTGTTTTCATTGCAGCTCAAAAGGCTTCCCGGACACAGAGAAAATCCCAAGCCACAGAAAGTCCATTGAATGTCCAAAGTTCAGGTTGTTTGGGTGTAATTGAGGTAAAAAAACAAAAAAACTAACAGAAAAACAAAAAATAAAAATAAATGAAAATTAATGTCATGAAACCTTTAAAGGTATATTCAGTGATTTTACTTAATTCAAATATCACTTATTTTTTGTTTTGTTGTGATAATCCTCCCTACTATAGAGTGTGCTGACCATATAAGGAGTTCCTCCCTGTCCCCAGTTAACCCCTGGGGTAACAAAAACGTAGGTTTCCTTTTTTGGCTAGGTGGCCCAGCCGTCATCCAATCAGGATAGATTAATTCGCCAATCATCTTGAGTGGGGACGGGCCTTGTTGTGCGTGCTGTTGGCCTTCATTGCGTGTCCCCCCACTGTAGTGCGTGCATGTGCACATCTTGCTACCTGGGCGGACCGGGTTTTTTTTCCAAATCACCCAAATCACTGAATGCTCCTTTAAAGAGAGAAAATGGACTTTGCCCTGCAGGCCATAGCCATGCCCTACGGGGCCGTCACACCGTCATAGATTCATGACCAGCAGACAGGAACAGTGGGTCTAACTGGAGCAAACTGCCCCGCCTTGCAGATATAGCGCTATCCTTGGGAGAAAATGGCCCTGGCAAGAGTGCCAGGCTTTTAATCGATAATTCCCCCCGAATGGGCGTTCGATATATAGGCTCTCCAGTGCATGGGGGCCCCTCCGTTTCAGCGGTGTGTCTGCGTTTCTGTAAGAGCTTGAGGGGTCTGAAAAGCGTTTCTGACATTCACATACATTTATCTTCCTCTTTCCTCATTCCCTGTTCTTTCCTCCATCTCTCTCTCTCTCTCTCTGACAGTGTCGTTCTCTCATTCTGCCTCCGTTTGCCTAGCAGCGATTTAGCTGCACTGATGTTGTCGTTTCTTGACATGATATCGGTCTTTGTTCCAGTGAAGTGAACGCAGTGGGATTTGTGGTCTAAACTAAAACTACAAAATTAATGTTGAGGACAATATAGGCCCGGGCCAGCCTATAGCGGTCCAGGCACGTATAGGCTGCTAATCCAGCCTGACAGTGTGTCGCGGGTTCGACTCCCAATCCCGGATACCTTTGCTGCGTGTCACTCCCCATCTCTCTCTCCCCATTTCCTGTCTACATATACTGTGTATCAGTATCTTCATTTATCGGGTGCAGTACGTTGGTCAGACTAGTCATTGGTCAGACAAACGACAACCCACCTCAAACCTTAACCTAACCATAACCGCAAGCACGGGAGCAGACGCTAGTCCGACATGCGGACGCATGTCGGACTAATGCTCCGTCGGAATTACATGCGCTCCCCCATTTATCTTGACATGTATCTTAGATGTGCTGTATGTGCAGTGCTGTTGTGACATTAGTGGGAGAACGTGCCAGGGCTTTTGATGACCGACACTGCATGAAAAGACGAGTTAACGGGCAATTATGGGCACTAGATTTGCCCGTAAACCTCAAGTTTGTTGGAAAGTTTAACAGGAGTTTCCTGTAATATACACATCCGTATTCCATGCTTTTTGCACAGTGCGCGAGCCTGTTCACACTGCATGGTGGATTCAGACAACAGTGTCCCTCCATTGAACAACACACAAAGTATAGAAGGCTCAAATTGTATCCGAGCTATACCTCTAAAAGAAATATATAAGGTCGTCAAACAATATCATAGTTTTAAAGATGTGCATCTGCTCTGAGAGACAGGCTTTTGAAGCCTGAAGAATCCCCTGGTATGTTTAGTGAGCCAGAGAGCTAGCTAGCCTTGTCAGAATGTCCCCATTCATCTACAGAGCTAGTACCATCTGTGGTGAAAGCACAAATGCACACTCATGCACATACTGAAAAAACAAATAGTTATTAATATGGTTATTAACCCATTTTGACCTGAGATCAGATTCTAAAAATGTCTTCTATATCCTGACAGTTTTCTGAAAAAGCTATGTTTCTATGTCAGTGGTTCTGCGATTTTTCAAAAATAGCAGACCTACAAGTTCATAGCGCGCCACTCGGTGGCGTGCTATGAACTTGTAGATCTGCTATTTTTCAATAGCTAAAGCATAACGTAATGCTGACACCAAAAGGGGTTCCCGCACAAAATGGGTTAATGCAAACAGAAATGTACACACACCTGGATAGAAACAGAGACACACACACACACAGTATATACACACACACACACACACACACACTCCGTCGCCCACACTCCACAGCTTGTTTTACGAATTACGATAGGGGCCATGTCGACTTGGGAGTGCTATTCCAGGGCCTCGCCAGAGAGGCAGGAGGCACAAGCTGCCACAGAGCACCCCCCCCCCCCACCACACACACACACACACACACACACACACACACACACACACACACACACACACACACACACACACACACACACACACACACACACACACACACACACACACACACACACACACACACACACACACACACACACACACACCAAATGGGTGTGAGTCACACCAGCTTGGGAGAGAGGAAAAACACCAAGCATATCAGGCCTGTGCCAGTTGGAAAGACGATATGTGCTAAAAACAGAAAAACCCTGCAATTAGCTATAGCGTGAGTGGCCAAAAAACTACCATAATGTAGAATAATCAAATCTGTGGACCGTATCGGCGATGCCAGGAGGGGGGCCGGGGAGGGGGACCCTAAAACATGATCATCAGGTATTATTATTATAGAAGGAGGAAGATTATTATTATTTTTAAAATTGTACAGTATTTGTTAATGTTGTTATTAGGTGGACATGCACGCCCACCAGTTCATCAAGCATGCCTGGTTTTCCTGGTGGGTGATGAGTGGTGATCCACCTGAACTGAAGTCGCACCCACAGCTGTTGTTGTATGCTAAAGGGGGAGGGGTTAGGGGAGGGGATTATATTGTGATGTCACTATATCACTGTTGTTGTTTTTTGAGTGGTGCAAACCACTCCAACAACCAGCTTTGTCTGTACCCGTGTACCTGTACGTGTACCCGTGTACCTGTACGTGGTACCTGACTGTCATGGTTTCAGCCTCCAGGAAGAAACCCTAAATACAAAGGGAAGATATCATTGCACATAACAACCACACCAAGGGGTCTAATGAAGTACTGTCACATCATTAACTGGAAACCACGGTACTCCATCTTTAAAGTTTTCCTTTATTTAATGTATTAGTATTATTTTGTTTGCATGTATTGTTGAATATGGTGCACAATAATATGGTGTGAACTAGACAGGGAGGCTGAAGGCATTTTCATTTCATCTCGACTTTAACTACGGCTGTTGGATTGAGGATACAACCCATTTGTGACGGGCATGTCGATCCATAGCTGGCAAGGAGACGGACAGAGCTGGGCTTATGCAACTGCTTCATGCACACTGAGCTGCTGCTGAAAACGCTGAAATATGGAGGGCCAGCGTCCAAGTGCAGACAGAAAGGCCCTTCTGTATACGGCACTAGAAACACAGTTAGTCAGCAGGTCTCTCTAACCCCCCGTTCGACTCAATGCTTTCAAAATGGCTACACCAGGATGGGAGGGAGGGACAGATTAACCCCCACGAGGGCCCCTGGGCCGGTACGTTTTGCAGGGCCCCCATAGCACGCGTGCAACATTTTCATGATTTTCCGTGTTTTTATCATCTTTTTGACCTAAATTTAACTAAATGAATGGCCAATGAAGGGCCCCAGGAGCCCTTTTCAGGGCGTCGAATCTAATACTGCGCAGTCCAGTTTCTCTGAAGGGCCCCTGAGAGCCAAGGGCCCCTGGGCCACGGCCCCACTGGCCCAATGGCTAATTTGTCCCTGATGGGAGGGAGGCCCTGTGTTTTGGTTGCACAATCTTTTCCCCCCCTGCACCGCTCTCTCTATCTCTCCCCCTCTCTGTCCCCATCTTCAAATCCTTCCCTTCCATCTTGACATATCCTCTCTCCACTCTCCATGTCTCCATTCTTTTTTTAAGAAGCCAGGCAGGCAGAATGGGACAAAATGTGACATGCATCACCCTGGTCACCCCCTGACAAAAAAAAGAAGAAATAAAATAAGAAATACAGCAACCCTGGGGAGCCCATTAAAATCAAACTGAGGGTTCCTGGATGTGTATAGTGAAAACAGGGATTAACATGCTCCATGGTGCCTGCAGGCTTGGCCGGGTACTCTCCAACCCACACACAACTGGCCGTGGGAAGCCATCGAAACAGACAGACATGGGAGGGCTTTCTCTGTCACTACACTATAGTCCTGTGTAGCCAGACAACTATATGGAACCACTTGGTTCCATGTGGGTCAGCGGTAGCCTGGCTAATAAGCCAGACCGAATCAGCCGTTGGCAAAAAAATAATTGCCTGCCGGCGGATTACGGTCTGGAGAGGCTCAATTGTACGCCCATTTCCTACACCAGAGAACTGGTGTGGCCAATCGGGACACGGTATGCAATATGGGCGGGCTTTCGTACATTGACGTTCAATGCTTGAGACCTTTTACTGACAGTAGCTCTGACCAATTGCGTCAAAGAGAAAATGTTTGAACCCGCCCCCCCGGGAAACAAGATCCATACACAGCATCTCCAGACTCAAATACCACACGACAGTGTGATTTTAGTCTGGCTTATTAGCCAGGCTAGGTCAGCTGGCTTAATGCATATACCAAATTGAGGGTTCTTGGAATTTAAAGGTTGGAGAACCACCAGTCTACTGTACATATCTTCCCCAAGATGAAACAACATGGATGGGGTTGGGAGTGACTGCTACACTGGCAAAGACAGGAAACTGCCAATAGGCCTATCTCACAGCCCCCTTTCCATGCCCACTTCCGGTAGATAGCGGTGTCTATTTAACATTAGGCATTTACACTTTTTTTCTCTGGAGAATCTAAGTACATTTCCTAATGTTAAAATGTCAAAGACCGATAATAATATGAAGAAAACACAATGGTATAACAACTCAAATAAGTAGAATAAACCTTACCTTTACAAAACGGTAGTTTGTGGCTTGTGAAAATACCTCTTTTAACATGGAAGCCTATGGACCGCAAAACAAATAACACCACTATCTCCAAAAGGGGGCGTGGAAAGGGGGCGGGGAAATGCTGTGAGATAGGCCTACTACAACCGGGGAGAAAAAAGTATATAGACGAACATGCTTAAAGCTTAAAAAAAAGAAAAGAAAAACATACTCCACACTTATTTGTGTTTGTTTTAGAAATGGGGGAAAAAACAATTCTGGAATGGAACACAGCCACTAGATAAATAAAGGGTATTATTGTGGTTGAATTCGAGGTGGAGGTTGTTGAATGTCTACCCACTCGTGTAAGTCACGAAATGGTGTCATTGCAGCAGGCGCCTGCCGTCTCTATTCCCATCCCCATTACAACGGTTTGACCCCGGCTTGCTCATCCTGCTGTCCTTGGCTACACCGAGTGCCGCTCCACAGAACAGTCCTGTGGGATAAACGCTGGCTATTCCCGCTCTCTGCCCTGTGGGCCGCCAGGCCGCCTACATGCGGAGTGCCATCATCATAATATCAGTGACAGGAGAAGCCTGCATGGTGGTGGCATACGCTGGCCCCCTTTTTTTTTCACTTAATTTTTATTGATGACAAAACAAAAAGACAAGACGAAAAAAGGAGAACAAAAGGAGGAAGACAAAAACAAAAGACAAAGCTGCATTTTTCATATTACAAGATACATTCATTGAAATCCTATTGCATTATCGCTAGGCTGAGAGAAGAGATCCCATTTTCCCACTTTTTATAGAACTTATCCTCTTGTAGTCTAAGTATGAATGTTAGTTTTTCCATAACATACAGTTCCTCAGTAATGTCCATCCAATGTTCTTTCGTTGGTGGGTCCTGTTGGTACCAGCGTCGTGTGATCGCTTTCTTACTTGTTGCCAAGAGGATCTTGATTAAATATGTATCATGTATTAGAAACTCTTCAGGGATATTTCCCAGCAATAAGAAGGAACAAGTCAGAGGTATCTAAAAACACAGAATGGTCTCCAAGGTGGAGTGGATATCCTGTACGCTTGCCCCCTTTTAACCACTTATAAACCCCCACATATTGACCGGGGGGGGACCCCCCAGGGGTCTATACTTGATCCGTTCCTTCTTGCTCCCCTTTACGTCAAATCCCGTCGTCGACAATAGCTCGTAGATAGTGCTTTTTTTCCCGCGTAGTATAACATTCCCAGAATAGGGGCGCTATAGGGTTCAGGTGGTTAAAAGGGCCAATAGTGCCCCCACGAGGGCGACCTCTGCCACCACTGGAGTGGCCATTGTGGGCAGAGAGACGTGTCCCTCTCCACCGCCCCCCCCCCCGGGCAGGAATAATACCATCCTGGGAGTGTAGGAGGCAAGTTAACCCATTTAGACCTGACGACGATTCTACAAATGTCTTCTAATGTCAGTGGTTCTCAAACTATTTCATGTCAAGGACCCCCAGAATTATCTGTATTTGGCCGCCGACCCGCATCTGAAAATATGTTGTTCCAGCCAGGGACCCCCCAGAAGCAAAGATTTGAGTTAAAAACGTTCGCTCTGAAAGAATATATATTCAAGGATTTGCGCCATATTTTCACGATTTTTCAAAAATAGCAGACCTACAAGCTCGTAGCGCGCCACTCGGTGGCGCGCTACGAGCTTGTAGATCTGCTATTTTTCAATAGCTAAAGTATAATATAATGTCTAAAACACCAAAAGGGGTTCCCGCCCAACATGGGTTAAGGGCGTTAGATGGTATCTGGTCATCTCGACCCCCCAATGCCCCCGCCCTCTTCTCTCCATCTATTGTTCCATGTGAACAGGGACCATCTAGACCTCATTTGGTCAGTGAATAGAGTGTAGACTGAGCACAGATGCATTCTGGGATTGTACCGAAGAGCGCTTCAATCTCTCAATGATTGCCACCACCAACGTCGTGGCAGGTCTTACACACTGTGTGTGCTTGTGCGCGCGTGCGTGTGTGTGGCGGTCGTTTCAGCAGATAGAACTCCATTTGGACTTCTATAGATTTTGCCGCAGGAGCGGCCCGCCTGGAAATATATTCATTCACATCGGGACAAAAGGCCCATGGATTTCTTGGGAGAGCTGAACTGCAAAGGGGCCGTCTGATTCCCTTAACCAATTTTGAGCGGGAACCCCTTTTGGTAGCAGATCTACATAGCAGATACATAGCAGATCTACAAGCTCATAGCGCGCCACCGAGTGGCGCGCTACGAGCTTGTAGGTCTGCTATTTTTGAAAAATCGAAGAACGACTGACATAGAAACATAGCTTTTTCAGAAAACTGCAGGATGTAGAAGACATTTTTAGAATCTGATCTCAGGTCAGAATGGGTTAAGGGTGTGTGTGAGGCTGAGTGAAACTCCTGCATTCGCAGGCATAAGAACTCTGCCGAGGGCTTGGGTTTGAGGTCAACAGTAAGCACAGGGCCAGGGTTGGAACAGTCCCACTCGCACAACATAGTTTTTACAGTTTCTGTTACCGAATCTACCCGCTTATAAATTATAGATCATGCTCATATAAGGCTACATATTGTATAGAATAAGATATTAAATTATACTTTTGTAGTTTTCACCATTTAACCCATTTTAGGTGGGAACCCCTTTTGGTGTTAGCATTATGTTATGCTTTAGCTATTGAAAAATAGCAGATCTACAAGCTCATAGCGCGCCACCGAGTGGCGCGCTACGAGCTTGTAGGTCTGCTATTTTTTTTAAATCGAAGAACGACTGACATAGAAACATAGCTTTTTCAGAAAACTGTCAGGATTTAGAAGACATTTGTAGAATCGAGTTCAGGTCGAAATGGGCCAATCAGAGGTGGCTTCTGAGCCGGCTGTGGTCCACAGGCTGCCAAATGAATATAGGGCTTGATAGGCTTGATATAAACTGATATGACTGATGTCTTTCACAAGTGTTATGCAAGCATAAAGTGTGATTATGCAAAAGCAGAAAGGCGTATATGTCACAAGGATTAGTTGCAAATGCCCACTCGTTAATTACCATCCTGCAGTATGAACTCTTAGGGTTCTTCGTGTCCTACACATCCCCGGTATGCAACCAGCTCCAGGCACCGTAGAATAGAATCCAGTCACAGCCAACGAGACATTACAGCGCCTTAACCCATTTTGGGCGGGAACCCCTTTTGGTGTTAGCATTATGTTATGCTTTAGCTATTGAAAAATAGCAGATCTACAAGCTCATAGCGCGCCACCGAGTGGCGCGCTACGAGCTTGTAGGTCTGCTATTTTTTTTAAATCGAAGAACGACTGACATAGAAACATAGTTTTTTCAGAAAACTGTCAGGATGTAGAAGACATTTTTAGAATCTGATCTCAGGTCAAAATGCTCTAGTACACTAGACTAGAGCAGTGGTTATTTTTCTTGTTCATGCCAAATTAATGCATTCATGTATTTAGGTTATAGGCCCCCCCATCATACATGTATTTAGGTTATAGGCCCCCATCAGGAATTGTGTCAGGGATCCCCATACGAGATTTGTGTTCATCATGACGTGTTGAGAGATTTTACTGTAGATCTACCCGATATTATTATAATAACACATTTTACTGGGGGTCCCCCCGGAACCCCCTCAAGGACCCCTGGGGATCCCCCCGGAACCCCCTCAAGGACCCCTGGGGATCCCCCCGGAACCCCCTCAAGGTCCCCTGGGGATCCCCCCGGAACCCCCTCAAGGACCCCTGGGGATCCCCCCGGAACCCCCTCAAGGACCCCTGGGGATCCCCCCGGAACCCCTTAATGGACCCCTGGGGATCCCCCCGGAACCCCCTCAAGGACCCCTGGGGCTCCCCCCGGAACCCCCCACAGGACCCCTTGGGATCCCCCCGGAACCCCCTCAAGGACCCCTGGGGATCCCCCCGGAACCCCCTCAAGGACCCCTGGGGATCCCCCCGGAACCCCTTAATGGACCCCTGGGGATCCCCCCGGAACCCCCTCAAGGACCCCTGGGGCTCCCCCCGGAACCCCCTCAAGGACCCGGGGCCCCCGGAACCCCCTCAAGGACCCCTGGGGCTCCCCCCGGAACCCCCTCAAGGACCCGGGGCCCCCGGAACCCCCTCAAGGACCCCTGGGGCTCACCCCGGAACCCCATCAAGGACCCCTGGGGATCCCCCCGGAACCCCCTCATGGACCCCTGCTCCCCCCCCCCCCCCCCCCGGAACCCCCTCAAGGACCCCTGGGGCTCCCCAGACCAGGGACGTGCACACAGACATCAAAGGGGGCTTCACTAGCCCCTGCCCTTTTACGCGTCTGTAAAACAACTGCCATCTCCAGAGTCCAGACCATGAATGCAGCATTTACTATGCTGAAAAAGAAATGCAAATGCCCTCCTTTCCATGCCATACCCGAGAATTGCTTTTTTCCTGAACTCTCCTGATCTTGAACTCAACATTTTGCATTGAAAGAGTTTGTTTAGAAATCCATGTCGTCGCCGCATCTCCAGTAGCCAACGAGTGTGGGGTCGCGCCCGGAAAATAGCCGATCTATAAGCTCTCAACGTGTGGCAGCGCGACGCGTTGAGACCTTGTAGATCGGCTAGATCGGAATTTCAGCCCCTGCCTCTCTCTAACACTCTCTGCACGTCCCTGCCCCCCAGACCCCACTTTGAGAACCAGTGCGCCACAGAGAGATTCATGTATAGCCTGTTTTGGGGAGAGCTGTGTTGTTGTTGCTGAGATTTGACTCCCCTACATTCAGCATTCTACAGATGTGCCATTCCAACACTCCAGCCTTTTCTGTACTTTTCCTGCATTTTTTCCTGTAAATACTTGTTTTCCCCCCCAAGGTTCTTTACACTGTTTAGCCTTGCTAATTCTTCTCTTTTGTTACTGAAAACAAGTGTCCGTTTGACACCATATACTTTTCATTGTAGAAAAGAATCGGAATAGCATTTACATAAAAACACTTTTCCAAATGACCTCCTTTCTCACTGACAATGTTCTGACAACAATGTACTGACAATCTGTACTCTGCACTCCATATGTGGGTGTGCAGTGCAGGCTGGGTTGCAAAGGGGAGTCTGTCTCAGGCTGGGAGTCACATTTTGGCACAACACTGTATACGCAGAGTGCATCTACCACATCTTCGCAACATCACTGGTTCGGTTCCAGACTGGAGACGTGTGTTGCATGAAGGCCCTTCCCCCTCCTTCGCCCTCGGTTTCGTGTCTCTCTAGGCTACTATCCTATCAAAAATAAAAGTAAGAACTACCCCCAAAACAAGACTGCCATGCATGGTCCATGCACTGTGGTAAATGGTAAATGGTGCAATTATATAGCACCTTTATCCAAGGCGCTTTACAGAGATTGTGCATTACATTCACCCATTCACACATTACACCGATGCCAGAGGAAACCATGCAAGGCACCAACCTGCACATTGGGAGCAATTAGGGGTTCAGAGTCTTGCTCAAGGACACTTCGACACTAACTCTGGGGGAGCCCGGGTTCGAACTGGCAACCTTGTGGTTCCCATCCGGTCACTCTACCCCTGAGCCACCTCCGCTGTTGAGTAACCATGATGCCACCCTGACCCTGCATGGCTCGGCTCGGTTCAGTTCAGTTCTGTTGAGTAACCATGATGCCACCCTGACCCTGCATGGCTCGGCTCGGTTCAGTTCAGTTCTGTTGAGTAACCATGATGCCACCCTGACCCTGCATGGCTCGGCTCGGTTCAATTCAGTTCTGTTGAGTAACCATGATGCCACCCTGACCCTGCATGGCTCGGCTCGGTTCAGTTCAGTTCTGTTGAGTAACCATGATGCCACCCTGACCCTGCATGGCTCGGCTCGGTTCAGTTCAGTTCTGTTGAGTAACCATGATGCCACCCTGACCCTGCATGGCTCGGCTCGGTTCAGTTCAGTTCTGTTGAGTAACCATGATGCCACCCTGACCCTGCATGGCTCGGCTCGGTTCAGTTCAGTTCTGTTGAGTAACCATGATGCCACCCTGACCCTGCATGGCTCGGCTCGGTTCAGTTCAGTTCTGTTGAGTAACCATGATGCCACCCTGACCCTGCATGGCTCGGCTCGGTTCAGTTCAGTTCTGTTGAGTAACCATGATGCCACCCTGACCCTGCATGGCTCGGCTCGGTTCAGTTCAGTTCTGTTGAGTAACCATGATGCCACCCTGACCCTGCATGGCTCGGCTCGGTTCAGTTCAGTTCTGTTGAGTAACCATGATGCCACCCTGACCCTGCATGGCTCGGCTCGGTTCAGTTCAGTTCTGTTGAGTAACCATGATGCCACCCTGACCCTGCATGGCTCGGCTCGGTTCAGTTCAGTTCTGTTGAGTAACCATGATGCCACCCTGACCCTGCATGGCTCGGCTCGGTTCAGTTCAGTTCTGTTGAGTAACCATGATGCCACCCTGCCCTGCATGGCTCGGCTCGGTTCAGTTCAGTTCTGTTGAGTAACCATGATGCCACCCTGACCCTGCATGGCTCGGCTCGGTTCAGTTCAGTTCTGTTGAGTAACCATGATGCCACCCTGACCCTGCATGGCTCGGCTCGGTTCAATTCAGTTTGAATGTGTGGAAACTAAAGCCTCCGATGTTTTACTGCCAGAGGAAGGAATGTCTTCAGGTTGCAGGTGAACCCGATACATCATCGCTAATGGCACGATTACATCACCCGCTTTGTCCGGTGCATGTGGGTACGCGTACGCCCTTTGGGTATGTGTGTGTGCGTGCGTGCGTGCATGTGTGTGTGTGCGTGTGTTATTTTTAAACCTGAGAAAGCACAACAGCTGCCTTTGCACTGGAGTCATTTAGGTTAAACAGATCACTGGCGGGTGCTAAAGAGATGCGTCACACACCTGAAATACAAACCGCCCTCGTATAGAGTCCCAGGCCAAGTGTGCACTCATGCTCAACCGGTGCATGCTGGGTAATACTCCGACAGTATTACCCCATGGGTAATACTACGACAGTATTACCCCATGGGTAATACTGGGCCTAGTGCTATCAGAGTGAGCACAATCCCCCATCCCCCAAATATATTGATAATGCTTTTGCTATTCCATTTAAGGGTTTTTACACTCGCTCTCTGTCGAGGCATCCTAAAAAGCGGAGCGAGGTGGTAATGCAAATATTTCACATCGTGGCCCTCCCTGGAAGCTACAAAGAAAGTCATCATTAATTCATTGGCGGTGCCTGCCCTGACTTGCTTTTTGCACGATTACAGTACTTTCAACTATTCGAGAGAGAGAGAGAGAGAGAGAGAGAGAGAGAGAGAGAGAGAGAGAGAGTGGAGGGAAATAAAAATCCTCATCCATGATTCAGGCACCAAGAGAGCTCTCGCTGAATGAATTCATGACCGACTGAGTCTACTTGGAGGAATGCGGTTGGTTTGGCACACGCCCGGGGTTCCTCAACGAAGTCTCAATTAAAAGACCAAAGGCAACTTGTTACGATGGCGCGCGCGCGGCGCTTTGAACTCCGCCCGGTGTCACACTCGTCTGCAATTTTTTGCCATTACCCTTCCTTCCCCAACCAACCATGACAAGACATCTACAGAACCCGGCCGTCCTCTCTCGGTAATGAACATCCATTCCTCCCCGAGCAGAGATTACTTCCCGGGCCGAGATGTAGAAACCCTACCATCCACGGCACGGGCGCGTAGGAGGAGAGAGCAGTAACTCGATCTCATCAATAGGCCTCGCAGGATCCTCTCTCTCTTCTCCTCTCTCTCTCTTCTCCTCTCTCTCTCTCTCTCTCTCTCGTCTGTGCAATCAGTGGGAGACAATAGACAGTAAGAGGTCCTTAAGTCCATCACGGGCTCCGTCCACACACCTGCTGCTATTGCTTCACGATAGGAAAGGGGGAGAGACAGAGACAGAGACAGAGAGAGAGAGAGAGACTTCCCGCATCTCTGTCTGTGTGATGGCTGAAATTGAAGGCTTGAGGAGGATGGGGGGGCGAGCGAGGGGATCCTTCATGTTTCCACCAGCATCTGCCTCACATTTTGCATGCCGTCCTAAAGTGCCTGTTGGTTTATAGCTCCTCTATAAGCTCCTCTCCTCCAGCTCCACATGCAGAGGGATGGACACGGGACGGACGGACGGACGCATGCATGGATGGATGGGCGGCTTGATGGACGGACGGACGGATGCATGGATGGACGGCTTGATGGACGGACGGATGGACAGACGGAAAGTGGAAAAGGGAGTTAATGAAGCAGATTGCTCTTCTCGCTACCATGTGGGGATTACAGTGAGATTACCCCCCCCTCCCCTCCACATCCCTCTCGAACCCACACCTCCTATAACTCATCTTCTTCCTCCGAGTCGAACCGGTGGTGCGTTATGTGTGCAGCGCGTGCACGTTCGGGTGGGTGGGTGAGAGAGAGAGAGAGAGAGAGAGAGAGAGAGAGAGAGAGAGAGAGAGAGAGAGAGGAGACGGACTGCATCTGCGTTGCACGCATGGGAGAAAATGGCAGCTGCTCCGATCGCTGTCCGGGGATACGAGTGGCTATAGAGTTACTGACGAGGCCCTCCAATCTGACAGCAAATGCTACGAGGGCAACGCTCGCATGCAAGGCCAAACGGGCCCTAAATAAAATATACTCAGGATGAGGCTGAATATCTCATTGTGGTCGTCACATGAGATCTATAGCCGGCCTGATTTACGCTTTACTGCATTGCCTACATGCTCACTATACGGGCAGTGGCAACATGACGTGTTGTGAGCTTGTAGATCAGCTATTTTCGGCGCGTGAAACACTGCACGGAAACAACGTATAAATCCAGGTTCATGGCTTGTTCTGCTCAATTGTATTTTCTTTTTCATAATCTATTATGGCACAAGGCCTAATAGGACACTGTTGTCTTGATTTTGCACATGCAACATGTGCAAAAAGGGCTACCCGGGATGCTAAATTCACATTAGGCCACTACAAAATGTGTTCTTTCCGTTTATATGCAAATGTCGTGCTGATTACAGTGACCTAGAATGGAGTTGAAAAGTGGAAGCGTCGAAATGTTGTTATTTGGTAAACTTGTCGTGTCGGAGGCTGAGCGGAAAACAAAGCAGAGCCCGATCAGACCCTCCCCGCTATAGCGCACAGCAGAGTGAAAAAAGGTCTGGGCAATTATTCAAATTGCAGGAGAATTTGCAATTATTGTAAGTAATCTCAGCCCACAATGGCCACGGCGTTGTTAAGCACCCTTCATATGGAACGCACTAAAAGCTCGGCGAACAAGAGGAATTGTGTATATGGGCCCATATCCCCCGATGGCGGATATGGCGGAGTCTGTTGCAGTGTCTATTATTGTAAGTGGAAGCTATTTAGGCATTCCCAATTAGCTGGAAAGTCATTGTGAGTTACTTTAGACAGACGAATGAGCTACTGGTGGTGCAGTCATTACAACAGTCATCTGTCAAATATATGCAACATGCACTGCTGTGACGCGCAGGGAGACTTGTGTGACATAAGAGGCCGACTATAGGTCACTGCTGTGACGTGCAGGGCGACTTGTGTGACATAAGAGGCCGACTATAGGTCACTGCTGTGACGCGCAGGGCGACTTGTGTGACATAAGAGGCCGACTATAGGTCACTGCTGTGACGCGCAGGGCGACTTGTGTGACATAAGAGGCCGACTATAGGTCACTGCTGTGATGCGCAGGGCGACTTGTGTGACATAAGAGGCCGACTATAGGTCACTGCTGTGACGCGCAGGGCGACTTGTGTGACATAAGAGGCCGACTATAGGTCACTGCTGTGACGCGCAGGGCGACTTGTGTGACATAAGAGGCCGACTATAGGTCACTGCTGTGACGCGCAGGGCGACTTGTGTGACATAAGAGGCCGACTATACGCCAGGCAGTGGTGGGAAAAGTACTCACATTTTTGAGGGGCTTAATAATACATTAAAAAATCACACCCGTGTGAACCGAGTTGTGCAAGGTCTTATATAGCCTGATCAGCTGTGGTCTGACGTAATGTCAGTGACCATAGTAACCATGCTCATTTTTTTGGGTCCCACGTACAGGTACACACACGTACAGGTACAGGTACACGGGTACAGACAAAGCTGGTTGTTGGAGTGGTTTGCACCACTCAAAAAGGGAAAACTTTAAAGATGGAGTGCCATGGTTTTTTGTATTTTTGAGGGGCGCTAGCCCCTCCTATACACAGGTTTAATGTTTGTCTTTAGTTCAATGTTTGTTTTGTAAACGAAGGGAAAATTTACGTCATAATGTGTAATTTACGTCATATTGTCTCTATATTGTTAATGGGGTTTAATGTTTGTGTTGGCACCGTTTGTTTTACATCACCATTACATCACCTAATCAACATGAGTTAGACTTTAATATATTAGTGCCCCTCACTTCACACAGGTGTGATTTTTTTTACTTAAAGGGACACATCACCCCTTTTGCAACCAGATCTTATTTTAATGATGTTTATGAGACTAGAAACATTTTCCTGGGGTTTTTATGTGCAGGGTAAAATGTGTTTTTAGATATTTTAGTATTTCAAAGTGTCCATGATGTCATGGACGTGACATACTAGATCCAACACGGGTTGTGCTTATAACCACGCCCCCGGGCAAGTTATGTTCGCACACACACACACACACACACACACACACACACACACACACACACACACACACACACACACACACACACACACACACACACACACACACACACACACACACACACACACACACACACACACACACACACACACACACACACACACACACACACCACCCCCCCCAACCGTTTGGTTTTATTTGTACACTCAAAAGAGGCACTGAACATCAAACCTCTCTTCATAATGCTTGTCCATTTGGACCCCTTGGTGCAGATTGTGCAATGGAATATAAATCATGCTCAAAAGGCAGCTATAAATGGATGCTTTAAACCTAGTGGTTCTCCAAGGTCTGCATCAATGCCTTCTTTTGTTGTTGTTGTCGTCGTTGTCTGGGATTGATGAGAGTCGGATAGAACAGGCTGCACAGCAGCAGCATGCAGCAGCACAGCGATAGACAATCTAATTCCGCCACTTATTTGGCCAGAAATGTAATGATTAACCCATTTTGACCTGACCTCAACATTTTTAAAAAAATCTTCTAAATCCTCCAGTTTTCTGAAATAAATATTTTCACCATTTTTCAAAAATAGCAGACCTACAAGCTCATAGCGCGCCACTCGGTGGCGCGCTATGAGCTATGAGCTATTTTTCAATAGCTAAATTATAACATAATGTTTAAAACACCAAAAGGGGTTCCCGCACAAAATGGATTAAAAACACCATGAGTCATTGATTCAATGTTAATCAATAGAGATGGAAAAGAATACAGAGTGTAATCTGGGTCTGTCTGTCTGTCTGTCTGTCTGTCTGTCTGTCTGTCGGTGTTAGAGCAGAAGAAGGCCCCACATTTCCTTCAGAAGCATTGGCAGTATATTCCTCCCCAGGGGGCCATATTTGCATATAGG
Organism: Electrona antarctica; assembly: GCF_951216825.1. Taxonomy (NCBI): domain Eukaryota; kingdom Metazoa; phylum Chordata; class Actinopteri; order Myctophiformes; family Myctophidae; genus Electrona; species Electrona antarctica. The sequence goes on along the minus strand of NC_136802.1, from coordinate 9,981,567 downwards.
CCTACGCGTATTATACTATGTGTGTGCCCATTAGTGTAGGCCTACTGTACCTCCCACACAGTACGTTATTCCATGAATAAGGCAGTGGTTTTCAACCAGTGGTCCGGGGACCACCAGTGGTCCTTGAGGAGGTTCCAGGTGGTCCCCTGGAACCCCCCTAAAATGATGGAGAGTTGGTAATCAATTGGACCCTAATTAGATCTTCTAACTCTTGAGAGTGTATAAAATGAAACAAGGTCCATTTGGTTTCATTTTATACACTCTCAAGAGTTACATTATTTTTTATTATATGATATTATTATACAATGTATAATAATATCATATAATAAAAAATCACACCTGTGTGAACTGAGTGGTGCAAGGTCTTATATAGTCTGATCAGCTATGTCAGTGACGTCACACACTAACCATAGTAACCATGCTCACCTTTGCACAGACACGTAGGTATACAGGTACACAAACATACAGACAAAGCTGGTTGTTGGAGTGGTTTGCACCACTCAGAAATAATGTAACTCTTGATAAAGATGTATAATATACATCTTTATTATTTAGGTTACAGGAGTCTACACAATTAGGTAATTAATGTAAAATAATTATTTTGATCGTTTGTCTGTTATGGTACAGAGGCCTATACCAACATCAATACAGCATGGAATTGTGTTATGGACAAAATCTTATCCATGAAAGATGACAAAATATTCTTTCGTTTTGGGTCTTGAGAAGCTATGAATGTCATCAAACGGTGGTAGTGCACCCGTGGCTCAAACGCCAAATAAATAAGGGTCAAGCTCAGGGACGAAATGTTCTTATAATCGTCGTGGGGGCACGCACGACGACCCCCCCCCCCCGCATGCCCCCCAGAACCCCCCCCCCCCCCCAAGGTCCCGTTTCGCTGGGTCATTTATTTACAGTTTGGTAATAAACAGCTTGATATGAAAGTGTTGAAAACCACTGCACAATTAACTGGCACGGATAATTCACATGGAATTCTACCCATAATGTAACACGGGATGGAATATACCGCCCCCCCCCCCTCCCCTCTGATGTGGAGAGGTTCTGTGAACAGGGACGTTTACGCACCCCAGTGGGCGTTATGGCATGGTTATGGCGAGTCGGTGGCGCATGAGTCGCAGAGCGCAAAAAAATATGGTCTGCACATACACTTTGTACAGGCATTCACCAATTAACACACATGATATAGCCTATACATTATTCTAATTGTCCGACAATTATACTGTAGGTCTGTATGACAAATCATCCCCGCAGAGGCTACAACATAACAGCCACTCTCCTCCACAAGATGCAGCAATTTATATATGAACGAAAGTATCTAGCCTCTATTGGCCTAATTTACATTATTAAGCTTTGCTCTGACCTTGAAAGACACACATGTTAAATAATCATGGGTTTTATAAACCTCGATTGCGCCTCATGCACAAATGGGCTCGGGAGCTACACCAAATAATTCGTGTCAGTGATTAGAGATGAGTATATAGACCACAAGGCAAGCGCAAAGTATGTCTATGAGTCTATGAATCTGGTTAATTAATATCATTACCATATGTATCAATAGTCTAAATGAGCAATATAGTGTGTTGTTCACCAAACCTTCCCAACATAACCCCTGAAATAAAACCATCGGAGGATTGTCATCCTTATTGAGTCACACAAAATGAACAGCCTATAGTTATCAAGCACACAACGTGAAGCCTATAAAACAATTCACGAAAGCAAATATATGCTATAAAAAGAGTAGACTAAAAAAACAATAAGACGTCGTTGTGTCGACTCATTGGACATGAAGTGAAATCTGTGTTCAATAAATTCTCGGAGACATTATTTTTTTTCCTCGACAGATCATCATACGCATATGTTTCAAAGCCCATTTCCATTATTAGGCTACACTGCTGGGATTATTCGGCGCATATTTGCAAAAGCCGCAAAACAAACAGCAGACACACACACACACACACACACACACATATGCGCTCATGCTGGGTCTCTCCATCTCAGCCTCCCTGGGAGGAGGACAAGCTCGAAAAGCTTCTCAAAATATTGACCCAACATTACGCATCGGTTTCTCTCGCTATTTCCCTCCCGAGGAGAGGAGAGACCACAAAAACCCCAACTAATGTTCCTTTTGTCGGTTCACGCAAAGGTGTTTTCGTTCTTCCAACACCACCAGTATAACTAATATACGCTACCGTCATTTCTAGAGCCATATTTGCAGACCGCAAAAAACAGGGGGTCCGCGAACACGCTGTAGAGTCCTCAATATTTGTCACGCTCTCCGGAGCACATATCCTCAGCAGAAACCAACAGGGGGAAAAAAAGCAACAACGCACACGAATTTCTTTTACCACCACCACAGCAAAGAGAAGTATAGAAAGAAAAGTCCCCTTACTTGTGTTTTTTTGGGCAAATTCCCTCCCGAATAATTCTCCAAGAGTTGTTGAAGCCAGCAGCAGGCGTTGTAAATATCCCTTGGATATTCCTTTATGAAGTGCGCGGAAAAAGGAAACAGATCAGAATGCAGTTTTTTTCACCCCTCTCTCTCTCTCTAGTCTGTGTCTCCTACAGCAGATGTGTGTGTGAAGTGAACGGTGCTGTATCCCAGCCGTTACACCTGCATATCCCTTGGAATAGAAGACATGCAGTATAGAGGCTATACAGCAGCAACAGCAAGCAGAGGCACAGAGGACGGCCGCCCACAGCGACACGCCCCGCTCCGGCTGGAGAAAGACACTTCACCCCCGCAATCATTAATTGGAGAAAAAGAAACAAACTGATTTTTGAAGGGAAACAAATACAAATAACATAACAAACATAGTAGGCTAGGCCTATAGTCCAAATCTGTTTAGAAACTTTCACCATGAAGCGATGCATGGATTTAAATCAATTAATTCATTAATTGGGGCACGTTATAACTTATATGTGATATTATATGGAATCAAAATACAATTTCTAGACCACCTGGCTGTCATACATATTATAAAGTACTCAAATGTTTTACTTAAGTAAAAGTATATACTGCAATAGAAGTCCCATATTCAAAATATAGGCCTACTCAAGTAAAAGTATACAAAAGTATCGGTATCAAAATGTACTTAAAAAGTAGGCCTACTAAAAGAAAAAGTACTCATATTGCAGAGTGGCCCATTTCACAAGTTCAAAATGTGTACACAATCATTTGAAAATAGCCGATCTACAAGCTCACATAGCCCCTTTCGGGACCCTAGTTTACCTTTTCTGAAGTTTGGACGAAGGTAACCCTATAGGGTCCCTAATCGGTTATTCCACTCTGCATATATGCAGATTTACCTAGGCTGCGTTCACGGAGAGCCGCGCCGTCGCTTGAGTGTTGGTGGGATGTTTCAAAGATGCATAAAGGGCCTTGCAAACGGGGAGCGATAAAACGCACCTATAGTTCATTTTCAATGAGACCTGCGTTTTTGCTTGCAAAGTCGCGGTGCGACAACGCAAGCATATTTACATGAGCGCGGTCCCGTGAATTTGTTGCGCGAGTGCTCGTTACATGCACATGCCCGCGACTCACCAGACCTGGATTCAGTTTAGCTTTTTTTACGCTTGCGTTGTTGCGCCCCTCTTGAGGAGACCTGTAGGTGCAGGCAACAACGCCTGCGTTCCTCACTTCACGTTTGCAAGGCCCTTAACGCAGCTATAGGAGACAATGGAAACGTGGGAGAAACTGCATTAACCGCCGATGCCGTTAAGTATTTTTAATCTTTTTTTGAAGTTTTGGCTTCTCTGAAATTCTCTCTCCTCTCTCTTCCTTGACTTCCTTATTGACTTCCCCTTGTACCGCCTCCCGAGCGGCGACTGGCTAGCTGTGTGTCCCTACGTTACTGCCTCGCACCGACCACCCTGCCCTGGTGCGGGAGGCGGTACAAGGGAAGTGGAAGTCAAGGAAGAGAGGAGAGTTTCAGAGAAGCCAAAACTTCAAAAAAAGATAAAAAATACTTAACGGCATCGGCGGTTAATGCAGTTTCTCACACGTTTCCGTTGTCTCCTATAGCTGTGTTATATGCATATTTGAAACATCTCACCAACACTCAAGCGACGGCGCGGCTCTCCGTGAACGCAGCCTATAGGTAAATCTGCATCCTATGGAGAGTGGAATAACCGATTAGGGACCCTAGGGTTACCTTCGTCCAAACTTCAGAAAAGGGAAACTAGGGTACCGAAAGGGGCTAAAGCGATGCATTGTGAGCTTGTAGATCGGCTATTTTCAAATGGGCGAAATGTATAAGGTTGAAGTGGTTAATGTGTGTTTTCTAATCAAAAATTAAAATCTCCAAAGTAACCGTTTTCAAATAATTGTAGTGGAGTAGAAGTAAAAGTATTGGAAAATGATAATACTCAAGTAAAGTACAAATACCTCAAAAGTGTACTTAAGTAAATGTACTTAGTTACTTCACACCACTTCATAGATATTACGACATCATGGTGCTGCATGGATTGTGCATAATAAAGTGCTAGCCTGTTGTAAATATTGCCAGCAACAGTATAATATAGGCACTCAGTTAACACTCCTCTATTGAACGATCAATAAATATCCGACTATGCAACATAACATTTTACAGTTAGGCCACAGAACTGTATACCATAAAACATGCAAGTTATCATCAATTGCATGCCATGTGACGACATGTCCCTGCCTATATATAAGCCAACAGGTGGGCCCTTCATGCAGACTCTGGTCTGGGTGTGTGGCTAGAAGCCATGATCTCACACTCCCTCCCTGTTGCTTGGAGACCCCCCTCCCTCCCCCCTCCCTCCCTCCCTCCCCTCCCTCCCCTGCCCTCCCCCCTCCTCTCCCCTCCCCTCCCTCACTCCAGGAAAATGAGGTGTCACCCATAAAAGCCGGGCCATTCCATCTGGACAGGGGAAAGCGGCCATTTGAGTCAGTGAGACCATTTTACGAGTGAAAAGCTGATATATTTCTATATATCCCCATGTCTCTCTCTCTCTCTCTCTCCCCCCTCCCTCTCTCCCCTCCCTTTCTCCCCTCCCCCCTCTCCCTCTGTCTCCCCCTCTCGGTTTTCTCTCTTCTCCTCACCCCTCTCTCCATCTTTCTTTCTTTCCTTCTCTCTCTCTCTCTCTCTCCCCCTCTCTTCTGTTCCTCCAGCCTGCCTGCAGTGTCAAACAGTGGGCTGACAAAGTCCCTCATTAGTGTGGCTCCTTCCTTGGGTCTGCCATCACATATCCAGTGGAAGTGGGTGTCTCGTCTCTCTGTGGGAGCACTACTAGCTGTGGGCCCCGCTCATCATATACCACATCATGTCAGCAAATTGTCACAGCCAAAGTCTTCATCGTGTGCACGACGGCAGTGACGGCACAGCCCGGTCTGCACATGGCGCCTATACACACAATACTGGGATGTGTTCTTTTTCCAGTTATTATCAGAACAGTGCAGCAACACGCAGGGCCACGAGGAGGCCCAGGGGGTTATTAGAGTTCACTAGAATATGTTTCCACATGCAGTGGTGGATAAAGTACTCAATTCTTACTCAATTGTTTTACTTAAGTAAAAGTATCAATACTGCAATGTTGTAAAAATGTGCTTGAGTAAAAGTACTCACTATGCAGAATGTCCCATTTCAAGTTTACAAATGTCTACAAATATTTTGAAAATAGCAGATCTACAAGCTGAGCTTGTAGATCTGTAGATGTACAAAATGGTCAAAATGTATATAGGGTTGAAGTGTTTAATGTATGTTTTGTAATAATGATCAAAGTAACTAGTAACTCAATTTTTCAAACAATTGTAGTGGAGTAAAAGTGCAATATTTGCCTCTGAAATGTAGTGTAGTAGAAGTAAAAGTATTGGACATTGGAAATACTCAAGTAAAGTACAAATACCTCCAAATTGTACTTAACAGTACATGTACAATAAATGTACTTAGTTACTTAGTTTACACCACTGTGGAGAATGAGCCCCCAAGTGTCCATGTCGCTGACACAAGTCAATAGTGACTTTTTACAATAATACAACCCGTCTGTGTCTAACTATAACTACCATAAATAGAGGACCCTGGCAGGGGGGCGGGGCTACAGTCCTGTACCAGAGAAAATGAGACCCTCTGTCAATAAGGCCGAAGGGGGTTCATCAATCATCGGCTTATTGACTTACTCAGTCAAAGTCTATTGGCAGCTTTCTCTCAGTCCAAGATCAAAATCTTGTGCGCTTCATCTAAAAAATGCATGAACTGTATGTGTGCGTGCGTGCGTGCGTGCGTGCGTGCGTCTCTCGAGAACCGTGTGACCACCGATCAACTTGAAACATGGCAGTGCATTGCTGCCTGAGTGGGAAGTCGGTCGGGCTCAGCAGCTGTACTGACAAATACCTATCTATAAATCAGGAAATATCACCATCCGTCTTTTATGCCCATATACGGAGATCCATGGTGTCATCAATATGACGTCATAGTACTGGCATCATCGACTGGCCTCTAGTAGTACTAATGGGTAGATTGGGTACTGCACTGCGGACCATTGGCACTTGTTGTCACGAGCACATGCTCGTGACAACAAGTGCCAATGGTCCGCATGTGTATGTAGTGACATTGCGTGCTCAAACGGACAGAGAGACAGACATACATACATACACAAAAAGCTGTGCATTGAAGCGGCACTAGCACCGCTCAAAAAAAGCAGATCTACAAGCTGAAAATGTGCCACGGAAATATCTGTAACCAATCACTGATTACGGTTATCTGCAATGAAATGTCAATCGGCAATGCAATGATTACTTAGTCGTTATTCCAATTTACCCAACTAACCCTAACCCTAACATGATCAAATTGGAATTCCCTATTGGAACACAGTTCTAATAATTCACTCACTGTGGTTAGCAACATAATAATATATGCTTGGTTACAAATGTGGCTGAATCTGGCATCTAATCATGTTATGAAAGCAAAGCAATAATACACTCGGAGCGGTCACGATATTACGTGATATCTTGTGTATTATTGTTCATGCTTTCATGAATCATCATAATCCATGATCCAGCTGTCCATTGATTAAATATTGTTAACTCACAAATAGCTAGTATGTTCATTTAAAATTCACAAAATTCTCATATTTCAAACAGCAGTCTAATAAATACACATGAAATGGATGAAATGAATCCATGATCATAATATTCATGGATTACCTTTTGAATCATATTTTAATAATAAGCATTTTAATGGAGCATTTTATTTAGCAGTTTCACTCTGAAACGGAAAGCTGTGTGTTTTTGAATCAATCAGAACCTTGCATCCCTCCAGGCTATGGGACGTACACAAAAATAGAATCCATTGTTGGGTATGCCCATAATGATGACTCCGGATATGGTCTAAAAGTGTGGAAATACGTATTTTTTCATTTCACTAGGTCCAACCAAAGACAACCACAATCATCAAGTTCAAAACACGTACAGTAACACAGGCAAAACAAGATCACTGCATGTCGAGTTGTATTCTATACTATAGATTACAGAAGAGGAAGGGTACAGTCTGTTGAATGCTTTTCTATAGAGTCAAGGGGCGACTGTATGGAGCTATTATTGCGCCAAAAGGTTTGATCGTTTAACAGAAACAGTTCCATCGGAAAAAAAAACAAGATTTATTCAAAAGTTTTTTTTTGTATTCAAAAGTTTTTTTCAGTTTAATTTTTAACTTTATTATACATTTAGATTTTTGAGTATATATATATTTTTTCAGTTTCAGATTTTATTTTTTTCATTCAGATCTTATTTTTACAGATTCAAATCATATTTTTTTGGTTTCAGGTGTGTTTTTTTTTCGCTTCTCACTTTTCTCACTTTCAGGTGCCAAAAAGTTTCAGATTACTTTTGGCACAGATCTTGCATGGGGGTGCGGCCTCAACCCTCCTGCCCCGTGATGTCATCAACCTGCATCCAGGAAATGTAGTTTAGAACAACTCTATGGTTTAGAAGCATACTGGTACCTACAGTTCAGGCAATACTAATAGTACTACTACTACTACTACTACTACTACTACTACTAGGCATAATAATAATAATAATAATAATAATAATAATTTATAATAATAAACACAACCCGTTCCACTGCGCGCGCGCGCGCACGCATGCACGCACGCACGCACGCACGCACGCAGCAATACAGTACAGTACAGTACAGCACAGTATGGTACAGTGCGGCACAGTATAGTATAGTACAGTACGGTACAGTATTGCACAGTACAGCACAGTACAGTACAGTCTGCTACAGCACAGTACAGGACGGTACAGTACAGTACGGTACAGTATATTGTACAGTACAGCACGGTACAGTACAGTAGCGTACAGTACAGTACAGTACAGTACAGTAGTGTGGTACGGTACGGTATGGTACAGTACAGTATGGCACAATACAGTACAGCAGCGGTTCTCAACGTTTTTGGCCGGGGACCCCCGGAAATGCTTTGGCAATGTCTCGGGACCCCCCGCCCCCTCCCGACCCCCAATATAAATTGACTGCTACAATAACCTTAATAATAATAATAAATAAATACTGAAACCAGATATAATCATTAGGGAAGGTGTATGCATGTACTATGTGTACTATATGTAAACTCTTCATTTCCACTTTCCAGCCATTCAGTTGGAACATATTGTAGTAGAACTAGAATTCTTTTTAAAATCATTTGGGGACCCCCCAAAATAATTTGGTGACCCCCCGAGGGGTCGCGAACCACGGGTTGAGAACCCCTGCAGTACAGTACAGTAAATGGATCCATTTGTACACTCTCATAATTACAGACCCATAAGGGTCCATTTGGTTCCAAACTAGCTGGGGACCCCCTGGAACTCCCTCAAGGACCCCTGGGGGTCCCCAGACCCCACTCTAGGAACCACTGGTCTAAGCCCTATTTCCAGCAAGACATATCATTGAGTACAGTTGAGTAGGCCTACATGCATGCACGTATACGCACACACAGTCACTCACATGCACATGCATACATATAAGCCTGTGTCACTCTAGCGCTACGCCATGCCATCCAGGTGGCCAGTGTACTGTTCCATACAGTACTGCCTCCCCAGTGTCCCCCCAGTGCCTCCCCAGTACCTCCCCAATGTCTGCCCACTGTGCCCAGGGCCTCCCTATAGTGCCTCCCCAGTGTCCCCCCAGTGCCTCCCCAGTGTCCCCCCAGTGCCTCCCCAGTGTCCCCCATGGCCGCTTCGGGGCCATGGGGGACACTGTCCCAACTCTGTATGCCCAGTGTTCCCCCAGTGCCTCCCCAGTGTCCCCCCAGTGCCTCCCCAGTACCTCCCCAATGTCTGCCCAGTGCCTCCCCAGTGTCCCCCCAATGCCTCCCCAGTGTCCCCCCAGTGCCTCCCCAGTGTCCCCCCAATGTCTGCCCAGGGCCTCCCTAGTGACTCCCCAGTGCCTCCCCAGTGTCTCCCCAGTGTCCCCCCCAGTGCCTCCCCAGTGCCCAGTGTCACCCAGTGCCTCCACAGTGCCTCCCCAGTGTCTCCCCAGTGCCCCCCCAGTGCCTCCACAGAGCCTCCCCAGTGCCTCCCCAGTGCCCAGTGTCCCCCCAGTGCCTCCCCAGTGTCCCACAGTTCCTCCCCAGTGTCTCCCCAGTGCCCAGTGTCACCCCAGTGCCTCCCCAGTGTCCCCACAGTGCCTCCCCAGTGTCCCCCCAGTGCCTCCACAGTACCTCCCCAATGTCTGCCCAGGGCCTCCCCAGTGCCTCCCCAGTGCTCAGTGTCCCCCCCAGTGCTAACTAGAATGTTAGCATGTTGCATGCTGAAAATAGCAGATCTACAAGCCCACAACGTGTCACGCTGCGACGCGTTGTGAGCTTGTAGATCGGCTATTTTCACCAAGTGAAAAAACTGTCATTACGACGGCATCAAGGCCTGCCAAAATACATTTTGTTCGACTAAATCAACTGTAGATTTAGTCGACTAAAATCTAATGATATTTAGTCGACTAAAACTAGACTAACACTAAACCATTCCAGGTGACTAAAATGTGACTAAAACAAAATTAAAACTATTCAAGAGACTATGACTAAAACTAAAATCAAAATTTGCTGCCAAAAACAACACTGTACTGTACTGTACTGCACTGCACTGCACTGCACTGTACTGTACTGTACTGCGCCATGCTGTGCCGTGCCGTACTGTACTGGGCTGTGCTGTACTGTACTGTACAATACTGTACTGTACCGTGCTGTAGCAGATTGTACTGTACTGTGCTGTACAATACTGTACCGCACTGTACTATACTGTGCCGCACTGTACCATACTGTACTGCTGCGCCCTGTGTGTGTGTGTGTGTGTGCACGTGCATGTGCGTGCGTGCGTGCGTACGTGCGTGTGTGCGTGCGTGCAGTGGAACGGGGTGTGTTTATTATTATAAATTATTATTATTATTATTATTATTATTATTATTATTATTATTATTATTATTATTATTATTATTATTATTATTATTATTATTATTATGCCTAGTAGTAGTAGTAGTAGTAGTAGTAGTACTATTAGTATTGCCTGAACTGTAGGTACCAGTATGCTTCTAAACCATAGAGTTGTTCTAAACTACATTTCCTGTATGCAGGTTGATGACATCACGGGGCAGGAGGGTTGAGGCCGCACCCCCATGCAAGATCTGTGCCAAAAGTAATTTGAAACTTTTTGGCACCTGAAAGTGAGCAAAGTGAGAAGCGAAAAAAAAACACACCTGAAAACAAAAAAATATGATTTGAATCTGTAAAAATAAGATCTGAATGAAAAAAAAAGATCTGAATGAAAAAAATAAAATCTGAAACTGAAAAAAAATATATATACTCAAAAATCTAAATGTATATTAAAGTTAAAAATTAAACTGAAAAAAGCTTTTGAATACAATTTTTTTTTGAATAAATCTTGGTATTTTTCAAGTTCAAGAAAAAAAATAAGAGACTTTCAGGTTTTTTTCAAGTTCAAGAAAAAAAATAAGAGACTTTCAGGTTACATTTTTACTTTTCAACTTCAATTTTATTTTTTTCGATGGAACAGTTTCTGTTAAACGATCAAACCTTTTGGTGCAATAATAGCTCCATAGGCTGTGGGCAGTTCAGAAACCGTCCTCCAGTGACATCATCGATGGGGAATACAAGCTAATAGAAACTGCAGGCTTTCTAGTCCTGAAAAGTTGCAATGCGAAAATGGAAGCCATCGTTCTCACGATAATGACAATCTAAACATTTTTGTAAAACAAATCTTGTTTAAAAAAGAAATCTGCCTAATGATGATGTCACTGGAGGACGGTTTCTGAACTGCCCACAGCCCTCCTATGAGAGACAGACTGAGTAGAAAAAAATCATGCCGTTTTATCGGCATGATTATTAGTAGGGATGTCCCGATACACTTTTTTCGCTTCCGATCCCGATACCTCAATTTCTGTGTTAGCCGATACCGATACCGAATACCGATACCAGTGTCGTGATTTCATGTTGTGTTTATAGCTATCTAGCTATATATCTCGTGTTGTGTTTATAGCAGACTCCTCACTCAAATGTGCACTTGCAGTTTGGGCAACTCCAAAGCAAATTCCACATGTCCCAGCATTTTATTTACCTGCCATAGTGTCAACCCCTTACCCCTGTGTCGGGTCTGTGGTTAGACTGGCATTTTCACCGATACCGATATGACTCGATATGACAAATAAGGGCCGATCCGATACTTTTCCCGATACCGATACAGTATCGGGACATCTCTAATTATTAGTGACCTATTATATGAAGATGAAAAGTGGTGAAGTGGTCCTTTAAACTAAGGGCTTACATTAGCATCAACGGCATAGTCCTCTAAGCTTTCCGCGTGCGTGTGTGCTACAACTACAAAGATACAAAGCTACACATGCTGTGTATCTTTTGTAACTGCCAGTGTGAACGCAGCACACTGGCCTCTCTTCACAATATATTGCAGTGGTTTTCAACCATTTTAATTTCAAGGCCCATAATTTATTTGCCGTTTGAGCCACGGACCACCATGATGAGATTTAGCCTCTCAAACCCAAAACTAAAGAATATGTTGTTGTCGTTGGATAAGATTTTGTCTACAATTCCATGCTTTTGGCAAATGTTGATGACAATTATTCTACATTCTCTAATTGCGTAGACTTCTTGTAAATGAAGTAATGCAGATGTTGTAGTGGTATTTTCAAGATGAGAATACTACACTCCCTTAAGAAGCATAGGAAGCAAGGCTTCCACCTGTTGGTTGCCTGTCAAGATGACCTATTCTTACATAAGACCCATGTTTGACCATGTCGACTGACCACTGACCACACCTATGCTATGGAGGCTTGCATACGTGCACCTCCCTGGGCTTGGTACAGACCAGTCTTTGTAATAAAGTGACATTGTTTCAGTCCACTCTCTACCTCGATTATTTCTTAAAGACTCTGATGTGAGTTCTGAATAATCCACTACAATGTTCAACAATAATTGAACTCGAGAGCGTAACATGAAACCAAATGGACCCGCGCGGGTTCATTTGGTTTCATATACATATTTGACTCTCGAGAGTCAAAGATGTATAGTATAAGGGTCCATTTGGTCACCAACTCTCCATCATTTAGCTGGGGACCACCTGGAACCGCCTCACGGACCACTGGTGATCCCCGGACCACTGGTTGAAAACCACTGATATATTGGACCAGACATGGCGAGTGAGTGTCCTCATAAAACATTGTCTGAGGTCACCATCCAATAGATCTTGTCGGCAGAGTTCTGTTGCTAGGGAACAGATTGGGGTTTACGTTTATTTACCGTCAGCTAGGGCATTCACTTCTAGTCATTTTTACTAGTTGACTAGTCGACTAGTTGCTTAATGCCCTACCGTCAGTTGAAATAAACACGATGAACCCGTTTAGAATTTTAAGTTGTCGAGTGTGTGAAAAGGTCTGAACAACAGAGCATGCACTCGTGTTCATGCAACAACTATACGCAATTTTTTATAAATCTGAAATGTGCGGATTCTTCATGGTGGAGATGTTTCCGTTGTGAACATGCCATTGTGGGAATGGTTGGAGAATGGAATGAAAAACACGGCGGTCCCGATTTCAGCTATGAAACATTAATCACAAACAGCTGTTAGCCTGATATAACCGTCTGATTTAATTCCATTAGAGACAGCATTGTGATTGAATATTGCCAACACATTGCAGGGCTGTTGATGTGATAAGGCTTTAACTCGTGAATAATTAATTCCATTGTTGGGGGACTCTTTTTTTCCCCCTAACGCATTAAGGCCTGAGGCCGGTATTCAATTAAATGTCGACTTTTATATGTATCATACTGTATACCCTGAAGAAGGGAACTTGTCGAAACGTTGGTAACAATAAAGGTATTTTTGGCATCGGGACTACGAGTTGTACGACCTCTCCTTTCTGCTTTAAAGTTTAGTTCCCGTGGTCAGCACCTCCCTACTCTTGGTGTGCGCTCCTACCTTTTTGTTGAAAAAGAAAAGTATGTTTTTGTCAGTGGTTTCTCAAAATAGAGGGTATGTGCATGACATCATCATCATCATCATCATCATCATACCCGGAAGTTATGCGGGAACGCCTACTGAGGGAGGGGCTAACAACTACTTTCTGGCCTTGACAGCCCAACAGAAAAGTCCTATATCTGATTGTATTAAACAACGTTAAACCACATTAAACTCACTTTGCCACTGACTTTGCCACTCTATTTTCCACTCACTTCATACATGTGCATACCCTCTATAAAGTAGTCCCAGCTTTGATATATCCCACACTCCCTGTTGCTTGGTATTCAAAGACTTGCACAAAATGTTCACGATTTTTCAAAAATAGCAGATTGACAAGCTCATAGGGCGGCACAAAGTGACGCGCTTATATGTATTTTTGAATAGCCAAAGCTAGAATATAAACTCTAAAAGGCTTTACCGGTTTTAATGGCTTATTTTTTCCCCTCCCATTTAATTGAATTGAATTAATGCTACAATGCCCATGCTTTGCCGTGTTCACAGTCTCAGTCCTGCTCATCCTTGAAATTAGACAAATCAACAGTACGATGTAATCAAACATTGTGTCTGTGTTTCAGTTTGTGTGTGTGTGTGTGTGAGAGTGTTTGGGTGTGGGAGTTTCATTTCCAATGTTTTTCATTATTGGTGGTTATAATATCACGTCTGACGGTCTGAGTGCATAGGGGAGCGGATTAAGCTGTTGAATAGTGGTGGAGAAAGAAAAGTCACATTTCTTAGTTAGGTATCAATACTGCAATGTAGAATATACTATTTTACAAGAGGTCCAAAATGCAAAATGTACTTGGGCAAAAGTACAAAAGTATCGGTGTCAAAATGTACTGAAAGTAGAAAATTACTCAGATCCACAAGCTTGACGCCTTGTGAGCTTAGATTGTTCATTTTTCATGCTGTCTTCATCAGTATAGTATGTCAAACCCACAGCTGTTATAGTTAATTTCCAAAGTGATCAAATTATTTTGTGCAATTAAATGGTCAGCTAGAATGCTAGATAATGATAAAAAAGGCGAGTATGTGAATACCGGTACCAATGATATAGGCCTACCATTTCAATATATTGTTTAATGTTTACTAATGAATTACATTGTTTTGGTACTTTGGTGTTTAAACTTTTAGTAAGGGCATTTTATCAGGTATTTGACCAATCTGGGAACTAAGTCGTTACCAAGAAATTTCTTCACCAATGTGTTTCTAAAGGTGTCTAATAACATGTACTAAAAGTTTGAAATTCAACTCCCGTGGGAAAGTTGAGTTATTAGCATAATATGTGACCATACCCATAACATCCTATATAAGGCAAAAAAGTCCAAATTTCATCATTCTTTAAGTAGCATGTGACATATGAAACGAGGGTGATTTCATGATTCTGAATCCATTCCAAGCATTAGTTTTGCAAAAAAAAACACTCCTTGGGCTAAATTAGGCCATATCCACTTGACCAAATGTGCTGACCTCATCACGTTTGTGTGGCCGTTTTCCTCCCAAGGAGTGTTTTTTGTGCAAAACTAATGCTTGGAATGGATTCAGAATCATGAAATCACCCTAGTTTCATATGTCACATGCTACTTAAAGAATGATGAAATTTGGACTTTTTTGCCTTATATAGGATGTTAAGGGTATGGTCACATATTATGCTAATAACTCAACTTTCCCACGGGAGTTGAATTTCAAACTTTTAGTACATGTTATTAGACACCTTTAGAAACACATTGGTGAAGAAATTTCTTGGTAACGATTTAGTTCCCAGATTTTCATAGATTTCTCTTACTATTTAGCATTCCTACTTCATCTAAACAACTATCCTCTCTCTCTATTTAATGCAATTTAAAAAAGGTAAAACAAAAATGCACTAAACCGTGGCGAGTCGGAAAACCGGTGAGTTCTCCGGATACCGTTGTCGAGCCGCAGACCGTCTCAATTTTTGGGCTCTAGTTGGTTTGTGAGTGTGTTATTCATAGATGACTATGGTTGTACATACAGTATAGAGCATGAGACCCAGAAGTGAATTCCCCGTTCATTTTCTCCATAGGCTTTTCAAAAGGTATTTATTTAAAGACGTTTACGTTTAAAGAAGAAAAACAACAAAACAAGTGTTGTAACCTGCCGTTTTCTTCTTCTTTCTAAGAGAGAGAGAGAGAGAGAGAGAGAGAGAGAGAGAGAGAGAGAGAGAGAGAGAGAGAGAGAGAGAGAGAGAGAGAGAGAGAGAGGCAGGGGGAGAGGGGAGTTGCACCACTCAGTTCACACAGGTGTGATTTTTTTTCTTACCGACCCCATCCCAGCCCCATGCATATACAGTAGATTTTTGTCAAGGTAGCAATCTAAACATATACATTTAATGTATCTGTAGCTTATGCAAGGGGAAGTTCTCGCTTCAAATGTTTTCACAAACATTCTTGAGAGCAATGTTTAGCTGTAATTTACATCGAGTTACATTGTGTTTGTTTACATGGCTGCCATGTTGGACAAAAAAAAAAAAAAAGATTCAAGCGGCGCAGCAGTGGCTGAGTCTTTGATTAGGCGGTCGTTATCCAGAAATAACACGCTGCTGAATTCAATGATTGACCAATTAGAATCAATTAGAAGTATTCAACCAAGGCGTGTAATAAATGTGTATACTACACAAGTTAATATCAATATGTACAATCTGCATGAAGTAAAATAATAATAGTATCCCGAGTTAGCTGTGGACCCGTATCCCTGAAGCTGGTACAGGAATGCATCTACGGTGGATATTATTCCAAAAGGACACATCACTGAGTGAGACTCACGCATGATGCTTTGGGCAATATATCAATATCATATTCATATTTAATAATGCCACTCCAGAGGAAGAGAGATACTGTTTGTTGTTGTTGTGTGAACTTGGGTGAAACCGTGAAATTTAAAATGAGGTTCACCTTTTGTTTTATTACTCTAAGTACGATATGTATTTGTTAGTAAAGTTTTCTTTCCCCAGTTAGATTATGTATTGCTTTGTTTTTTTGTTTCGTTAAATCAACTTTTGCTGTGGAAAATGAAATTCCTCAAGCTTGAGAGTGAAGACAGAACACAAATTCTGAGAAGAAGCGCTTCATGGGTCGTTAAATATAGAACACTAAACAGGTGCTCTTTGGAGAGGGGTTTTGTTTGGTTTCAGGACAGTTCTACAGTATATACCTTTGTAAAAAAAATCACAGTGGAAAGAAAAATGAATGAGAAAGAGGTTGCATCAGCAATGGTTTTCAGTGGAGTGCCAGACCCAAATCCAGTATACATAAAAAAACAGGAATTAAAAAAAATCCAAAAAGGTAGGTATCCAAAAATTAAACAAGCGGTGGACAAAGTACTTACATTTCCATTTCTTTATTGGCACACACCAAAAAGGAACGCTTACGCAACAAAACGTTCAGTTGTTCAGTTCAAGTAGAAAATAATCCTTTATTCCATTTGGAAAAAAAAGCACTTGGGTTTCTACAAGTTTGGGCCTACGGCGTTCATCAGGGTCCACTTCATCCCTGATGAAGGCCTTAGGCCGAAACATGTACAGGTCAGCACAGCAGTGTTGATTTTAACCCTCGCTTTATTTTAAATGGAATAAAGGATTGTTCTACTTGAACTGAGTTGCCGACCTTCTTTAAGTTCGCCACCATTATCGTGTCTTTCCACTGTGATTTTACAAAAGGTACAGAACTTTAATTCTTGTCCTGAAAATGTATTATGTGAAGGGAATATATTGTGAGCATGCTGTAAGCGAGCGTTGGACACTTTGTGTCCAGGAGAGGGATACAATAATCAATCAAATCGTAATACAGTACAGACTTTATATCACCTGCTACTGTAAGCTCTGTTTACACTCTCAAACATTCTCAAAATGAAAGCCACGATATCTGTATTGAGGTATCCAGTCAAAAACAACAACAACCCGCAAAAATAATCAGCATTTGAAATGAGGACCCAATGCACGACCCTAACCAGCACTTAGCATTGTAGGCATCACATTAATTTTTGTTTGACTCAGTGCAACTGATACGTATTGTGAAAACAGCCAATCTACAAGCTCAGAATTCTTTGCTCTTTTTCAGATAATATATCACAATGAACAAGTAGCTAACATAAAAGGTGCATAACTAGCATAACAACAACAAAAGTTGACCAGAAGGGACACACAGAGGGGAGTGCTAGGTGGAGTCTGAAGAGGTGAGTTTTCAGACTGCGTTGGAAAATAGGGAGCGAGTCATCAGTCATGTCAGGAAGACACACAGGGGTGAAAAGAAGAAATAGAAATCAACCATTGTTTCCAAAGCAGTCTTGTCCAATGTCAGTAGCACCCCTGACGGTAAGTACATGTTGGTCAGTAATGTAGCCATGAATATAAACATCTGGCTTGGCATGTTGTCCGTCAGAGCGTACATCAGGGCTGGACAGAGACAAAAGAAAAATTGCGGAATTTGGCCCAGACTGGCCCACAGCAACCAGCGCACAGATACTCTACAGACGTGTCGGGGCGAGGCAAATACAAATACTGTACTTGAAATACATACAGTAAGCCCTTTAATAATACCACCAATTTTACACAACACAAATGATACACAAGTTACAACCAATAGACGACTACACTGAAACAGACAATTTAACATTTGGCCCAGACCGGCCCACCAAAACCTGATTCCACCGGCCAAGTGGGGCCGGCCGGTACGGGTCGGCCCACCGTGCATATTTCTGGTAGGTAAATGGCCAGTCCAGGCCTGGTGTACATACCCACACATTCCTCGAAAGAACAATATTATACCCACAGTACAAGACTTACCTGCAGTGATACTCAAACAGGCGGTGCAGCATCTGTTGTTGTTGTTCCACTTTTCCAAGGGTGACTGGTCTTCTGTGTCACCATGCATGCTCGCTCCAGGCATGTTACAGAGGAGAGCCCCTGCATCCTACAATATGTTACAGAGGAGAGCCCCTGCAATATCCTACAATATAGACACAGCATGGCTGTTTACACCGGAATATGTGTATTGATGATACATGGCAGGTTGCTAATTGTATTCATTCATTTTGTGAAAAGCAATACATCTATCAAATCAAACGTTTACAACAACCAAGATTGGTCAAAGTGCTGTACAGATCACAAGCAAAACAGAATAAGAAAGAAACACAATATGACAAATGTTGATGTGATCACAGGAATAACAGTAAGCATGAAAGATGGAAAAACAAAGACAACTAAATTAAAACAAACAGATGGAGTAGATGGAATTAAAAGACAGATAAAATAGATGAGTCTTGAGCTGAGATTTTAAAAACAACCCTTAATACCAAATTAATTACCTTGAATTATTCCATGAGTGGACCTACAGTAGCTGTTTTTTATTACTGAGCATTATTTGGCATTTGAGCTTAAATCACTGTTTGTGTAGGCTGGGCCTATCAACATTATACAACACTATGTTTTTCTTTAGTCAGAACCAGCACCGTTAACTTTACTTAACCACCGCTCATCCATTAAAAGAATAACACTTAGGTGAGGTGCTGGAGCCTACTACCAGAGTGAACAACAAAAGAAAGCAGCCAGCAGCTACACATACAGAACTGCTTGGCCAATGTGATGTGAGCCACCTGTGTCAAACATCTCAGTGGCAGACAACAAGGGAGTTGTAGTCCTATCAGTGTACTACAAAACCCATACTGGGCATCAAGGGTGTTGTAGTCCTTAAGGTAGTGTGCTACAGCAACCAGAGACAATGAAACATAAAATACATTGATCACATAGTACATCACATCAACATTATTTACATTATATGTACATATAAGAAAAACAAAATAAACTAGAAAATAATATAAAATAAAATAGAGGAATGTTACAAAATACAGGCATAAGGAACTTAACTCTTTGAGCGTTTCAAGGATTTCTATATAGTTTGTAGACTTCTCTATGGCAGAATGGCGTTTTTTGAATGATTTATTGAAAATTCTCTGTTGTGAATGTGTGACAACGAAAGACCTTCAGAGAAAGCTTGACTTGTCTGCTTCCAGGAGAAAAATTAACTGAGTTGATAAAATGTTTAGTTCTTGTGTTGGAAGCCATTTAAAAGAGCCTGCATTTACACTGTTTTGTGTTTCTAGGACAACCAAAAAAAGTTATGCCCGGTTGAAGTTTTATTTTCTAAATAACTTTTTTTCTGCTGGGCGTACATAGCCATGCAATATCTCATTTTAAAGGGTGAGTTGTCTAGTTCAATTAAAATAAAATAAAAAGTTTCTCACATGTACCACTGTAGATATTTTGCCATCTATAAATAGCATGGTCAGTCATGATCAATCTGACCTATCCAGCTAAAAGTCCCCATAGCTCTGAAATTGGAACATCATATAAACTCAATTCTTTTTTGGGGTAAAATTAGACATTCTAACGCACATTTTGATATATACCATGTTTACATAGTCTTACCAGTACCTTGTCTATTCATGCATGTATCTCAAAAACCTGTTATGAAGAAACACAGTTTTGATAAAAAACACATCCAAGGACATTGTTTTGATATGACTTGGTGCCCATGATATGTATCAAAATATAGACTTGAATGTATACTGTATTATAAAAAAGAAATTGAGTTATTACCATCTACCGTTACAGAGTAAATCACAGTTGAAACTTGCTTAGTCATATACAATAAACCTCACAATAGTGAACAAAATAGTCATGACAGGTCTAACTCATTGTAAAAGCGTCTTTTATTTTTTACGACTACTAACATAATAAAATGATAAATATTACAGAAAATAAATAGGCCTACATACAAAACAGTTACTCCTCCCCTAGCTCTGATCCATAGCTCTAAATGCGCATTTAGAGCTATGGATCAGAGCTACTCCTCCCAAATGTCCCCAAACCCAGTCCTTGACGGTGTGTGTGTGTGTGAGTTAACCTGACTCCGCCAGAGAGTCAGTACACTGTGTTCCCCCCTCCTGCTCCCATCTGGGAACTCTCAGGCAGACTTGATGCCCGGCCACAAAACGGCCTGGCCAATCAGCAGCAGCTTCTAGCAACTTCTAGCAGCAGCTTCTAGCTTCTAGCTGCTGCTGATTGGCCAGTCCGTTTTGTGAGCAACTTCTAGCAGCAGCAGCTAAGCTGCTGCTGATTGGCCAGGCCGTTTTGTGGCCGGGCATCAAGTCTGCCTGAGAGTTCCCAGATGGGAGCAGGAGGGGGGAACCCAGTGTACTCTCTGCTGCCCCATCTGGCGGAGTCAGGTTATGTGTGAGTAGGCTAAATAAAAAAAACACCCAAAAACTGCCCCCCCCCTGAAATGAATGAATGAATGAATCCGGTTCAGTGTCGGAGAACGCCATCGCAGTCTTGACTCTTCATCCTCCTCCTCCTCCTCCTCATCTGATGCCAGTTCTAAATATATAAAAAGAAATAAACATTTTAGCTGTAGTCAGTGCACGCTACTATTACATGGCGTTTTACCCGGCTGCTGGCGATCAAATGATTTTATTGTGCAGTGTCTTTGTGGGCCGAGTCGTGTCATGAAAAATACAAATAGATGCTTGTATAAGTAGTATCACGATAAAATAATATGGCGACGTTAGAATGAAACACCAATGAGTGATCGCTGGTAATGTAGCTAGCTGCCCAGGGTATATCCAGCACCATTGCGTCGCAATCATCCAGCAACATTGGTACTGGCTATTGCCCGGGCTTGTGGCCCGGCCAATAGCCAGTACCATTTGTGCAGCGTTTGTTAGCAACTACTACTAGCCAACAGCCAGTGGAATGTGGTGACGCGATGGTGCTGGATATACGCTGGGCAGCTACATTACGCACGATCACTCATTGGTGGTGTCATTCTAACGTCGCCATATTATTTTATCGTGATACTAATTATACAAACATCTATTTGTATGCAACGATGCCACGATTCGGCCCACAAAGACACAGTACAATACATTCATTTGATCAGATGTTTTTGTTAGCTACGTCGATCACCTATAGTACCGACCCTTGTTATATATTCTCCGACTATGCCTGTCACGATGACTAAACCAGTTAGATCTATCCATATATGGTTCTACCACATCTATCTGATATCAGCACTAGGTCGGCTCGGGCCAAATATAGGGATCGTCTTACTAGACATGTCATATTAGGGCATTTTCGAATACAATAAAATTACCTTTTAGCGAAGGCATCAGCCTTGGTGGTAACTCCGGTGGGGAGAAGAAAAAACATTGCACACGTGTAATCCGCGAGGGTGGATGTTGCAGTCCGGCCAACGGTCTGGGACTGGAGAATGCCACTGGACACGGATGGATCATTTTTCAGATTGTTTTTTTTGCGGCGACTGCAAACCTGGCTGAAAAACTCTTCCTCCAGTGCCCACCTCGGAGGAGTCAACCAACCCCCCTGTTCACTGGGGGCTGGGCGTCAGTTTCCAATAGGAAAGCATACACGTGTGTCACGTGACACGGGAATTCTGGGAAATGTAGTTGATATTTATGCTCGATACTCTATACAGAGGTGCGGACCGAATTAATTTATTGGTATTAATAAAAAAAGAGAACTACGGAAAATCACGTACAGGGCAGAAAAGACTAATGCAAAACTCCACGTGTTTTCCAGTAGTAATCTGTCTAAGGGTTAAGGAAGGGGCATACAATCTATTCTCATTACAGTACAGTACAACACTCACTTTCTATAGGGTGTGGGTCCAAAAGAGCTCTCTCTCTCATACATAAACATCACAGGAGGCACCCACTACGTGCACATGTGCATGCGTGTGCACATGTAATGTTTAATGTTTAATGTATATCATAATAGTACAACATCTATACTCTGTCTTACAACATAATATATGTTTAGATCCACACCAGTGGATAATATCTGCCTCGTGGGGCCTGTATAGTGATATATGCTGTGTGTGTGTGCGTGCGTGCCAGTGTGCGTGCGTGCGTGCCTGTGTGCGTGCCTGTGTGCGTGCTTGCGTGCATGCCTGTGTGCGTGCGTGCGTGCGTGCGTGCGTGCGCGCATGTGTGGTTCCAGGGCCCTGGCTATCACCTCCATGGCGCCCGGCCCCTGACAGCATAGACACAGATTGCACAACGCCGAAAGGGTAAGCAATTATTCCCCCTCTCTGCGATCCCCCAGAGACGGAGAGAGGCTGCATGGCCATGCTGAACAATGGGAGGCTTTTGTGCTGCGCTATCAAGACTGGAGAAAATAAGTGCAGCTGGAGCACCTTGGCCGCCTGTTCCTGTAATGTGCGGTGTGTGCGGTGTGTGCGTGTGAGGGTGCGTGCGTGCGTGTGCACACACACTGGAGTGTTTTTAAAGATGTGTGTGTGGCCATGCAGGATGAGCGTTTTCCTCTACTTTGATTGCATCCAGACTTCACCTCTCTCTCTATCTCCCCCCCCCCCCCCCTTTCCTCTGTCTCTCCCCCCCCCCCCCCCCTCCTCCTTTCTCTGTAAGTCTCTCTCTCCACCCCCCCACCCCTTTCTCTCACTCTCTCCACCTTCCATTGACTTTAATTTGCTCGGCTGGCATGAGAAGTATGCACTTATATGTCAGCCGGGCATCTGCGGCCATAACGGACGGTGCAATAAACATAGGGAAACAAAGCTCTCTAACCGCAGGAAGATGGCGTTGCTATCGAACCATTAAATAAGGTAACGCTCGAAGCTGTGCAGCAAACGTCCAGCCGGTTGGTCACTGTGTCTGTCATGTGATTGCTACAGCAGAGCAGCAGAACTACCTGTAGTAGTATAATATTATATATAGGCCATAAGGTGCAGAATGACTGAGCTATGCTTCTCATTTGTGATTGTTTTTCTGCATGTACCGTGTGACAATCCATTAGTTCTGGAAGATGCAGGGTTTTACAGTGCGTGCGTGTGTGCGTCTGCATGTGCGTGTGTGTGTGATGGTGTCTCTGCTATAATATGGCAGAGACTTTGTTACTTATACCCATAGAGTACTGAGTGACATGCCTATTGTACCTTGAAAACACTTGCCATTATTTTGTAAATGTAACTCTAACATTTGTGTCCTTGTATGCATCTCCTTTGCTACACATGGTTATAAGTTAAAATAATAAAATGTGTGTGTGTGTGTGTGTGTGTGTGTGTGTGTGTGTGTGTGTGTGTGTGTGTGTGTGTGTGTGTGTGTGTGTGTGCTTGCTTAAGAAATATTTTAATTGAAAATTGGCTGCTAATATTCATTGTGTCAATATTTATCACATACAGAGCTTAAACCTCGACCTCGTTTGAAATGTTTGTTAATTAGAGAGTTTTGGATAGCTCATAGCATCAATAATATAGTGAGTATTCACTTTCATGCGCTGGCAGTCACTTTGTAGGAGGGCGTTATCACATTATTTCCAAGGATGATGTTTTTAAAGGTATATATTCAGTGATTTCACATAATTCAAATATATATATTTTTTTATAATTCTCCCTACTATAGAGTGTGCTGACCATAGTTCCTCCCTGTCCCCAGTGAGCCCCTGGGGTAACCCCCCCCCCCCCCCCCCCCCCCTAGTTTCGGTTTTGGTGGCGGGTGAGAAAGCCTTCATCCAATCAGGATGAGAGGGGCCTTCCTCCAATCATGATCGAGTGGGGGCGGGCCTTGGTGCATGCGCTGTTGGCCTGTTGCTCGTCCCCCGACTGTAGAGCGTGTGCATGTGCACATCTTGTTACCAAACAAGATGTCACCCAATTACTGAATGTTCCTTTAAAGACTTCATTTGAATTCAGGCTGCTCGTTTTTGGGCGGGAACCCCTTTTGGTGTTGCTATTGAAAAATAGCAGATCTACAAGCTCATAGCGCGCCACCGAGGGGCGCGCTACGAGCTTGTAGGTCTGCTATTTTTGAAAAATCGAAGAACCACTGACATACAGTAGAAACATAGCTTTTTCAGAAAACTGTCAGGATGTAGAAGACATTTTTAGAATCTGATCTCAGGTCAAAATGGGTTAACAGCCCTGCAATGGGGCAGCATGAAGGCCTACAAATTGAAATTGACATTCACCGGATCACGTCAGCAATGAACGCTGAAAGCAGAAAAAGTTCTATCGAGTTGTTCGCTCACTTTCATCCAAATTAAAAATGGATTGGAAGCCTGCTCTTTTTCTCCACATCTCTCTCTGCTGGTTCACTTGCCGAATCAGCCAAGGTGGGGTAACAAAAAAACATCACAGTCGCTTTCATTCGACGATGGGAAATTACATTTGTAGTCTATTTATTTGGTCAGTACGAGGTGACTGGCTGACTTAAAGGTATATTCAGTGATTTGACTTAATTCAAATATCACTTATTTTTTCTTTTTTTCTGGATAATTCTCCCTACTATAGAGTGTGCTGACCATATAAGGAGTTCCTCCCTGTCCCCAGTGAGCCCCTGGGGTCAAAAAACCCTAGTTTCAGTTTTGGTGGCGGGTGGCAAAGCCTTCATCCAATCAGGATGAGAGGGGCCTTCCTCCAATCATGATCGAGTGGGGGCGTCCTTGGTGCACATGCTGTTGGCCTGTTGCACTTCCCCCCACTGTAGAGCGTGCATGTGCACATTTTGTTACCGGGGCGGACTGGGTGGTTTTCCAAATCACCCAAATCACTGAATGCTCCTTTAACCATAATTAACTGATTCTACAAATATCTTCTAAATCCTATAAGTCAGTCGTTCTCAAATGTTTTCATGTCAAGGACTTGATTTGCCTCAGTAGGTTCCATCCTCAGTAGGTTCCATCCTCAGTAGGTTCCATCCCTCAGTAGGTTCCATCCTCAGTAGGTTCCATCCTCAGTAGGTTCCATCCTCAGTAGGTTCCATATCCTCAGTAGGTTCCATCCTCAGTAGGTTCCATCCCCAGTAGGTTCCATCCCCAGTAGGTTCCATCCTCAGTAGGTTCCATCCTCAGTAGGTTCCATCCTCAGTAGGTTCCATCCTCAGTAGGTTCCATCCTCAGTAGGTTCCATATCCTCAGTAGGTTCCATCCTCAGTAGGTTCCATCCCCAGTAGGTTCCATCCCCAGTAGGTTCCATCCTCAGTAGGTTCCATCCTCAGTAGGTTCCATCCTCAGTAGGTTCCATCCTCAGTAGGTTCCATCCTCAGTAGAGGTTCCATCCTCAGTAGAGGTTCCATCCTCAGTAGGTTCCATCCTCAGTAGAGGTTCCATCCTCAGTAGAGGTTCCATCCTCAGTAGGTTCCATCCTCAGTAGAGGTTCCATCCTCAGTAGGTTCCATCCTCAGTAGGTTCCATCCTCAGTAGAGGTTCCATCCTCAGTAGGTTCCATCCCCAGTAGGTTCCATCCCCAGTAGGTTCCATCCTCAGTAGGTTCCATCCTCAGTAGAGGTTCCATCCTCAGTAGGTTCCATCCTCAGTAGGTTCCATCCTCAGTAGGTTCCATCCCCAGTAGGTTCCATCCTCAGTAGGTTCCATCCTCAGTAGGTTCCATCCTCAGTAGGTTCCATCCTCAGTAGGTTCCATCCCCAGTAGGTTCCATCCTCAGTAGGTTCCATCCTCAGTAGGTTCCATCCCGGAGGCAAACCTTTCCTGTACAATTTACAATTTATGCATTTAGCAGACACCTTAATGCAGAATGACGCCTGGGCCATGGCTCAGTGGTCCAGGCACCTTGGCTGGTAATCCAGTGTGCCGCGGGTTCGACTCCCATCTCTCTCCCCATTTCCTGTCAGCCTACTGTCTGTCCCTCCATACAAAATATAAAATAAAGGCAAAAGCCACAAAAAAACAAATCTAGAATGATTTACAGTAATCAAGAACATGGTAATACATCAAATACATAAAAATAGTCATCATGAATCATATACAGTACGTAAGCTAAGAACAGTGTAATATCTATATAATGAAACTACTATACACTATAGAGCGCTAGGTCTACATGTCCTACCAATGTTATCAAACAGGTCAACCAAAGAACAAGGACCTGGACAGAACCCCCTCACTGGTCAGCAAAAATATTTTGAAGAACCTAACAGTAGCCCTCATTTAAGGTTTATTCGACTGTGCATGCACCTCATGGTACCACAGCACCTCAAAGGCCTTCAAAACAAGGCTCCAGACATCCCAAAACAAACGAGTCAGGCTTCTACTTGGCCTAACTCCCAGAACCAACCTCAACCCCGCTCATTTTGACAGGTTAGAATGGCTTCGGGTTGACAG
Source organism: Electrona antarctica (assembly GCF_951216825.1). NCBI lineage: Eukaryota > Metazoa > Chordata > Actinopteri > Myctophiformes > Myctophidae > Electrona > Electrona antarctica. The sequence continues at coordinate 9,954,880 of NC_136802.1, read as the reverse complement.
AGTACAGCAACTTGCAATGCATGGGCCTGGTCTACAAGATTCGCTACACCTCCAAGATACCCATGTACCTGTCAAAATACTTCCTTAATGTCAACGAAGTCCACGATCACAACACCAGAGGGAGTTCCACAAACCACGTTCAAGTCAGATTCGGCTCCAACGAAGGGGTTCAATTAATTTCGTCATGGACTCCTCATGCAGTGAAGGAAGCATGAGGTCAGTCCGTTGCTCTCCCCAGGTTGGCAGAGGGAGTATAGAGACCAGGATTACATTAGATAATTGACACTGCCGGGTGAAAGAATTGGGTTACAAAAGTGTGGGATAAAAAAAAAAAACTTTTCAACTTCATGAAAATTTGTTCTAACCTGGAGTTAAAATGTTCAATACATATATATTCATAATACACTACCATGACACCCGTTTGCATTTAATAAGGCAAACGAGACACATTGAGACACTCTGCTATCTATAATGAGCATGATATCTTTTATTCTTTGTGCAAACAAACCAGCTCACTGCAGCGTGCACTGTACAGTTTGCATTGTTATATTGGATGCACATAATTGAGGCGTTCAGGCTCCACTGAAGCAGCGACGCCGTGGTTTTTCTCATCAGCTTATATTTGATGGTGTTTTGTTGTTTTTGTCATCATCTCTCCACCAATCGTTCTGTTTTTTTCTGCAACTGATGTTAGACCTGTTAACCCATTTTGGGCGGGAACCCCTTTTGGTGTCATTATGTTATACTTTAGCTATAAAAAAATAGCAGATCTACAAGCTCATAGCGCGGCACTCGGTGCCGCGCTATGAACTTGTAGGTCTGCTATTTTTGAAAAATCGTGAAAATATGCCTCAAATCTTTGAATATATATATTATTACATAGTGAACATTTGAACTCAAATCTTTGCTTCTGGGGAGGTCCCTGGAACAACATATTTTCAGATGGGGGGGCGGAGGCATATTACATATCCTTTTTGGGGTCCTTGACACGAAATATTGAGCACCACTCATATAGAAACATTAGGTTTTTCAGAAAAAAAGACATTTTTTTAATTTCGATGTCAGGCTTAAATGGGTTAACGTACAGAATGTGATTACATGAGCAGATACAGTATGACACCGCCCAGGTTCACAATGCAATCAGCAGGATACGAAATGCTCCGTTAAAGGTCAGAATGTATTAGCATTTTAAAGGACAAACAGCTTTCTGATATTCACCAAAACATGGAGCATGTTTGCAGCTCAGCATGCTCTGCAAACATAATCCACTCATTAGAATGCAAGGAATTTTCTGTTTGTGTTTGCTTCGCTTCTCGTTCTGCAGTGGCTCTCCCTCCTCTTCCATTGAGAAACGTAGATTTTTTATTTATTTTGTATTTATATTTTTCCGGATAAGACACCTACTGGTCTCAAGTACTGTACTTGTCTCTTTGGCTTTAGGTCGTCCTCAGACGAGCCCTCCATCGTTGCTTCCAGTCATCCTTGTTCTCCATACATCCGGCCACCTCGTTGGTGCTTTGCGCTCCTGCGCTCATGTGACCAAATTTGACTGAGGGACTGCCATTGGATTTTTTGAATTTTCATGTCATATGAAAGCAGGGAACCATAGCAGACATGCTCTAGTATGTGAAGAGTCTGCCTGGGCTATTAACTCATTTTGAAAAAAAATAAAAAAGAAAAGTTTTTCTCCTCTGGTGAAAAGCTGGAATTTGCGCGATGGCAGTCTCTCAGTCAAATCTGGTCACATATGTTAATGTGGGACGTCCTCGTGACCGGCGCCCGTGTGTTGGTTCCCACAGCACTAACTTGCTGGCTGGCAGCTCTTGGTGTCTTTGGCAGTGTCCTGCTATAGTCTCATTCTCCTGGCTGCTTTTTCTGGCTCGCCCTTGGCATTCCATCATACAGGTTTCTCGTTTGGAAACATGTGCACTCTTGCTGATGTTAAGTACTGCACGCAGCATTCTAGTGTAGCGCCCCATGCCGTATAGGAGAACAGACTCTACCGTTGCGTAGAAGAAGCTGAGTTTGGCTTGGCGTGGGAGGATGGAGTTCCATACGCTGGCCATGCCGTTCAGGGCCCTCCATGCGAGTGCCTGCCTCACTTACACAGTACAATTTTGAGGTATTTTTTTTTTTACTTTATTCATCATTTCCAATGTTCAATTATTTTACTTCTACTCCACTATACGCTACATCTCAGAGGCACTTTTTACTCCACTACAATTACAGTATTCAACTGTTTAGTTATAGTTACTTTGCAGATTTAGATGATTATCACAAAACGCACATAAACCACTTCAATCCAAAATATATATTTTTTAAAATAACCAATGTACAGATGCCACACATTGTGAGCTTGTAGATATGCTATTTTCAAAATATTTTTTATCTGGGGCATTATGCACTAGTATATTTTGATGTCAATACTTGTTTTGTACCTTTACTGTTTTGAATACATGTAATTGTACTTGTAACAGAGTATTTCTAAAACATGTTACTCACATGTTTTACTTCTTCCATCACTGCTAGTACTACATTAAGCTCATAAGTATATATCTCCCATGCATGGCCAAGGCCAAGCAGAGATTCTGTCTTAATTGTGGGCAACCAACTATAGTCTATAGAGTTCAAATCCCTTGGTAGGATATGAAACATACAGACTGCAGCTTCAAGTAGAGTTATATTAAAACATATCTTTATATTTCTTAATTCAGAGATTAAAAAATAAGTATGTAAATGTCCATATATGAACATACCTATTTATATATGTCTGAATGAAGAGCTCAGATACGCTCCATTGTCTTTTGAAGTTGTGGATTTCCCTAAGGCTTTTTCTCTCTCTCTCTCCTTCCAATCTTTGGCTGACATAGTTTATCTTGGCCAGTATCTCACCACCACCACCACCATCATTCATTCATACATACAGTGTTATGAACACTTTGACAAGTGTCACTCCCAATCTTCCGCCGTAGTCTGAAAACCCACCTGTTCAGACTCCATCATGGCCCGTAGTACCTGCCCTAGCCCCTTAGATAGCACTTTATGTAGACTTAGATAGCATTTTATACAGACTTAGCATTTTATACAGACTTATAGCATGTTACGTAGACAGCACTAGAATTGCATGTTATGTAGTCATAGCACTTTATAGTATATATGTGTAGTATAGTATAGTATGTATAGTTATATGTATAGTTTCATTATATAGATACTCCACTGTTACGTTCTCAGCTTACGCATGTTTTCATAAAACTACTTTTTTATGTATGTGATGTATTGCCATGCTTTTTGTTCTTGCTTAATGTAAATCGCTCTGGATTAAGAGCGTCTGCTAAATGCCTAAATTGAAAATTGTAGTGTCAGTCAGTATGAAGTGCAGACAAACACTAATAATACAAATTGTCAATGATCTAAAAAACATTAATAAGTTGTTTCATTTTACTCGTGCCTTTTCAGCAGCCGTTAAAGATGGGGTGCCAACGATCTTTGTCTTTTTTTGTTTTTGTTTTTCACATGTCTGTGAGGTGACAGTACTTCATTAGACACCTTTGTGTGGTTGTTATGTGCAATTATGTCTTCACTTTGTATTTATGGTTTCTTCACGGATGTTGAAACATCGAGAGTTAAAAGTGCCAATAAAAAAAAAACAGTGTAAGTGACATTCCAAAAATATACCGTCCGGGTCATACCAAAGACTGTAAAAATGGGACCCAATGCCTCCCTGCTTGACACTCAGCATCAATGGGTTGGATTGGGGGTCAATCAAATGATTCCCGAGTGCGGCGCACGCTGCGGATCACCGCTCCAAGAGATGGGTCAAATGCGGAGAACAAATTTCACTGCGGTAACGTGTGTGACAAAAATCGTTTGACTTTGACTTATAACTCTATGGGAGCAGCCTTATAACTCTATGGGAGCAGCCTTATAACCCTATGGGAGCAGCCTTATAACTCTATGGGAGCAGCCTTATAACTCTATGGGAGCAGCCTTATAACCCTATGGGAGCAGCCTTATAACTCTATGGGAGCAGCCTTATAACTATATGGGAGCAGCCTTATAACTCTATGGGAGCAGCCTTATAACTATATGGGAGCAGCCTTATAACTCTATAGGAGCAGCCTTATAACTCTATGGGAGAAGCCTTATAACTCTATGGGAGCAGCCTTGTAACTCCATGGGAACAGCCTTATAACTCTATGGGAGCAGCCTTATAACTCTATGGGAGCACCTTATAACTCTATGGGAGAAGCCTTATAACTCTATGGGAGCAGCCTTATAACTCTATGGGAGCACCTTATAACTCTATGGGAGCAGCCATATAACACTATGGGAGCAGCCTTATAACTATATGGGAGCAGCCTTATAACTCTATGGGAGCAGCCTTATAACTCTACGGGAGCAGCCTTATAACTATATGGGAGCAGCCTTATAACTATATGGGAGCAGCCTTATAACTCTATGGGAGCAGCCTTATAACCCTACGGGAGCAGCCTTATAACTCTATGGGAGCAGCCTTATAACTCTATTGGAGCAGCCTTATAACCCTATGGGAGCAGCCTTATAACTCTATGGGAGCAGCCTTATAACTATATGGGAGCAGCCTTATAACTCTATGGGAGCAGCCTTATAACTATATGGGAGCAGCCTTATAACTCTATAGGAGCAGCCTTATAACTCTATGGGAGAAGCCTTATAACTCTATGGGAGCAGCCTTGTAACTCCATGGGAACAGCCTTATAACTCTATGGGAGCAGCCTTATAACTCTATGGGAGCACCTTATAACTCTATGGGAGAAGCCTTATAACTCTATGGGAGCAGCCTTATAACTCTATGGGAGCACCTTATAACTCTATGGGAGCAGCCATATAACACTATGGGAGCAGCCTTATAACTATATGGGAGCAGCCTTATAACTCTATGGGAGCAGCCTTATAACTCTACGGGAGCAGCCTTATAACTATATGGGAGCAGCCTTATAACTATATGGGAGCAGCCTTATAACTCTATGGGAGCAGCCTTATAACCCTACGGGAGCAGCCTTATAACTCTATGGGAGCAGCCTTATAACTCTATTGGAGCAGCCTTATAACTCTATGGGAGCAGCCTTATAACTCTATGGGAGCAGCCTTATAACTCTATGGGCGCAGCCTTATAACTCTATGGGCGCAGCCTTATAACTCTATGGGCGCAGCCTTATAACTCTATGGGCGCAGCCTTATAACTCTATGGGAGCAGCCTTATAACTCTATGGGCGCAGCCTTATAACTCTATGGGATCAACCTTATAACTCTATGGGAGCAGCCTTATAACTCTATGGGAGCAGCCTTATAACTCTATGGGAGTAGCCTTATAACTCTATGGGAGCAGCCTTATAACTCTATGGGAGCAACCTTATAACTCTATGGGAGCAGCCTTATAACTCTATGGGAGTAGCCTTATAATAACGTTCTATGGGAGCAGCCTTATAACTCTATGGGAGCAACCTTATAACTCTATGGGAGGAGCCTTATAACTCTATGGGAGCAGCCTTATAACTATATGGGAGCAGCCTTATAACTCTATGGGAGCAGCCTTATAACTCTATGGGAGCAGCCTTATAACTCTACGGGAGCAGCCATATAACTCTATGGGAGCAACCTTATAACTCTATGGGAGTAGCGTTATAACTCTATGGGAGCAGCCTTATAACTCTATGGGAGCAGCCTTATAACTCTATGGGAGCAGCCTTATAACTCTATGGAAGCAGCCTTATAACTCTATGGGAGCAGCCTTGTAACTCTATGGGAGCAGCCTTATAACCCTACGGGAGCAGCCTTATAACTCTACGGGAGCAGCCTTATAACTCTATGGGAGCAGCCTTATAACTCTATGGGAGCAGCCTTGTAACTCTATGGGAGCAGCCTTATAACCCTACGGGAGCAGCCTTATAACTCTATGGGAGCAGCCTTATAACCAGCTCAGTGGCCTTGTGGTTAGAGTGTCCGCCCTGAAACTGGGAGGTCGGGGGTTCGATCCCCGGCCGGGTCATACCAAAGACTGTAAAAATGGGACCCAATGCCTCCCTGCTTGACACTCAGCATCAATGGGTTGGATTGGGGGTCAATCAAATGATTCCCGAGTGCGGCGCACGCTGCGGATCACCGCTCCAAGAGATGGGTCAAATGCGGAGAACAAATTTCACTGCGGTAACGTGTGTGACAAAAATCGTTTGACTTTGACTTATAACTCTATGGGAGCAGCCTTATAACTCTATGGGAGCAGCCTTATAACCCTATGGGAGCAGCCTTATAACTCTATGGGAGCAGCCTTATAACTCTATGGGAGCAGCCTTATAACCCTATGGGAGCAGCCTTATAACTCTATGGGAGCAGCCTTATAACTATATGGGAGCAGCCTTATAACTCTATGGGAGCAGCCTTATAACTATATGGGAGCAGCCTTATAACTCTATAGGAGCAGCCTTATAACTCTATGGGAGAAGCCTTATAACTCTATGGGAGCAGCCTTGTAACTCCATGGGAACAGCCTTATAACTCTATGGGAGCAGCCTTATAACTCTATGGGAGCACCTTATAACTCTATGGGAGAAGCCTTATAACTCTATGGGAGCAGCCTTATAACTCTATGGGAGCACCTTATAACTCTATGGGAGCAGCCATATAACACTATGGGAGCAGCCTTATAACTATATGGGAGCAGCCTTATAACTCTATGGGAGCAGCCTTATAACTCTACGGGAGCAGCCTTATAACTATATGGGAGCAGCCTTATAACTATATGGGAGCAGCCTTATAACTCTATGGGAGCAGCCTTATAACCCTACGGGAGCAGCCTTATAACTCTATGGGAGCAGCCTTATAACTCTATTGGAGCAGCCTTATAACTCTATGGGAGCAGCCTTATAACTCTATGGGAGCAGCCTTATAACTCTATGGGCGCAGCCTTATAACTCTATGGGCGCAGCCTTATAACTCTATGGGCGCAGCCTTATAACTCTATGGGCGCAGCCTTATAACTCTATGGGAGCAGCCTTATAACTCTATGGGCGCAGCCTTATAACTCTATGGGATCAACCTTATAACTCTATGGGAGCAGCCTTATAACTCTATGGGAGCAGCCTTATAACTCTATGGGAGTAGCCTTATAACTCTATGGGAGCAGCCTTATAACTCTATGGGAGCAACCTTATAACTCTATGGGAGCAGCCTTATAACTCTATGGGAGTAGCCTTATAATAACGTTCTATGGGAGCAGCCTTATAACTCTATGGGAGCAACCTTATAACTCTATGGGAGGAGCCTTATAACTCTATGGGAGCAGCCTTATAACTATATGGGAGCAGCCTTATAACTCTATGGGAGCAGCCTTATAACTCTATGGGAGCAGCCTTATAACTCTACGGGAGCAGCCATATAACTCTATGGGAGCAACCTTATAACTCTATGGGAGTAGCGTTATAACTCTATGGGAGCAGCCTTATAACTCTATGGGAGCAGCCTTATAACTCTATGGGAGCAGCCTTATAACTCTATGGAAGCAGCCTTATAACTCTATGGGAGCAGCCTTGTAACTCTATGGGAGCAGCCTTATAACCCTACGGGAGCAGCCTTATAACTCTACGGGAGCAGCCTTATAACTCTATGGGAGCAGCCTTATAACTCTATGGGAGCAGCCTTATAACTCTATGGGAGCAGCCTTATAACTCTACGGGAGCAGCCATATAACTCTATGGGAGCAGCCTTATAACTCTATGGGAGTAGCGTTATAACTCTATGGGAGCAGCCTTATAACTCTATGGGAGCAGCCTTATAACTCTATGGGAGCAGCCTTCTTATAACTCTATGGGAGCAGCCTTATAACTCTATGGGAGCAGCCTTATAACTCTATGGGAGCAGCCTTATAACCCTACGGGAGCAGCCTTATAACTCCACGGGAGCAGCCTTATAACTCTATGGGAGCAGCCTTATAACTCTATGGGAGCAGCCTTATAACTCTACGGGAGCAGCCATATAACTCTATGGGAGCAACCTTATAACTCTATGGGAGTAGCGTTATAACTCTATGGGAGCAGCCTTATAACTCTATGGGAGCAGCCTTATAACTCTATGGGAGCAGCCTTATAACTCTATGGAAGCAGCCTTATAACTCTATGGGAGCAGCCTTGTAACTCTATGGGAGCAGCCTTATAACCCTACGGGAGCAGCCTTATAACTCTACGGGAGCAGCCTTATAACTCTATGGGAGCAGCCTTATAACTCTATGGGAGCAGCCTTATAACTCTATGGGAGCAGCCTTATAACTCTACGGGAGCAGCCATATAACTCTATGGGAGCAGCCTTATAACTCTATGGGAGTAGCGTTATAACTCTATGGGAGCAGCCTTATAACTCTATGGGAGCAGCCTTATAACTCTATGGGAGCAGCCTTCTTATAACTCTATGGGAGCAGCCTTATAACTCTATGGGAGCAGCCTTATAACTCTATGGGAGCAGCCTTATAACCCTACGGGAGCAGCCTTATAACTCCACGGGAGCAGCCTTATAACTCTATGGGAGCAGCCTTATAACTCTATGGGAGCAGCCTTATAACTCTATGGGAGCAACCTTATAACTCTATGGGAGTAGCCTTATAACTATATGGGAGCAACCTTATAACTCTATGGGAGTAGCCTTATAACTCTATGGGAGCAGCCTTATAACTCTATGGGAGCAACCTTATAACTATATGGGAGCAGCCTTATAACTCTATGGGAGCAACCTTATAACTATATGGGAGCAACCTTATAACTCTATGGGAGCAGCCTTATAACTCTATGGGAGTAGCCTTATAACTCTATGGGAGCAACCTTATAACTCTATGGGAGTAGCCTTATAACTCTATGGGAGTTGGTACAAAGATACAAAGTCACATTCAATGTTTGCAAAATCTACAACAGCAGCTGCAAAGCTATAAATTAGTAGAGCTCGTTTCAACTTCAGATACAAAGATACAGATATGCTGTGAAGATTGCTATTATCCATTTCGCTACATGAGGAGTAGACCGTCACTATACACTTGAACTGCATAGCCTGTACAGTGCAGCATCACTGTGATTTGTGTGGCTTTGTTCACACAGAATGCACACACAGGAACTCACTAATCACTATCGAGCTATGCTGTGTAGCTTTGTATCTGAATGCAGCATTAGTGCCAGTCAGGACCTCTGCGCACTCTCTCACTCTTTTTTCCACCACTGTCAGATCCACGTGCTTGTCCCACGGTCAGTTGCTATGATTATCGCTCCACTCGCCTGGAACACATTTCCATAAAGCCACCTCTTGACACTCTGCCTCGGCCTTAGATAAAGAGCCCGATGCTTGTTTCCTGCAATCCCAGTTTACAGACATCCACTCAGAAGCTATGGTCTGCTAGGCAGGCCAATCCTGTCTGCTGCCATGTGCCGTCCGTGACAAGGATGGATGCATTGTCATTTTTTTGTCAGGGCCTTTATTTCATTTCTTATAGCAGTAACCCAGAGCTCGGTAATTCTGTTTTAACACTCTTACTTTTCACAGGTGTTCGGTACTACTCATCACAGGTGACATGCAGGTTATTATTATTAAATCATTTTAAAGTTTTAACTTTAGAATGTATTCTTATAGTGTCGTATTATTACGCACATGTTTCCGTGTGGGACTGCATTTTCATCTGATCTAATTTAACCACATTAACCCTATAGAGGGTATGCGCGTGACATCATCATCGAACCAGGAAGTTATGCAGGAACTCCTACTGAGTGGCAAAAAACTACTTTCTGGCCTTGACAACCCATGCACATAGAAAAGTCATATCTGCTTGCATTAAACAACATTAAACAATGTTAAGCTCACTTTGCCACTCGATTTGCCACTCGATGTGCCATTCACTTTAAGCACGCGCATACAGTCTATTAGCATGGAAATAAGGCAAAAAGAGCTCAAAGTAACAACACAGAGCATACAGTACCACATCAATACAGTCAAACACTATACAAAACATGGTTACGAGCAAAAAAGATCAGTCCGAGACCATGCAGTCTTTTTTATACATTTTTGGTGTTTTCAAATCTTCTGAAACTAAATATTTTGAGATGGGGGTCGGCAGCCAAATACATAATCAATTTTGGGGATCCTTGACATAAAAAAGTTTCCGGGAGCGGATCACCCAACCGTTCCCAGGACCACATGGAGGTATATAGTCTCTGGACCGATTGATGTACTCGGATACGGATCGATTGCAATGTGAAAGCACTGAATACAGTTGAATGAAGTGTACTCTGGGGCAGAAGAATCAAGGCCGATGTGAATCATGGCCAGCGGGGACCAGGCAGCTACTCTCAGTAGACTCACTGTTCCACAACAAACTTCCCTGCACTGACAACTAAGACATTCAGTCTGAAAGTGGTGCGTCAGCTGCGTCTACACTGCACGTCACAGCCAGGACAGGACAGGAGTCCAAGTAACGTTTTGTACCATCTTAGACAGACCTTGGCAAAAGTGAGAAAACCTCTCCAGTATGACGCAATGAGGCTTTTTTTCTTAAGGGCTCTTTTGAATAGCTGGTGGTTTGAGGACGGTCGTTGACAGCTGTGAAAGTTTTTCCTTTCAGCGCCTTTTTGGATGTTCAGGAACAGGATGTTATTTTATTTCTTTTTTCTTTTTTAGAAAACTTGGTCTGTATGAATGCATGTTCCCCTCAAAAGTAGAGCAATCAAGTCTCTATAAAGATTACCATTTGGAAACTGCCTCCCCCTGGACCCCCTGGCCAGCCGGGGCGCCTGATGGAGGGGAAAGGAAATGGTTGGAACAACGTGTTCCTTCCACACACTACGTCCACACTACGTCACCTGGCAGGAGGGAAACTCCCCCCTGCCAGGTGAAAAAACTGCCTCCCCCTGGCCAGCCGGGGCGCCTGATGGAGGGGAAAGGACATGGTTGGAACAACGTGTTCCTTCCACGCGCTACGTCCAGCCGGGGAAACTCCCCCCTGCCAGGTGAAAAAAAGCGGCTTGGTCGCTCATGCATTGAAGGAAGCATGAGGTCAGTCCGTTGCTCTCCCCAGGTTAGGCGGAGGCAGTGTCGAGCCCAGGATTACATAGACAATTGACGCTGGGTGAAAAATGGGTTACAAAATCGTGGGATAAAACTTTAAATAAAATAAAAAAAGATGACCATTTTGGCTAAATGAGGCGTCGTAGAGTAGACCATCACCGCACTAGGACATGCATTCAAGCAGCCAGCCTGAGCAGTGTGGCATCGCCACTGAACACCATACTTGGATTTGTGTGGCTTCGTTCACAAAAAGCACACAAGATATAACTTACTATCGATAGATACAGATTGGACGGGGAGGCCACACCATTATTAGACCCTGCTGCGTCTTGTTTGATTGTAAGACGAGGCCTGATGAAACTCTGAACAGGATTGATTGATTGGGGAAAACCCAGGAGAGAGACCCTATTTCTGAGAAGGGGGACTGTAGCGCTGATGAAATAATACCACGCTCCCGCTACAAAGTATTTTACCCATATGAACCTTAGCGTCCCTATAGAGCGTTGCAGTCCCGCCCCCTGCCATGGACCAGGAAATGATTCTCCGTTCATTTTCCTCAGACATTTCAGAAAGTATTTATTTAAAGACGTTTACGCCGTGGACAAAGCCAACTCGAGTCTTGACAAATCATGACAACAAACACAATTTTTTGGGCCGAACAAATAATTAGAAAGAAAAAAAAACGGCAGGTTACAACACTTTTTTTGTTGTTTTTCTTCTTTGTAATTATTTGTTTGGTCCAAAATATTGTTTGTGTTGTCATGAGTTGTCACGACTCCAGTTGGCTTTGTCCGCGGCGTAACCGTCTTTAAATAAATACTTTTTGAAATGTCTATGGGAAAAATGCATTGGGATTCATTTCCTGGTCCATGGCAAGGACAGTCTAAGAAGGATGAGACGCGAAGACCGTACGGGCGACGCCATGTTGCTTTGGAAGGAAAAAAACATGCGCAGTTGAGACCAAGGAAGCTGAACGCGGAAGTGTTGGCTGCATATAGCCCATTGCGCATGTTTTTTTCCTTCCAAAGCAACATGGCGTCGCCCGTACGGTCTTCGCGTCTCGTCCTTCTTAGACTGTCCTTGGTCCATGGTAGGGGGCGGGACTGCGACGCTCTATATGTGAACATTCACAGAAAATAGCAGATCTTACAAGCTGACAATGTGTTGCATTTATAGTCAATAGCTCGAAAAAAGAATGGGGGCCGAGTATAGAGCCCTGTGCCTGGGGGACTACGTGGTTAAGTTCCTTTTCTCTTCTATCATGCCAACCATTCAGCCACACACTAACCCAATATCTCACTGCCCACACCTGCCTTACTGCTTTATATTGCAAGCTATAAATATGCGACTCACTGCCTACTGTATTATGAGTGATCCATTTCATTTCCGTCTGGTGCAGACCAATAAACAGTGTTTCCTGTCTACGCAGGTCACTCATTTTACTGTGCCACCATGCAAAAGATATTTCCCTGTGTTCTCCCATATCGCCTCATTACTCAGAAATAATGCGGCGAACTGACAATGGTCGTGTGTTAGTGGGACATATGTTGCACATAGATCCATCATTTGTCAATGGATATTTATATTTGCACAGTACACACATAATGTGCATGGATTTTAAATGGGTTTATACTGTAGGAACCATGCACACAGTACCTTAAAGCACCTTAAAGTGTGTGTATGACTAAATGTGCATTGCTTGCAATTTTTCTTACTATTGTATTGTTAGAATACTTTGTCCTTTTGTTAAGATTGGTTGTAGATGACTACCTTGCAATTCTTCTTACCATTGTTGTTGAGGAACCAAAAACAAATATTTGTACTCTTGTGCATGATGTAAAATGTAACGATAAATATCATTGTCCATCCAATTTGATTCTGCTTCATCAACGCACCCCCCTGGCACCCGTGTGCACACATCACCGGTGCGTCAGAGCATCCTGGCTGTTTCTGAGCCGAAGCCGATCCCTGTCACGATTAACCAAACTGGCAGACCCAAATGCAGACACGTCAAGAAGTTTTTTTATATAAAAAAATAAATAAGCTATACTTTTTTTCAGAATGTTGGCTGCATGGAGGTGGCTGAGGTGAAGGTAACAGGTGGGCAGGTATAAAAAGGCAGGTAACTGAAGCAGAGGGGGGGGGGGGGGGGGGGGGGGGGGAACTAAAACACTGGGAGCAAAGCAGGAACAAAGTAGAGCATAAACACTAGGAAATACTCAAAAACACTAGGAAAAATCACACCCGTGTGAACTGAGTGGTGCAACTCCCCCCCTTACACCCCCTCTCTCTCGCTCTCATTAGCAGGCAACAGTACAGCACTATTTCTCTCACTCTGTTTCTGGCACGACAGCGCCCCCTACTGGTACTCATGAGTCACACATGAGTCACACACAAACATAGGTTAACACGAGTCACATAGGTGTCACACGGACACGGACATTGCTGTTCCTTGGAGTGGTTGCACCACTCAAAAACACTAATTGGCTAAAAAAAAACACTAGGAATAACTGTCTAGAAGCACAGCAGACCGTGAGACAACCTCACCTGGCAGCGTGCCGCGAGAAAACCAGGGCTTTTATGGAGTGGTGGTTGATGAGAAGATCGCATGCAGGTGAGTGAGATGAGATGATCAGAGCCAGGTGTGCCAATCTGGAAAGCCAGGAACCAAGCCTACACACACACACACACACACACACACACACACACACACACACACACACACACACACACACACACACACACACACACACACACACACACACACACACACACACACACACACACAAACACACACAGACTAACACATACAGTATAGACAGGGGCAGGGGCCATGACAAACCCCAAATCGGGGTCAAGCTCGACCTCCCATGTGGCTACGAGTCTACGACCTACGCTTGTGTCGGATTAGGCGAGCATGCAGTATAGCAGGGGTCCTCAACTAGAAATGCTGAAGGTCCACTAAAGACTAAGGTCCGGTCCCATGAGCGTGACGCGGGCCGCTGCGTGCCGATTTTTTTTATTAATTAATGAATCACTGGGCAGACACTGGGGAGGCACTGGGGAGACACTGGGGGACACTGGGGAGGCAATGGGGAGGCACTGGCGGGACACTGGGGAGGCACTGGGGGGACACTGGGGAGGCACTGGGGGGACACTGGGGAGGCACTGGGGAGGCACTCAGGGGGACACTGGGGAGCCACTCAGGGGGGCACTGGGAAGGTACCGGGGAGGCACTGGGCAGACACTGGGCAGGCACTGGGGAGGCACTTGGTGGACACTGGGGAGGCACTTGGTGGACACTGGGGAGGCACTGGGGGGACACTGGGGAGGCACTGGGGGGACACTGGGGAGGCACTGGCGAGGCACTGGACATTTCATATCACACACACCATGATTCACTAACCCCCCCCCCCCCCACCCCCCCCCCCCCCCCCCCCCGCCAGTTGAGGACCCCTGCAGTATAGCTTTTGTCCTGCATATACATGCAGTACCACAGTGAGTCACTGCATGTGCACGCAATGCGAGTACATCGTGTGTGTGCTTGCGTTTGAGGGTGTAAGCATGACAGTAAGCAGTGAAGTAACATGTCATAATGTGGCTTAAAGGGAAACAAAGCATGTTTAAGTTTGAATGATTCACATGTTTCCTTTTCTTTTCCCCCATGTCTTCCCACATGCAGCCAGTCATAACCCTATACATAGAGGTTAACATGTCCTACAGCAGTGGTTCTAAAAGTGGGGTCCGGGAACCCCCAGGGGTCCTTGCAGGGGTGTTCCAGGGCGTCCCCAGCTAAATGATAGTTTGGAACCAAATGGACCCTTATATGGTTCTGTAACTCTGAGAGTCCATTTGGTTCCATGGTTCATTTGGTTCCATTTTGTACACTCTAAATTAACTCTGAGAGTGTACAAATGGAGTGTACAAAATGGAACCAACCCTAACGGGTCCATTAAGTTGTCCTGTTCCATTTGTACACTCTCAGAGTTAAATTAACATTGTTTTTACAATATAAATTGGGGTCTCGAGCTCAGAGATAGAAATGCCATTAAATGGGGGGTCCGTATAGACTAATGCATGTCAAACTGAGGGTCCAATTGAAATTAAAGGACTGCTAGACAATCACTGCTAGAGCCGTACAAATCTTCTCTTATGGGGGTCCCTGGCATATCTCTTCAAATGAGATGTAAATGGTAAATAAATGGTAAATGGTGCATTTATATAGTGCCTTTATCCAAGGCGCTTTACATAGATTGTGCATTACATTCACCCATTCACACACACATTCATACACCGAATGCGGCGGAAGCCATGCAAGGTACCAACCAGCACATCGGGAGATATTTGGGGTTCAGTGTCTTGCCCAAGGACACTTCGACATGTAGACAGGAGGAGCCGGGATTCGAACCGCCGACCCATGGATCATTGGACGACCTGCTCTACCTCTTGAGCCACAGTCGCCCCGTACTGTACTTTGACGTACAGTAGGCCTACATCGAATAGCAAAAATAGCCGATCCTGCTTACAAGGCATCACATCTTGCTATATTCACACAATATATTGATTCATTTATTTTTAATCTTTCAAAAGGTTTTGACTGTAATAACATGCCCCAAAATAAGGACACCTAGCCTGAAAGTATAGAGGTTAAAATAATGTGTGTGAAGTGAAGGAAGCCAGGCCAGTTAGATTACATTTGTATTTTGCCAGTTGCAATTTTGTTAGCCAGCTCGAGGCAGAGTGGAGGATGAACAGGGGAAGTGGAGGAGGGAGATATGCAATGTTTTTTTTCTTATCTGTCACTGTCATGTGTGCGTGAAATGGAATTTAACACATTCTTGGCGGGAACCCCTTTTGGTGTTTTAAAGCATTATATTATACTTTAGCTATTGGAAAATAGCAGATCTACAAGCTCATAGCGCGGCACCGAGTGCCGCGCTACGAGCTTGTAGGTCTGCTATTTTTTTTAAATCGTGAACATGTGGCGCAAATCTTTGAATATATATTCTTTCAGAGCGAACGGTTAACTCAAATCTTTGCTTCAGGGGGGGTCCCTGGAACAACATATTTTCAGATGGGGGTCGGCCACCAATTACATATCATTTTTGGGGTCCTCGACATGAAATATTGAGCACCACCGATATAGAAACATCAGAAAATTATTTAGAATATTTTCTTTAAATTTCGTCCTCAGGTCTAAATGGGTTAAGACAGTTAGAGAGAGAGAGCAGCCAACAAGGTAGAGGAATAAAATAATAAATATACAAAAAAGAAACCGTTCTCTGAGTGTTAGGATGGGGCTGTGGAGTTGATGCACTTGCAGTCGTGACACGCACGCACGCACGCACGCACGCACGCACGCACGCACACTCACGTGCACAATCACAGACACGTACACTTGTCATGCACAAAACCACACACTCTCTCTCTCTCTCTCTCTCTTGTGGGATAAATAAACTCACAAACACACCCAGGGTGGTGATGCACAGAGACAAGCTAGTGCTGCACGTTTCGCACAACAATGGAAGGCTTTTTTGAAAAATGTACCGGCTCATATCGACTCCACAATACAAACACACCTCCTGCTGCTGCAATTCCTCCGAAATGATGCTTGAATTCAGTTTTATCTCTTGTTGTGTACACTCCGATTGTGAAGTGCAGAGAATAAATGCCACGCAGCCGCAGCAGCAGCAGCGTTAGCGTGTTTTATAGGGAAAGCCTCCGCTCCGCTCTCGTCTCCCAGCGTTAAGATATAGGCCTAATTCATGGAACGCCGAAACAAACAAACAACACGCCTTAAGTTCCCGCAGTGAACATTTATTTGCTTTAGCGGTCATGGCGCTGCGTCTCCCCGCTGGCATCTTCCTGGCTGCAATTTTATTTCTCTGAACCCCCCTCCTCCCCCCCTTATTCCTATCCCACTATCATACTTTACTGGTATCTAATTCTAAGCAACTGTTTCCCAAACACGGGAATCCCAATAGCCTGACACTATGTCTGAATTTCCATTTAGTTTCATATTATATATATATATAGAACCCACAGCACACTGCCAGACTGGATTACCAGCCAAGGTGCCCGGGCCTCATATAAATTGTTTTAATGGGTGTGGCCTGCGATTCAAAACTGGAGCCAGGCAAGGATCCCAATGGAGAGTAACAGTCTCTGTTGAGGCCCTCAAGGTCACCACGGTCAGGTGGATATCGTTATTCGTTGCTGTTGGGCAGAGACCTTGTATCTCCTGATTTATATTTTGTATTAGTAAGTAGCCTTGCCGAGCCATGGGGCCCATAGGGCAGGAGCCTATCTCCTGTTTCTGTAGCGTGAGGCAGCTTGATGTACAAGTACACCCCCTGGACATGACGCTAGTATGTCGCAGGGATTTACCCCCAATCCAACCCTTGATGCTGAGTGTCAAGCAGGGAGGCACTGGGTCCCATTTTTACAGTCTTTGGTATGACCCGGCCAGGGATCGAACCCCGACCTCCCAGTCTCAGGGCGGACACTCTAACCACAAGGCCACTGAGCTGGTTATATGGTTATATTTTGTATGTTTCTGATTATATATTTGTATCAATACCCTACTTCATCATACAAGTACAAACGTAATGAAGATAGCAGATCCACAAGACCTCAAGGCGTCGCAATGTGAGTTTGTAGATCGGCTAGTTTGTCTTTATATCCCATGCCACCTTCTTGCATCTCTTCAGCTGTATTTTCAGCTTTTCTTTTCGTTTCTTCTATTCATTCTCTGCCTTCCCTTCTGTTAAATCTCCTCTCCTCTCCAATCTCACCCTCTCTCTCCTCCATCTCCCTCCCCTCTCCCCTCCGTTCCCCCTGCACAGACAGAGTACAGGGTATGCAGGGAGCCCTGTACTGTACTGTACTGTACTGTACTGTACTGTACTGTACTGTACTGTACTGTACTGTACTGTACTGTACTGTACTGTACTGTACTGTACTGTACTGCATAAACACCATGGTTTTCGTGTTTTGCTTTTCTGTCATGTCTCGAGGGAGCCGGATGTGTTTCATGCTTATTCCGCTGGGAATAAACAGTGCTATAGCTGAGTGCATGTTTGCATTGTCTCTCCACTTTGACCCCCCCCCCCCCCCCTATAGGAGGCACACTGAATCTCTACTACAGCATGCCATGATGGGAACGGTGCAGATATCAAAGTTCAAACCATATAAGTATACTTATAGTCGTACGCACCTATTCTTTTATTGTTATTTCTTTTAATAGCTGATGTAAGCTCTGATAATAGCCATCCTACAAGCTCACAATGAGCAATGAGACACCCACGCGCGGCTATAACTCAGGCTTCAGACTCAGAGGCTATAGCTGTGAGTTGTTTTTTTAGCAAACGTGTGTGTGTGTGTGTGTGTGTGTGTGTGTGTGTGTGTGTGTATCCCGAGAGAAGACAGACTATGCACCCACTGCACACAAAATGAAGTGGAAACCGAGCTACACTTCCTAACCATCTGTCCATTGTACCAAGACATCAGAGACACATACTTCCCACAGATTACAACCACACGGAGATTTTGAAAACATGACCAATGACAAAAAACTCCCATATCTGCTGGGCGAAGTACAACAATGTGCAAACACAGCAGCAAGATTTGTGAGTTGCTGTTATAGGAGAAGGATATCAAACGGAACACAACCATCCTAAAGACTAATCATTGTGTATATTCCTGCACTATACCTGCATCCAGTGATCTTGGTACAATATAGAAATTGATCTATTGAAGATTCTGACGTTCAAATGTACATATATTTTGTTTTGATTGTATTGATGTATTGTTGTATTGTGCTTTCTGCTTTGGCAATGTAAACGTATGTTTTCTCATGCCAATAAAGCTCTTTGAATTGAATTGAATTGAAATTGTGTGTGTCTCTATATCAGTGGTTCTCAACGTGGGATCCAGGGGGTCCAAAGCTGTTAAATTTGTCACAGCGTCACAATCCCTTTAACCCCTCTTAAATAGCAGATTTACAAGCTCTCAGTGCGTTTAATAATTTAGATTTTTCTTTTACACAAACCTTCTCTTCTACCCCCAGAAGAGAAGGTTTGTGTTAAAGAAAAATCAAAATTATTGGCACAAAACATTTTCTAAATGTTTTATGAACCAGTGTTCTACAGTAGCTGTCTCTACAGTGTGTTTGTATTTGTACGTATGTGTGTGAGTCTGTCTATATAGGCTATACCACTCGTGAGACATTAAACATTTAGTACATTTTGGATTGTCAACAGCAATTTGACCTAGGGTTAGAATTAGAGCTGGGTTATGGTCTAGGGAACGATTATGGTTGGTTGAATATTGATGAGCATTAAGGAGAAATGCTGTTCGGTGAAGGGTGCAGTGTGCGTGCGTGCGTGCGTGCGTGCGTGCGTGCGTGCGTGCGTGCGTGCGTGCGTGCGTGCGTGCGTGCGTGCGTGCGTGCGTGCGTGCGTGCGTGCGTGCGTGCGTGCGTGCGTGCGTGCGTGCGTGCGTTAGTGCCAGACAGGCAGCTAACCTTTTCGCCAACAGGCTTGCATAACAACTTGTTATGCTAATTAGAGCTAATAACGAATGCATGCGGCAGTGCCGATGCTCGCTTTCATTACGGGGTAAAGCTTTACATACCTCACACAGTGCTATAGAGCAGATACTACCTACATACCTCACACAGTGTACTATAGAGCAGATACTACCTACATACCTCACACAGTGTACTATAGAGCAGATACTACCTACATACCTCACACAGTGTGCTATAGAGCAGATGCTACCTACATACCTCACACAGTGTGCTATAGAGCAGATACTACCTACATACCTCACACAGTGTACTATAGAGCAGATACTACCTACATACCTCACACAGTGTGCTATAGAGCAGATGCTACCTACATACCTCACACAGTGTGCTATAGAGCAGATACTACCTACATACCTCACAGTGTGCTATAGAGCAGATACTACCTACATACCTCACAGTGTGCTATAGAGCAGATACTACCTGCATACCTCACACAGTGTGCTATAGAGCAGATACTACCTACATACCTCACACAGTGTGCTATAGAGCAGATACTACCTACATACCTCACAGTGTGCTATAGAGCAGATACTACCTACATACCTCACACGGTGTGCTATAGAGCAGATACTACCTACATACCTCACAGTGTGCTATAGAGCAGATACTACCTACATACCTCACACAGTGTGCTATAGAGCAGATATTACCTACATACCTCACAGTGTGCTATAGAGCAGATACTACCTACATACCTCACAGTGTGCTATAGAGCAGATACTACCTACATACCTCACAGTGTGTTATAGAGCAGATACTACCTACATACCTCACAGTGTGCTATAGAGCAGATACTACCTACATACCCCACAGTGTGCTATAGAGCAGATACTACCTACATACCTCACAGTGTGCTATAGAGCAGATACTACCTACATACCTCACACAGTGTGCTATAGAGCAGATACTACCTACATACCTCACACGGTGTGCTATAGAGCAGATACTACCTTCATACCTCACACAGTGTGCTATAGAGCAGATACTACCTACATACCTCACACAGTGTGCTATAGAGCAGATACTACCTACATACCTCACAGTGTGCTATAGAGCAGATACTACCTACATACCTCACACAGTGTGCTATAGAGCAGATACTACCTACATACCTCACAGTGTGCTATAGAGCAGATACTACCTACATACCTCACACAGTGTGCTATAGAGCAGATACTACCTACATACCTCACAGTGTGCTATAGAGCAGATACTACCTACATACCTCACAGTGTGCTATAGAGCAGATACTACCTACATACCTCACAGTGTGCTATAGAGCAGATACTACCTTCATACCTCACAGTGTGCTGTAGAGCAGATACTACCTTCATACCTCACAGTGTGCTATAGAGCAGATACTACCTACATACCTCACACAGTGTGCTATAGAGCAGATACTACCTACATACCTCACACAGTGTGCTATAGAGCAGATACTACCTACATACCTCACAGTGTGCTATAGAGCAGATACTACCTACATACCTCACACAGTGTGTTATAGCAGATACTACCTACATACCTCACAGTGTGCTAGAGCAGATACTACCTACATACCTCACAGTGTGCTATAGAGCAGATACTACCTACATACCTCACACAGTGTGCTAGAGCAGACACTACCTACATACCTCACAGTGTGCTATAGAGCAGATACTACCTACATACCACACAGTGTGCTATAGAGCAGATACTACCTACATACCTCACACAGTGTGCTATAGAGCAGATACTACCTACATACCTCACACAGTGTGCTATAGAGCAGATACTACCTACATACCTCACAGTGTGCTATAGCAGATACTACCTACATACCTCACACAGTGTGCTAGAGCAGATACTACCTACATACCTCACAGTGTGCTATAGCAGATACTACCTACATACCTCACAGTGTGCTATAGAGCAGATACTACCTACATACCTCACAGTGTGCTATAGAGCAGATACTACCTACATACCTCACAGTGTGCTATAGAGCAGATACTACCTACATACCTCACAGTGTGCTATAGAGCAGATACTACCTACATACCTCACAGTGTGCTATAGAGCAGATACTACCTACATACCTCACAGTGTGCTATAGCAGATACTACCTACATACCTCACACAGTGTGCTATAGAGCAGATACTACCTACATACCTCACACAGTGTGCTATAGAGCAGATACTACCTATATACCTCACACAGTGTGCTATAGCAGATACTACCTACATACCTCACACAGTGTGCTATAGCAGATACTACCTATATACCTCACACAGTGTGCTATAGAGCAGATACTACCTACATACCTCACACAGTGTGCTATAGAGCAGATACTACCTACATACCTCACAGTGTGCTATAGAGCAGATACTACCTACATACCTCAGTGTGCTATAGAGCAGATACTACCTACATACCTCACAGTGTGCTATAGAGCAGATACTACCTACATACCTCACAGTGTGCTATAGAGCAGATACTACCTACATACCTCACAGTGTGCTACAGAGCAGATACTACCTACATACCTCACACAGTGTGCTATAGAGCAGATACTACCTACATACCTCACACAGTGTGCTATAGAGCAGATACTACCTACATACCTCACACAGTGTGCTATAGAGCAGATACTACCTACATACCTCACACAGTGTGCTATAGAGCAGATACTACCTACATACCTCAGTGTGCTATAGAGCAGATACTACCTACATACCTCACACAGTGTGCTATAGGAGTAATAGTGAAAGTATTGGGAATTGGAAATAATTAAGTAAAGTACAAATACCTCAAAATTGTACTAGAGTACAGTACAGTACCATGTTTTCTGTTCTTGCTTACTGTATTTCGCTCTGGATTAAGAGTGTCTGCTATATGCCTAAATTGTATATTGTACTTAAGTACATGTATTTAGTTACTTTTGTCTAGTGTTTAGACTTCTTTTGATGTTTAGACGTTGGTACAGTAGGTATATATTATATAAGTTGTCATACTGGAATCGTAGCACCTGGACATCAGCTTGCGTCTGGACTGTCTCACCCACCCTGCTGGGCACACCGACACCACCACCTTGGCTTCCATAGTGTTTCTGGACTGTCTCACCCACCCTGCTGGGCACACCGACACCACCACCTTGGCTTCCATAGTGTTTCTGGACTGTCTCACCCACCCTGCAGGGCACACCGACACCACCACCTTGGCTTCCATAGTGTTTCTGGACTGTCTCACCCACCCTGCTGGGCACACCGACACCACCTTCCATAGTGTTTCTGGACTGTCTCACCCACCCTGCAGGGCACACCGACACCACCTTCCATAGTGTTTCTGGACTGTCTCACCCACCCTGCAGGGCACACCACCACCTTCCATAGTGTTTCTGGACTGTCTCACCCACCCTGCAGGGCACACCGACACCACCACCTTGGCTTCCATAGTGTTTCTGGACTGTCTCACCCACCCTGCTGGGCACACCGACACCACCTTCCATAGTGTTTCTGGACTGTCTCACCCACCCTGCAGGGCACACCGACACCACCTTCCATAGTGTTTCTGGACTGTCTCACCCACCCTGCAGGGCACACCACCACCTTCCATAGTGTTTCTGGACTGTCTCACCCACCCTGCTGGGCACACCGACACCACCACCTTCCATAGTGTGTCTGGACTGTCTCACCCACCCTGCAGGGCACACCGACACCACCACCTTGGCTTCCATAGTGTTTCTGGACTGTCTCACCCACCCTGCAGGGCACACCGACACCACCACCTTCCATAGTGTTTCTGGACTGTCTCACCCACCCTGCAGGGCACACCGACACCACCACCTTCCATAGTGTTTCTGGACTGTCTCACCCACCCTGCAGGGCACACCGACACCACCACCTTGGCTTCCATAGTGTTTCTGGACTGTCTCACCCACCCTGCTGGGCACACCGACACCACCACCTTGGCTTCCATAGTGTTTCTGGACTGTCTCACCCACCCTGCTGGGCACACCGACACCACCACCTTCCATAGTGTTTCTGGACTGTCTCACCCACCCTGCTGGGCACACCGACACCACCACCTTCCATAGTGTTTCTGGACTGTCTCACCCACCCTGCAGGGCACACCAACACCACCACCTTGGCTTCCATAGTGTTTCTGGACTGTCTCACCCACCCTGCTGGGCACACCGACACCACCACCTTCCATAGTGTTACTTTACACTACAGACTGTCTGTCTGTAGTGTCATGGCCGCCCCAATGCATTTCCAATGGAAGTCACATGGTTTGTAGTCCACATTTTGGACTACAAGCTGTTGTATGGCTTTCGGCTGTGTTTCGGCTGTGTTTCGACTGCGCCCCTCCCCCTCATACAACACACATGTTGTGTCAAACCATGTGACTCCCATTGGAAATGCATTGGGGCGGCCATGACACTACACAACATTCATCCAACAAGCATACAGCAATGCAGTAAAGGTCTGAGTGAGGCCTAAGACGGACGTCCCTGGATGAATCAGAGAGAGTCCGATCGAGGCAGGATCAACTTAAGTCATATCATAACTAGTCAGATCTGGCCCAGAATAAGCTACAGTATTTCAACTGGTGAAGAGTCGTCCTGGAAATGACGTAAATGGGCTGTGATCTGGCCGAGTCACCGGAGGATGTCATCATGACCTCATCATGACGTCATTTGGCTTGCTGGGTGCACATAAACAAACCGGTATGTCCTATTAGCCTGTGTGGCGTGACACTGCAAACTGCACTTTCCTCTCTCTCTCTCTGTCTCTCTCTCTGTCTCTCTCTCTCTCTCTCTCTCTCTCTCCCTCTTTCTGTGTAATATATATATATATATATATATATATGTCCCTGTCTCAGGCACATCGACCGACGCTGTATAGCTTCTCCATATAAAGAGGATGTAGTGCGTTCATGCGTGTGTGCGTGTGTGCGTGCGTGCGTGCTAGTGTGTTTGTGTGCGTGCGTCCGTGCGGCATCACTGCTGTTACATTAGCAAGAACAATGGCGTGGAGAGTGATGGGGCTTTCAAGAGAGGCCACTTTAGGAGACTGTGGGGAGAGCACTGGGTGGGGGGGTGGGGGGGACGGGTAAGATTTGTAGCGGATGCGAGATGAAAGGGATCCACTCACACATTGCCCTTCCTTCCCTGACAAATACCATGCACCACAGACCGCTATATCCCCATGCCAAATGTTAGCCTTAAGTAACTGCAGAGAGGTGTGAGCAGTGGAGGGGAGATGGGTCGGTCGGTCTGTGTGTGTGTGTGTGTGTGTGTGTGTGTGTGTGTGTGTGTGTGTGTGTGTTAAGGCTGCACAGTATATCGTTATACAGCAACATCAGTATCGCAAAAAGGCAACGGTGTCGCGATATAATTGTTGATATATCGATATATTGTTGTTGATATATCGTGAGTGATATTGACTTGTAATTATGCAGTTTTTGGAATAATGTTTAGTTTTCAATGTTGCAACACTTAAAATATAGAATATGACATTGTAACGGTAATATCGTATAGGCCTAGATATAGCAATATTTGGCATAAATACAGAGATATGACATTTTGTCCACACATAGCATGTGTGCAGTCGTACTCACTCGTGCCGGCTATCTCCTCTCACCCTCTCTCTCTCTCTCTCTCTGCCTGCCATGCCCGGGCGTCACATCTCTGAGGTGCAGCATATTCCTGGCTCATCGGGCGGATCAGGGAGGATTGGAGGCAGCGTTTACCATTTTGCCAGAGAAGGCCCTCGGGGGGCCCCTAGTTTCTAACTGGGACTCCGGAGACCGGCTGGTCATGTCCCCCGGTGCCAGGCACATTTCCAGGGGGATTAGCAGAGAGAGACTTAGCCTGCTGGACTGAGATGGGACTGGAGGTTGGATGGGGTATAGGTGTAGGGGGGGGGGGATGTGTCCCAGGGGATTTGCTCTGGTCTTTGAGTGGGCTCAGTGGCGCCAGCGGCGCCTGGCCAACATGCATGGGTTGAAGTACATGGAATGGGCAGTGAAGGTGGCATCATCCTGGGTATAATGGACAGAGAGAATATAGGAAGATATCAGCAATGCTGATAGCCACAATAAAAAACTACCCAGTCTCACCCAAACACGGTGAAATAGCACGGAATTGCAATTCCGTACATATAAACGCACAGAAAACCCCAAAATCTCCGCTGCGGTCAAAACATGTAGTCGTGTAATATGTATGGATTTTTGGCGTGTACAGTATGTACGGAATTGCAATTCTGTGTAATTTCACCGCATTACTGTGGGTAGGGTGATACTTGTGCATGTGCATACAACATGACACACACACACACACACACACACACACACACACACACACACACACACACACACACACACACACACACACACACACACACACACACACACACACACACACACACACACACACACACACACACACACACACACACACGTCTATATAGGACACTCATGTGGCACTCTCTCCTTGCTTCTCAACTCCTCTCCTTTCCCCTTTCCCTATACAGCCGCCACCCACACAAACAAGCCATGTTATTGAAAACAACAAATATGTCTGCTACAACAATTCCATCTTCGGGCCGTGAGCCTTATTGCCTTGGAAGTCGTGTCCCTCCAGTGTGGCGCGTCGAGGCAGAATTTATGTGAGATCCAGATCGCGCGGCTCTCTCGTCTGCTTGTTGCTTCTTTCATTTCCTTTCCTCTGAGCCCCTGCGCGGCCAAGACGGCGGGCGAGTGTGTTATTGGTGTAATTATTCTGTCGCACTACGCACGGGAGACTTACGACTAAATGAGCTCCATGTTGTGACTATACTATCTCTGCCCCATAACTGATTATCTGGGCAATCTCCATGGACCTAGACTAATACGGGCCCCGGCTCTATATGAGATCCCCAGTAAGCGGCCTCATAACCTGCATGCGAGAGAAGAAGAAGAATCAAAAGTTAGATCATCGGCGAAGCTGCAAAGCTGCTTACCGTGCACTTATACCGGCCTTGGGTGCGTTCCAGGTCCATGTGTCTCCATGGTGATTGGATATAGGTTATTTGGGGGCAGAGTCGACCCCTTCAGGGGGGGGATGAGGGAGCCAACGCAGCACAGAGGAATTCCGTCCACAGATCTTGGGCCGGCCTGATTACAACCACAGGCAAGTGGGTTATAGACAGCCGATACACTAGCAATTGATTTGAGTTAAACCGTTTGCTGGTCGAGCTCCCAGGCACCTCCAAATCCTGCATATTTCACGGCTCCAACCGTGTGCAAAGCAAGGCCAAATTTGCAGATTAAAGTCCTCAGTTAAATCCTCAAAATGCACATTTTCAATGTGAAATTTCCATTCGTTTTGTTATTTCGTTTTCACTTCCGTGTTTTCAATTTCAGTTTAGTTTAGTTTAAAATAGTTTCCTAATGTGGGTTTTAGTATAGTTTAGATTAGTTTCATTGACCAATGACCTATATAACGATTTGCACAGCTGGCCATAATATGGCCCAAACTGGAGCTTCAGAGCATGTTCTGTATAGTGAGGGGTATGGGATCAATGATGTAGTTTACTGTACTCATTTGGCCATTCATCAATCAAATAAACTGTAACAGTGTTTGTATTGAACTACAATGCACAATAACCTCCATTATGAGTTATAGATCCCATAGCCTGAGAGGACGTTTGGGTGAACGTGTTGTGTTCAATGAGTGAGTGAGTGAGTGAGTGAGTGAGTGAGTGAGTGAGTGAGTGAGTGAGTGAGTGAGTGAGTGAGTGAGTGAGTGAGTGAGCGAGCGAGAGAGAGAGTGAGCGAGAGAGCGAGTGTGAGAGTGAGCGAGAGAGCGAGTGTGAGAGCAAGCGAGCGAGCGAGTGAGTGAGTGAGTGAGTGAATGAGTGAGTGAGTGAGTGAGTGAGTGAGCAAGTGAGTGACGATGCAACGCAGGAAGAAAACCAACTGGTTTACAGTTTCTAGTTCACTGGTTCTCAAAGTGGGGTCCGGTACCCAGTCTGAACTTGAGGGAGTTCCAGGGGGTCCCCAGCTAAATGATAGATAAGTCAGGAACAAAATGGGGGTACAGGCTTTAGTTTAGACAATAACTGACAACAACTCGGAAGGACCTGCCCATAGTATGCCCGTCATTCATTCAAATGTTCGTAACAAATTCTAAAATGGTATTAGGAAGAGCTAGGCCAAACGCCCTAAAGAGGCTGCATGCTTTTTTCTAGTCTTAAAACAAAACAAAACATTATCTCACAGTGTGACTATTGTCTCAAATGAACTTATCGATTGTATTGTACTTTGTGTGCAAGGGCAGCCACCACCAGGCACCAGCAAGCACAGATAAACATTAAATCCCCCCCCCCCCCCCCCACCACACACACACACACACACCCACACCCACACCCACACACACACACACACACACACACACACACACTCTCGGCCCCCATATAGATATCACAGTGAGGCGGTGGCTCGTGTCAGCTCTAGCGTTTAGCCTCAACACTAATGGCCCACAGTCCGGAGCCTTGGGAAATTAGTTGTGCGGCGGAGCGTGCCGCCGCCGTTCGGGCGGGCGGGAGGGTCGGTGAACTCCGGGGCCGGAGGAAGAGCGGAGCGGTCACACTCGGGTCAAAGGAATCTGTGTTCTTCTGGGACGCAGGGTAAGGCCGCCACGACGTTGAAGGAACCTGTGTTCTTCTGGGACGCAGGGTAAGGCCGCCACGACGTTGAACTCTCCCTAACCTCAACCCAGTGGACACTGTGATTCTAATTGTAGGATTCCAGTGACGTATGTGTATGTGGGAGATGGATACAAAAAATACCAGTATGGAGATATCGAGAGAAGACTCTGTGAAGAGGTGGTTCAGCAACTGGAGGTCGAGACTGTCGTAGAAATTTAGATACAAACATATAATAATACCCCTTTATTGCACTCTGAGGTTATCTCATCTGTCACACCCCTGTGGTGCTGTTTGGTTACTTTGTTACTGTCCCATTCCTTGGGGCTATGTTGGGGGTTGACTCTTGTGGGAGTGAAACTATAAAGGCTGTGACCCTATGTAGCTCTTTGAGTCAGACTGGGGTTTCCATTACGTGAACTGGTCATGTAAGTTCTTGGCTCCTACTCGAGTAAATCCTAATACTTCCAAACTCTGAATTATTGTGTTGCCTCATTATTATGTCTTCCTGAGCATGTGTCCTACAGACTGCCTTAACAAGACCCCTAGACCAAATGATTAAAGAGGCAAGAAAGAGGCAAACATAGACGATATACAAAATCACAATGCCTCAACGCCATAATGCCAAGTGCTTGTCAGGGTGGAGGCCAGGGGTCTCCTCCAGTTCACTTATTTGGGGATTCACGACCTGAGAAGGTTGAGAATGACTGCTGTGAAGGATAGAGGAAGGCATTGTTGCAAAAACACTGTTTTAAACAAAACCATTCAAACACACAATCACACACACACACACACTCGCGCACTTGCACAATCTCACATCGTTCTTCGTTCGAATGTCAGTAGGTGTGGATTGTCAACATTGGCCAAATTCAGCCGATACTATTCCTCGGAGAAATGGACTGTCAGGTAATGAAAGGGTAACTATAAATCGGGACGGCAGTCAGCAGCAGCCCTATACGAGAGACATCAAACCTCATACAGGTGGTGGAAATTGGCAGCGCGTGATCTGGGTGTGTCTGTGTGTTGACCGTCGGCACTCGAGAGCTGGATCGGAGGAAGGGGCAGAGAGGAGGGGGAAGAGAGCTCCTCCTGCAGAGTATTCATTTCAAAACTCATCCTTTCTCCCCCTCAGGCCACGTGAGCTAAGCAGCTCAAAAACTACCCGCTCTCTCTCTCTTCCTCTTAACCCATTTAGACCCGAGGACGACTCTAAACTCTGACAGTTTTCTGAAAAAAAAAACATTTTCATGTCAAGGACCCCCAAAAATATATGTAATTGTCCGCCGACCCTCATCTGAAAACATGTTGTTCCAGTGACCACCCAGAAACAAAGATTTGAGTTAAAAAGCGGCACTCGGTGCCACGCTATGAGCTTGTAGATCTGCTATTTTTCAATAGCTAACGTATAACACAATGCTTAAAACCGTCCAGCCCAGAATGGGTTAACACTATACCAAGAGAGAGGCCAAAATGACAGGGAAACGGTGATTATGAGGTGTCTCTTTGAGTGAGAACTCAATTGCACCCAAAAGCCACTGAGTTGCCTTTTTTTTCCCAAAACCCCAACTCTCATCCCACCCCTCTGAAAATCACTGGGCATCATGATGTATTCTTTTCTCACTAAAACCAAACATTGAATAGATCTATACAAACGCTCAAACTGCAGGCTTTCCTCCACATGGAGAGCCTGGTCAGAATTTGTCCATTCATTATAGCACTGACTTTGTTGGCTTATGATGTTTCGGAATATGTTATGTTTCATCAGGAGGCCTGTAACCAATTGTGAGATAAGTTAACTTCTTCCTCTTCATCTTGACTTATACCCTGTACACTTTGCGGTGCTTGGGCAGAGCACAGACATCAAGAGCTTCTCCACGACTTATAGCGATAAGTTGCAATCTCCCCCAGCCCTCCGTCTGCACAGCAAAGCCCTGAGCATAAATATAACCCCAAGTGTGAAGATGGACCCCTTCACACTTTCAGAGTTAAATGTGCGCTCTGGGTTTTTGCGGTGTGTTCTCCACACACCATGCACACTTCACTTGTCTTTCAGGTTTCAATGCATGGGAGCGTCTCAGAGCCCACCTTAGGTGATAGGGTGCTGGCACCAAGCAAGTGTATGACTGTATAACCACTTAGAAAATTAAAGTTTTTTGCATAAATTGCCTGTCAGGTAATTAGTATAACCCATTCTGGACGAGAACCCCTTTGTGTTTTAACCATTATTTTATACAGATCTACAAGCTCGTAGCGCGGCACCGAGTGCCGCGCTACGAGTTTGTATAGATCTGCTATTTTTTGAAAAATCATATAAATGTGGTGCAAATCTTTGAATATATATTCTTTCAGAGCTAACGTTTTTAACTAAAATTCTTGCTTTCAAATATGTTGAAAAAAACAACATATTTTCAGATGGGAGTCAGCAGCCAATTACATATATTTTTGGGGGTCCTTGACATGAAAATGTTTTGAGAACCACTGACACAGAAACATAGGGTTTTTCAGAAAACTGTCAGGATTTAGGAGGCATTTGTAGAATCGTCCACAGGTCTAAATGAGATAAAGAAGTTAGGCTGCGCAGTATTATTGTAGATTGAGACCTAAATGTGTATTTCCAGGTGCAAGCTGATGAAATATCTGCATGGGACAGTCAACCCACTGCACATCCCAGGGACCCTGCAAGCTGATGAAATATCTGCATGGGACAGTCAACCCGCTGCACATCCCGGGGACCCTGCTAGTGGGTTTAACCCATTTTGGGCGGGAACCCCTTTTGGTGTTAGCATTATGTTATGCTTTAGCTATTGAAAAATAGCAGATCTACAAGCTCATAGCGCGCCACCGAGTGGCGCGCTACGAGCTTGTAGGTCTGCTATTTTTGAAAAATCGAAGAACGACTGACATAGAAACATAGCTTTTTCAGAAAACTGTCAGGATGTAGAAGACATTTTTAGAATCTGATCTCAGGTCAAATGGGTTAAAACCCCCCGCTTCAAATGAGTATTACTGCCAGCAGCAGGTGACTTTAGTTACATTTGTTTGTGTGAAATTGCCTGTTGAGTTTGGAATTGCACATTATTTAATTTTCCAGGCATGTTGATTGAGTAAAGATGATTTTTCTTTTTGCGGCCTGGTGGGGGGGAGAGGGGGGAAGAATGGATTCATATTACAAATATTCACACAGCTTCCCACTGTTAACAATACAGTACACTTTTATTTTCTGATAAGTTTATGTCAAAACAACACATTGTGTGACTATAATTATATGCATGCGTGTCGGACAGCCTGCACAGCAACCGTACAAATTGCCACATGTATTATACCAGTGGTTTTCAACCAGTGGTCCTTGAGGGGGTTCCAGGTGGTCCCCATTTAAATGACAGACAGTTGGTAACCAAATGGACCCTTATATAAATCATTAACTCTTGAGTTTGTTTAGTTATTCTATTTATAGTGACTCATAGGAATAGACTACGTGACAACCAGGAATAGTCTGGTGACCACCGGAGAGACGGGTGGCAGCCGGAAATTAGACGGCACCCGGGAGCAGTATGGGTTGGCGCCCCAGCCTGTGTCTTCCGTGAGGAAGAAGCCCAACAAACCCATGGTGAGGCCTTTAGGAGGGCCATTCAAGCCTCAAGCGGAGCCTGCGGCACCACCAAGGGCAAGGTGGAGCCTGCGGAACTGTTGCGGCTCGAGAATCCACCATTCCTGAATAAAGTGCCTGGTGCTGGGAGTCTGGTGCAACGCACAGGGCCTGACCTGGTGAGAGCAGGAGTGGACCTGGTGAGACGTAGGAGGGGCCCGGACAGGAGTCAACCCACAGAGCCTAGTCCTTCCACGCGCCAGAATGGTACCTCCCAGTCCCGGCAGAGTAGTTCAGGAAGAACGGATTGTGTGGCCCTGGTTTTTCCCTAATGGGACTGATCGAGGGTAGCTACTGGGACGTAAGTCGGGACTTGATCACCCCGGCTGGGTCACCTGAGTGAGGGGTATGATGTTGGGAGACCCGAAACCCCGATGACCTTAGGATACATCACTGAGGATACGTCCCAGGTGCATCCATGTATGTATGTATTTTGTTTAGTTTAGAGAGTGATGATTAATTTTGGTTAATTTTGACCAAATTGGTTAATTTTAACCAGTCAGATTTAAAATGGTGCACTTGGTTTCTCCGTCAAAGGTGCGACGCCTGAAGGTGAGGCGGGTGAGCTAAACCGAGCCAGTCACCGTGCCGAGCACTGCAACATCACAACCAGACGGTGCACCTCTGACGGAGAAACACAGTGCACCTTTTTCAATTGGACCCCCCGTAAAATTAGTACCTAAAAATTACAAGTACAGTACTTGAGAAGATAGCACCACCGGCCCGCCTCGCCCGCAGCGTTGCGGTATGTACTGTTTTTGATATGCGGAGGGACAGACATCTATACCCAAGTACTGCATAAAGTAGGTTTACTATTGACTCCACTGACTGCCATGTCTGATGAGATGAGTTGGTAGAAGAGGGCCCTATCTGATACCAATACCAGATAGAATCAGAATTCATGTTTCTAAAAGAGAGAGCTGGGAGAAATTGACGCCAGCACAACTTGTATATGAAACTATACAAAATAAATAAATCAAGAGAAGCTATAGCCTATATGTAATCAAATAAGAACAAATATTGTCTGAACTTAATTTGCTGCAAGCTGTCTCCCTAGAAATACTATAAAGTGGAGGACAAAATGACTGGAAGAACTGTCACCACCGTTAGTAAAACTGCACAATAACCGTCGAGAAAATCTGACAGGTAAGAATGGAAGGGAACTATTGATTAAAAACGGAACTGGCACTAACAGAACAGAGGTTGTACAAGTTGTTCTAGGCCGGGCGCCAGGGGTGCCCAAAAGGTAGATCACGATCCACCAATAGATCACAAAGGCTGTGCACTCAGGTAGACCACATGACATTCCCATAGAAATAAAAGAAAACATTTTTTGGCACCTGCCAGTTATATTATGGTGACTTGATTGATTGACATCCCAAAGGGCCTGTCAAGCCGTCAGCTCAAACCCGTATGATGCAATACTTTGTTTTCAAGAGTGTTGTGCAGAATGTGCACAAACAGATCAGTAGCATTACAAAGTTATAAAAAAAATACCAATAAACCTCAAGTGTGTTTCTCTTAAGCCTATAGCCTATATATCACCAGTGTCGCCGCTGCTATTCCAAAGCGCCCTCAGGTACATCACAGCAATAGGATAATGTTTGTTTTTTCCTGTGGTATTTGGATCTTGTTGAGCTGGTAATTCTGAAAGTAGCTCTGTTTCTAGGGGGTGAAATAAAATAAGTGACTATATCATGACTCTGATGAAGACATTTCAGGTCGAAACGTTCCTAAATAAAAGGCTTAAAATGTCCGTGCTGCGCCAGTGTCCTCTCCTCCTTTTGCAAAACATATAGGTACTTGCTAACCCCCTGGTGGCCACATGGCCCTCACTTTGCCAAACCACTGCAGTAGATCTATAGCTGATGATGAGACGGATGAATGGATGCGCAGCCATTTCCATGCAGACTGCCAAAGAGCACTTCTTTTAAATGTGTGCAATACAATACAACACTGTAGGTGAAACACACACAAAGAGCACTTCTTTTAGATGTGTGCAATACAATACAACACTGTATGTGAATCACACACAAAGAGCACTTCTTTTAGATGTGTGCAATACAATACAACACTGTATGTGAATCACACACAGTCACATGATCCTGTACCGTGCCTCCACACCTGTAAGCACTTAGTCATGTACTCATAGTGTTATAGTCACAGGAAAGCCTTTCAGAGCCAGATAGACAGATTGATTTACTTAAGTAAAAGTACCAATACTGCAATTTAGAACTACTTCGGTACAAGTAAAAGTATACACGGAATTGAAAATGTACTTGAGTAAAAGTACAAAAGTATCGGCATCAAAATATACTTAAAGTACTAAAAATAAAAGTACTCATTGTGCAGAATGTGCCATTTCACAAGTTCAAAATGTGTACAAAATCTATTGAAAATAGCAGATCAACAAGCAGATCAACAAGCTCACAATGCGTCGCGTTGCGACGCATTGTGAGCTTGTAGATCGGCTATTTTCAAATGGCCGAAATGTATAGGTTTGAAGTGGTTAATGTATGTGTTCTAATCAAAATTAGAACACATGGGGGGGAGGATAAGGCATAGGGTTATAGGGCTAGAGTTATACAAGGAATATATAATGATGAAAAAAAAAATATTACTGTTAAAACACTGGAGGCCTCTGACTTGAGCCACGGCAAGCACCGCCGAGCGAGCTCATCCGAGTAAAGGTTCATACATACTGCAGTTGTTCACCTAAAATGGTGAGAGTCGATGCCATCATACTCACTCGCGGTGATGTCCTTAAGCATTAATCAGATGCAAAACCCCCGTGCCGGCAAAACCAAAGGGACCGCCCACCCAACTTCTAGACCAATCAGTGAACGAGGTTCTGAATATTAGTCCATGGGTATTTATAGGTTATTTGAGAGTGTTGTTGGTTAGTATAGGGGTGTAACGATACATTTCAACAGCGATACGATTTGTATCACAATATGTGGTGGACGATACAATACATGGACGATATTGGTTCATTATGGCGATACGATATTTATTTATTTCTTTATTTGACAGGGACAATGCTCTTCAGTTTTCACTTCCATGTAAATGTGCCAGAGTTAGCCATAAGCTAATTTACATCTGTAGTCCCTGAGCAGGCTCTTACAATGGTAGTAAAACTAAACATACAATGACACATACAGTACAATACAATGCAATACAATACAGATACAAGAAAGACAGAGTGTATAGTGTGCCAGCACACAACACCATGCGTTGATGCCATGTGTGCATATGTGCCAGCACCCAACACTATATCCATACAAAAACACAATACAATACAGTACAATACAGGAACAGAACAGATCAACATGGTACAGGGGACAGAGGGGACAAAGTGAAGTGAAAAATGACACCGGTGATGAATACTAAATAGTGCTGATAGTTACTCATGATTCAATGATTTCATATCGATACAGTAACTATTTAGCAAAGAAATTAACTCTGTGTGAAACATGTGGATAGTGCAGGTTTTTTAAGGGAAAATGTATACGGATACGAATAAGTGAACAGTGATTCTCTGGCAAATACATTTGTACATTATATTAAAAAGTAAAGACAAATTATGCTCTAGGTCTCCAACTTTTATACCACTGATCAAGGGATGTGACCTTATTGCTATAGCAAGTGGTTCCAGAGAAGCTACGAAGAGCAAAGGTGAAATTGACGAACCCTGGCGGACCCCACGAAATAAGTTGAACGGTAAAGAGGTCAAATCATTTGAACAAACTGAGGCAGAGGAGTCAACAGAAAGGATATCAATCCATCTACAAAAATACTCTCCAATTCCAAAACGCTTAAGCACCTCCAGCAGATAAGGCCACTGGACCTCATCAAAAGCACGCTGGGCATCCAGCGACAATATAGCCTTATCCGGAGACCCTTCATATGTATTGATTATATTGAGCACTCTTCTCACATTGTGGAATCCTTGTCGATTCATCACAAAGCCATTTTGGTCATTTTTAATTATAGATGGTAAAACTTTATCTAATCTCATAGCCAAAGCCTTAGCTATAATTTTGGCATCAGAATTTAAAGGTGAGATTGGTCTGTAAGAGCCACATTCAGTTGGTTCCTTCCCCGGCTTCAGAATAAGAGTAATCAGGGCATTCTGAAGCGAAGGCGGGAATTATATTAAAAAGTAATTCAACTTTTTTTTCTTCTCAAAATTGTTAAATACAATGCACAAGTAGTATTGGTACAATCGATTATTTGCATTGCAAAACGGTACGATACAGATTATTTACATTGCAAAACGGTACGATACAAAACAAAGTCAATGTTGTCAATTTCGATATAGGCCTACTTCGAATCTTGGATTTTTTTCCGATGCGGTTTCTATTATCGTTACACCGTTAGGGCTGATTCATACTCTTATTTTAGAGCCGAATAAAAGTCGGTTCGGCACTGTAGAGCCTACAATGTGACGTCATTTGAGGTTCGGGGGGGCGGGTACGTCCTAAAGTCGGCTCTTCGGTGCTACTGAAAATTTCTGACGAGCCGAAATCATTTCGGCACTACAGCGCCGAAACAGCGATAAAATAGTTAGTATGAATCGGCCCTTATAGTTAGGAGTGTGTTTGTTGTGAAGTTAAGTGTGATGAGGGTTTCTGCTATAGTGGGTTAGTGTGACAATCTGGTGATAGCGCTGGAGTGCATGTGGTGAGTTATGCAGCGTTAACGGCGTAGGAGGGGGGTCGAGAGAGAGACGTCAGGGGGGGGGGGATTCGAGAGAGAGACGTGAGGGGGTCGAGAGAGAGACAGGTTCACTTGCCATGTGCATATCGTGCGTGGCAGGAATTATTGAGCTGCACCACTAACAAGAAGCGAAGAAAAACAAGCAGAGATATTAATCCATTATGACCTGCAGGTCAAAATTAAAAAAAAAAAAATCTGATTCTAATCCATGACAGTTTTCTGAAAAACCCTATGTTTCTGTATTAGTGGTGCGCAAACTATTTCATGTGGAGGAACCCCAAACGTATGTGTAATTTGGCCGCGACCCCAATCTGAAAATATGTTGTTCCAGGGAGGGACCCCCAAGAAGGGAGGGACACCCAAGAAGGGAGGGACCCCCAAGAAGCAAAGATTTCAGTTAAAAAACTTGAAAGTTTTTTTTTACCAGTGATATATATATCTTCCTGTGACATTCCTTCAATATATATATGTTAAATATATATTATATATTATATTATTCTTTCGCTCTGAAAGAATATATATTCAAAGATTTGTGTAACATTTTCATGATTTTTCAAAAATAGCATATCTACAAGCTCGTAGCGCGGCACTCGCGGCTTGTAGATCTGCTATTTTTTCAAAAACATAATGCTGAAAACACCAAAAGGGGTTTCCGTCCAGAATGGGTTAATAAACAAACACAATCCTTGTGAGCGCTAGCTGGCTTCCTTAGAAACCTTTGAGGGCACTCGAAATTAATGAGACAACCTGCTGTTGCTTCCTGGCTCTGTTTTTTTTGTTGCGTGTTGTTCTTTTGCCATGCGAGTTCTGTAACAAACACTTCTCCAAGTTCCCACAGGAAATGTTGGAGTGTTCTGTAAATATCAAACGAGTGCAGAATGAAATTTGGACTTAGACTGTTTTTCGTCTGTGGTACTCAATTTTGAACTGCATGGGTATCTTTGCCTGCATATATTTATTTTTTCTCAAACTTGCCCTTCTCTCTCTCTCTCTCTCTCTCTCTCTCTCTATGAACCCACTATATTTGGTTTCAAATATCTGGAGAATCTGTGCTCGGACAGTTAATGTATTACTTCCACTCCCCCTTTAGCCTATAGGTTTGAATGTCCCTTGAGGCTTTGCCCTTGAGCAAGACACTAAGCTAATCTAGACCAGTGGTTCTCAAAGTGGGGTCCAGGGACCCCCCATGGGGTCCTTGAGGGAGTTCCAGGGGGTGCCCGCAGCTAAGTGATAGTTAGAAACCAAATGGACCCTTAACCCCCTTATGGCCAGTGACGTATTATGCGTATTGATATCAATAAATCCCTCATGGCCATTTGACGTATTGACGCAATCGTTTAATCCCCTGTAATCGGGAGCTTAATATAACAAAATGTAGCAACTTTTAGCTTGTTTGGCTAACGGCCGATGTAATCTACCTAAAACCGGGAAGCAGTGACCACTGATCTATTCTAGACGACAGCTAGCTGTACAGTACGTGTTTGCACTGGCTCCGGTGGAAATGAGAAATATTGTGCTACTGTAACTTAAAGGTGTTCTGAAGTACATAAGCATGAGGCCTGCTGTGCCCAACCCTTCCCTTCCCTTCCCTTCCCTGCGTGGGTAAAAGGTCGCAAAGACCTTGTAATCACATTATCCAAAGGTGGGCAGATTTCATCAGGGTTCATTACCTTATTATTGGCTTAGTTGATGTAGCGGCTCACTGCCCCCAACGTAATAGAGGAGAGTTTAATTCCTAAATGGGATCGGGGTGTACTGTGTGTGTGTGTGTGTGTGTGTGTGTGTGTGTGTGTGTGTGTGTGTGTGTGTGTGTGTGTGTGTGTGTGTGTGTGTGTTCTTTGGGGGGGAAGGGGGTTAATAATGTGATGGGACAGAATGTGATTATATAATTTGCACCCTGCCCTGGATTGTGACTTTGCCCTTTGACCTTTTGGCTCAAACTGTATATAGAGGACATTGTAACAATGTCTGAAGTACAATAAAGATACTTTCAGATAGATAGATCGATAGATAGATAGATAGATAGATAGATAGATAGGAGATTGTAGATCTGCTATTTTTCAACAGATAAAGTATGACATAATGCTAAATAGCGTACACCAAAAGGAGTTCCCGTCCAGAATGCGTTAAAAGTTAAAACAAATTGGCATGTCAAAAAATGTAAAAGATGTAAAAAAGAAAACGTCAAATCAGACCAATTATTTATTATACTAGGGCGGTGCCCGTTCTGCACTGGCCTACTTGGAACGATGCAAGTTGGGAAATGCATGCCCCACCCTGCAGTTATTATGTCCGTGTCCCTTTTATGCCCATATATGGAGTTCTTTGTCAGGCATGCCCAAATCTGGAGTCTATGCAGATGTCAGAACATCATTGTGACGTCAGAACAGGCCAGAGCCCGGGCAGAGGCTTTTTCTTTCTTCTTTCTCACCTTCACCCTTTTATACTCGGAATACAGTTGAGGGCAAGCCCTCATTTTCAACGTAGCCGAGGTTACAATACATAAAGTAAATTTTTTGTGCTGGTTCTGGACAACTGTGTATCCCACCGACTCGAGGCCGGGCACTGCCCTCCCTGTGGTGGGGTGTGGAACGCGTGTGTCAAATTTGAAGTCGGTGGGGCGAACAAACGGTTCTCGAGTTACATGGATTACAGACGTATGTACATACACACACATGGTGCATAGATAATATGGTTATATAGATTATGTACTGTAAGTCTTTTGCACAATAATTCCTTCACCATAAAGCCACTGAAAATCCATAGCATGTTGTTGTTGGGTCAAGCCAAGTCCCTCCGTTAGCTCGATGAAATGTGTCACCACAACGTGGTGGTTGAAACTAGCTCGATGAAATGTGTCACCAACGTATAGTGTGGAAGAGAGGAGGTAGGGGGAAGAAAACATGCCTGCATGGTTGCAGTACGTTGTCACATGGATGACATTGCTCTGAGCTCAGCCATTTCTCCTTCAGTCAACCCTGAGCCTGCATGATTGACTGAGGGTGTACTGACAAGCGTGTGTGTTTGTGTGTATGCGTGCGTGCGTGCATGGCAGGCATGCGTGCGTGCGTGCATGGCAGGCGTGCGTGCACAATGCATGGCAGGCCCATGCATTGTGGTGCAAGGCTCCATGTGTGCATGCATGCGTGCACTTGTGTTGCATGCATGATTGTGTCTATGATGCGAGTATGTGCTGGGCTGTTATTGTGTATGTGTGAGTCTAAATTATATATTATACGTGTGTGTGTGTGTGACGTGTGTGCAGTGCATGCATGCGGGGTAGGCGCGCGTGCGTGCATGTGTGTGTGTGTTGTTGTTTTGTCCCCTGGATGACCAAGCCACCACTCCTGTGGTCACTGACATGTCCTGTCCTTTCCCATCAGCCCTCTATGATGGACAATGTCAGCACGGTACACACACACACACACACACACACACACACACACACACACACACACACACACACACACACACACACACACACACACACACACACACACACACACACACACACACACACACACACACACACACACACACACACACGTAACTGCCTCTGGAAAAGTGAGATGGACAAATCTGCCATGCAACTCCCCGTGGGGTCATTAGAGAGAAAGTGGTAGCTTGACACACCTGACACGCACGCACGCACGCACGCACGCACGCACGCACGCACGCACGCACGCACGCACGCACGCACGCACGCACGCACGCACGCACACACGCACTTACAGCCCATCTGTGGTCGACGATCATGGCTACCGCTGGCCCCCGGCTGGAGTGTTCCGGCCCCAGCCCATGGAGCTGCCGTCATTCCTTCCCCCAACACTCTGCTCAGTCTTCCTGGTGCCCCAATATATAGGCCTCTTGATTACTGGCCACACCCATGCCCAGGTGCAGGTCATTAGTCACTCGGTACTTAATGCACTCAGTTGGAAAGATAAAGGTTATAAAAAATATCATGCAATTCCTAACACAATCACACACTAAACTACTATCGAACTCGCAGCAAAATAAGGAAAATTATTTCAACTAAACATGCAAAAGTATAAACACAGCAAAAGCAGAAAAATCACAATAAACCAAAACACCTCTAAAATTCCACCGGCTCACAGTTACATCATCATCATCAAACCCGGAAGTTATGCGGGAACGCCTACTGAGTGTCAAAAAACGACTTTCTGGCCTTGACAGCCTATACATCCAAACAGAAAAGTCCTATATCTGATTGCATTGAACGACGTTAAAATCACTTGGTCACTATACCACTCGATTAATGCATGCTCAGGTTGGGGGGAGGCATGCCTCTGAATGTGCCTCCCCCGAACAGTGAGTTCGGGTTTGACATTTTTTTACTATTCTGTCTATATCGTGTTACAACTCAGACAGGGCTGAGTCGGCTCTACCGAACTTCTCAACCCGGCCCTTTAGGGCCGCTCGGTGGTGTCTCCCGCATAGTCCACTATATATAGGTGAATGAACTGTATCTGTCTGTGGGCAGGCATATGCTGTGCCTGCGTGAGTGTGTGCGGTTGTATGAGTTGAGGATTAGAGGTATAGGTATTTTTGTTACACTGTAATATTTGACTCACTGTTGTTCGGTAGAGACGGCGCCCCTCCGCCATTGTCTACATGGGGAAGATTTCAGTGTCAGATGTACAGATTTGGGGGTTTTCTAGGCGTGTATATGTACGGAATTACAATTCCGTGATATTTCACCGAGTTTGGGTGAGACTGGGTAGTGTTGAGACAGTGAGTTCCAGTGGAACATGTTGGCCTCGGGGAGCGCTATGGTGCTAAAGGCCACGCGGGCCGCCAACAGTCATCCTCCATGGAGCATAAATGCACTCAGCAAGGTTCCCAATTTTTTTTGCGACGCGGTGAGATGCAGTCTAATGGTGATGCTAGACGAAAGGCCACCCTCTGGGGAGCAATTGAGGTAATTGCTTTTGGACCAAAGTAAGTGGCGGATGGATCGACTAACCGACCACAGTGACAATGGCATCTTTAAAAGCCCCCGTTGTATATGGCGGTGCTGAAAATGTCACATCATCCCCTCGTGGGGACCATGTAGAAAAATGTCTGCATAGTCGCATACTGTCAATTGTGACTGTTATCACTACACTTCTGGGGACGTTCAGTCGCCTTAACCCCTTTGGAACCGGGAAAGCATCCATGTCATTTAAGATTTTTTGCATTGACCAAAAATTGAAAAAAAGAAAAAAGAACACGTGTACGTGGAAAGATAAAGGTTATACAAAATATCATGCAATTCGTAACAAAATCACACGCTAAACTACTATAGTGTTAAAATCACTTTGCCACTCGATGTATGCATGCTCAGGTTTGGGGGAGGCATGCATCTGAATGTGCCTCCCCCGAACTATCCCTGCTGGGTGAGTTTGGGTTTGACATGTTTTACTATTCTGTCCATATCATGTTACAACTCAGACAGGGCTGACACACACACACACACACACACACACACACACACACACACACACACACACACACACACACACACACACACACACACACACACACACACACACACACACACACACACACACACACACACACACACACACACACACACACACACACACACACACACACACACACACACACACACACACACACACACACACACACACACACACACACACACGCGCACACACTTCTCAGTTCTCCTGACATATAGTGCTGCTTATTTGAGACTTTCTTTCTCCTATAATAGCCATAAGGAAAGCTTTCATCTCCAGGCGTCTTGCACTGCCAGCGCTCACAATCACTTCCCCTCTCTCTCTCTCTCTCTCTCTCTCTCTCTCTCTCTCTCTCTCTCTCTCTCTCTCTCTCTCTCTCTCTCTCTCTCTCTCTCTCTCTCTCTCTTGGGAGCGGTGGTGGAAAGTGCATTTACTAGTAGTAAGTACTGTACTTAAAGGGATATTTCACTTTAAAAAAAACAACCTCATTTTATTATCTACTCAGGCTTATGTCAACACCCCAGACAGTTTTTGGATTCAGTATTTAAATATTAATTTTAGCTGCCCCGCCCCCTTCCTATATAAACACTGCACTGCGTCTGCACGACCAACTCCCATTAGCTTCTGTAAGGTAATTACCACTTGTGGCCACGCAATCAAAGTGTTAATATCGCAGATAAGCTTAATTATGGTAACGTGGGTTTAAAACAGCCCAAGTGTAAGTAACGCCCGGGATTCGAACTCGGGTTCTCCCGCGTTAAAGTCCAACATCTTAACCACTAGACCCAGGGGAGATATTAGGCTTTTGAGGCCATCAGACTGAGGCTCTGAGCCACTTTGCTACACTCACCCCCCCCTTTTGACCTCCTCCCCCGGGGGAAACCCGGTCCGGGTCACGGCAAAGGAATATCCCTACTTTGGTCTAGTGACAAGATATTGGAATTTCACGTGGGAGACCGGAGTTCGAATCCCGGGCGTTACACAAAGCACTGCATAGCGAATGGAGTCCAATCTTCAGTCCGTTCCTGCCTCGACCCCTCCCTCTTTCCCCACCGCAAGGCAGGAAATGGCAAAGTTTTGATAGCCGTTTGATCCTGTCTGCTGTGCTGCACCGGCAGAAGACATACCAGTGAGCGGCGAGCGCCAGGGCTTTGAGGTTTTGAGAAAACACACACACACACACACACACACACACACACACACACACACACACACACACACACACACACACACACACACACACACACACACACACACACACACACACACACACACACACACACACACACACACACACACACACACACACACACACACACACACACACACGGTCTGTGTGTTAATCTCGTTTATCTCAGGTGTGCCAAGCAGGACGTGTCTGAAAGAGGAGAGAGGGAGATAGAGCTGCTACAAACAGACAAACACGGTTGTTTACGTTACATCTGCAACTTGAACTTGGGGTTTGTTTGTGCAGAGGGTTAGATTGCCATCGAAGACGCCTGTTATTTGCAGCATGCATGCACGTGCACGGACGCGCGCACATACACACACGCACATGCACACGCACGCACACGTTTGTGGTATACATCTCTGTTTATCTCTTTGACAAATTAATAGTGTTTCAGATGAACACAGGTGCGACAGGTGTCTGATTTCATTCAGTTGATGATTGACACGCAGCATTTAAGATTCTCCCGTTTTCCAGTCGCCACGCACGCCATCGCGTTTAATTATTGTACCTCGTACGTCTCACACATGATGACACACTGGTGTCTGCTTTGATTAGCCACTCAACCTCAGCATCACTATTCTGGGCATGTCATAGTAGCCGACCATTTAGCAATAATTGGCAATCCCACAATTAAGCTCACAACGCATCGCAACATGACATGATGAGATTGGCTGTTTTTGGCAAAGATTTTGTGTGCGAGTCAAGCAGGTCAATAGCAGTG
Organism: Electrona antarctica; assembly: GCF_951216825.1. Classification (NCBI taxonomy): domain Eukaryota; kingdom Metazoa; phylum Chordata; class Actinopteri; order Myctophiformes; family Myctophidae; genus Electrona; species Electrona antarctica. Next base: position 9,910,750 of record NC_136802.1, on the reverse strand, counting down.
GTTCCCAAAGTGGGGTCCGGGGACCCCCAGGGGTCCTTGAGGGAGTTCCTGGGTGTCCCCATGCAGCTAAATGATAGTTTGGAACCCAATGGACCCTTGTGGGTCTGTAAGAGTGTACAAATGGTTCCATTCGAACACTAAATGCACATTGATTTTACAATATAAATTGGGGGTCCCAGAGATGGAAATGCCATTATTTTCGGGTCCATAGACTAATGCAGGTCAAACTGGTCCTTGAAATTAAACGGGTTGACTTGAGAATCACCGCTAGAGCCGTAAAAGTCTACTCTTATGGGAGTCCCTGGCATATCTTTTAAAATGGTGGTCCGCGGGATAATTAGTGTCAATTTAGGAACCGCTGGTGTATAGGACCCAAGCGCAGGGCAATTAAGTGCAAGAGGTTTTATTAACAAAAGACCAACACAAGGAAAACGAGGAGGACAAAAAAACCCCACTAAGAAATAATATACAAGAAATTATACAGATCTCTTACTACTAATGAATCAATGTCGTAAATCTGTCTTACTCTATGGCTCTGGGTGACCGAGACAGGCAACAGGCAGCTACTCTCTGTTACACATGCAGGGCTAAAGAATGGGCAGACCAGACCATGACACAGATCATGACAGATTTGGTGTTGAGGGGGAAAAGGAGACCCTTTGTCAATAAGATAAGCCCATAACAACTTAATAACAAAGATTTGGTATTGGACATTATCCTGAAAGTAAATGGCCAACTGCATTGTGAAGAACACACAAGATTTGAATGAAGCCAGAAGAACAGGTTAATCAAAATGTGAAAGATATAGCAAATAAACGGATATCTTTGTTATTGCCGCTCGAGGACTGATTCACTATGGTTGAGCGTGAGACAGAGGATCGCTGGCCACTCGAGGACTGATTCACTACGGTTGAGCGTGAGACAGAGGATCGCTGGCCACTCGAGGACTGATTCACTATGGTTGAGCGTGAGACAGAGGATCGCTGGCCGCTCGAGGACTGATTCACTATGGTTGAGCGTGAGACAGAGGATCGCTGGCCGCTCGAGGACTGATTCACTATGGTTGAGCGTGAGACAGAGGATCGCTGGCCACTCGAAGACTGATTCACTATGGTTGAGCGTGAGACAGAGGATCGCTGGCCACTCGAGGACTGATTCACTATGGTTGAGCGTGAGACAGAGGATCGCTGGCCACTCGAGGACTGATTCACTACGGTTGAGCGTGAGACAGAGGATCGCTGGCCACTCGAGGACTGATTCACTATATGGTTGAGTGTGAGACAGAGGATCGCTGGCCACTCGAGGCCTGATTCACGATGGTTGAGCGTGAGACAGAGGATCGCTGGCCACTCGAGGCCTGATTCACTAAGGTTGAGCGTGAGACAGAGGATCGCTGGCCACTCGAGGCCTGATTCACTATGGTTGAGCGTGAGACAGAGGATCGCTGGCCACTCCAGGACTGATTCACTATGGTTGAGCGTGAGACAGAGGATCGCTGGCCACTCGAGGACTGATTCACTATGGTTGAGCGTGAGACAGAGGATCGCTGGCCACTCGAGGACTGATTCACTATGGTTGAGCGTGAGACAGAGGATCGCTGGCCACTCGAGGACTGATTCACTATGGTTGAGGGTGAGACAGAGGATCGCTGGCCACTCGAGGACTGATTCACTATGGTTGAGCGTGAGACAGAGGATCGCTGAATCACTCGAGGACTGATTCACTATGGTTGAGCGTGAGACAGAGGATCGCTGGCCACTCGAGGACTGATTCACTATGGTTGAGCGTGAGACAGAGGATCGCTGGCCACTCGAGGACTGATTCACTATGGTTGAGCGTGAGACAGAGGATCGCTGGCCACTCGAGGACTGATTCACTATGGTTGAGCGTGAGACAGAGGATCACTGGCCAACCACCAAGCACTTGTGTTATTGGTTTTGTTATTAATCACAACAACATAACCAAAACGAGGATGCATGGGCTTCTCTGTGACTATAGGCCCAAACCTTGTATGTCCAAAACTATGTAGAGTGTGCTGACCATATAAGGAGTTCCTCCCTGTCCCCAGTTAACCCCTGGGGTAAAAAAACAACAACAACCTTAGGTTTCGTTTTGGCTAGAGGGCCCAGCCTTCATCTAATCAGGATGAGAGGGGCCTTCCTCCAATCATGATCGAGTGAGGGCGGGCCTTGGTGCATGTGCTGTTGGCCTGTTGCACGTCCCCCACTGTAGAGCGTGTGCATGTGCATATCTTGGTACCGGGCCGGACCGGGTTTGTCTGTCACACTGTTAGGCCTCACTCAGACCTTTACTGCATTGCTGTATGCTTGTTGGATGAATGTTGTGTAGTGTCATGGCCACCCCAATGCATTTCCAATGGGAGTCACATGGTTTGACACAACATTTGTGTTGTATGAGGGGGAGGGGCGCAGTCGAAACACAGCCGAAAGCCATACAACAGCTTGTAGTCCAAAATGTGGACTACAAACCATGTGACTTCCATTGGAAATGCATTGGGGCGGCCATGACACTACACAACATTCATCCAACAGGCATACAGCAATGCAGTAAAGGTCTGAGTGAGGCCTTAGTCTGTCAGTTATTTCTGCTACTTTTCAAAAAGATGATATATGGAGTTATGAGGTTTCCGTCCGACAGCAACGATATACTTTGCCAGGAATAATAACAGGTTGTCTCCTATACGGTCCTGCCTCTGTTTTAACAGCGTTATGTGGTAATCTTTCTCCTTGAAATAAACCCTATCATTATTAATAATCCATTTCTGGCTGCAGCTGTATAGCATCTCACCTTATTAAAAAAACATAAGGGACAAAATGGGCTCCAATGATCAAATCATCCGTTATCCTCGTAATGCCACTGGAAAAGGTATAAAGGGCTGAAGGATTGTTTTAATTCTTGGCTACATTAGTATTGTATAGATATAGATATAGGTGTATAATATGTATTATATCATATTGTTTATGGTTGAGTCTGAGTCATAATGTAGTAACGTGCTATGCTCAGAGGTTCTTGACTTCACATTTGAGAGAAATCCATTTCCATTGAGGATTGACGTTATGTCATGTTGTAGTCATCAGGATGTTATCGTTATGTCATGTTGTAGTCATCAGGATGTTATCGTTATGTCATGTTGTAGTCATCAGGATGTTATCGTTATGTCATGTTGTAGTCATCAGGATGTTATCGTTATGTCATGTTGTAGTCATCAGGATGTTATCGTTATGTCATGTTGTAGTCATCAGGATGTTATCGTTATGTCATGTTGTAGTCATCAGGATGTTATCGTTATGTCATGTTGTAGTCATCAGGATGTTATCGTTATGTCATGTTGTAGTCATCAGGATGTTATCGTTATGTCATGTTGTAGTCATCAGGCCGAAACTCTCTTCCCTCAAACTGGAAGAATAATACCTACAAAACAATGACTACAACATGATGTAATGATATCATCCGCTCCCGACCGCATCATGAACCAATAAAGGAATGCTGCCCAGGCTAAGTGAAGGTGGGTCTGAATCCGTGGCCTCCCACACATCGGGCAGATAGATTTTCTGCCTGGACACACATGAGGTCCACAAAGGTCAGAGTTTGGCTCTCACTGCATAAAGCTCATTAAGACATCAGCGAGAAAGCTCATGTGTGGCTAGAGGTCACGAGAGAGAGAAGCATGGCAGAATGTGATATCTGGATCTTACAAACCACTCTCTCTCTCTCTCTCTCTCTCACAACACGTTACAACGGGACGCGAAAAACAACAAGAACAGAAAATAAACTAGCACAGAGCCCTGAGGGACTCTGTAGTAAGTAGTATGCTGCACAATGAATCGAAGAAAGACAGAGATCTAGATTCAGAGAGACACCTATGCAATCTCATTTTGTGAAGAATTGTGCAGCACTAGTTGGCTGTAAAATTAATTTTAGTTACTCCTATTACCTCCTATATACAGCTTTTGTCCCCACAAAATGTCCGCAACACAAACATTAAACATTAACATTAAACATTACATTGACAATGAAGGGAAAATGTACGTCATCTTGTCCCCACACGTCTCATATTTGCCATCGATAATGAAAGGAGAAATTAGGTCAAATGTCCGCCAAATATGACAGGCATTCTGATTGGCCAGTATGCGATGATGATGTACGATGTATAAGAGCGCCCCTCACTTCACACGGGTGTGATAATATTTTCATGGAAAAAATTAGAATCGTGTGAGAATTGTGATCTCAATTCTTGTGGAGGAAAACTGAGATTCACATTTGAGTAAGAATCGTGCAGCAGCAGCACTAGTAAGTACTACTACTCGAGTAAAGGTACTTTGTTACTTTCCACACTGCTCTCTCTCTCTCTCTCTCTCCCTCTCTCCCTCTCTCCCTCCCTCCCTCCCTCCCTCCCTCTCCCCCTCCTCTCTCTCTCTCTCTCCCCCCCTCCTCTCTCTCTCTCTCTCTCTCTCTCTCTCTCCTCTCTCTCTCTCCTCTCCTCTCCTCTCCTCTCCTCTCCTCTCCTCTCTCTCCTCTCTCTCTCCCTCTCTCCTCTCTCTCTCTCTCTGCTCTCCTGCTGTGCGCCTCATGGCTTCATGTATGTTGTTAGTGCCGAGATGTGTAACTTCTGCAGGCGTTACGCTGTACTCTTCACTACATACACGTGTGAACTGTGTGAACCCACCATTATCACAGACCTTTGTGTTCTTTCCTCCTCCTCCTCCTGAGTGGAAGTGATGAGTAGGAGGAAAGAATGCAAACAACGTAAATCTCTGCATTCCACTCGTCCATTAGGGACATCCAGAGTTGCCAGAAAAAAAAAGAAAGCACATTCGCAAGGAAAGCCACGTCAATTTTCTTTTTTAGCTAGCCTAGCCACCGAGTCTGCTGCGCTCCGGGAGAACAGAAACTAGCTAGCCTAGCAACCGAGTCTGCTGCGCTCCGGGAGAACAGAAACTAGCTAGCCTAGCCACCGAGTCTGCTGCGCTCCGGGAGAACAGAAACTAGCTAGCCTAGCCACCGAGTCTGCTGCGCTCCGGGAGAACAGAAACTAGCTAGCCTAGCCACCGAGTCTGCTGCGCTCCGGGAGAACAACAGGGCTGAATTCTTTGTTTTAATTAGGTGTTCCATGATGCTCGTTTGAAGCACGGCTAGAAGGCTGTTTCAACCAATCACATTGCTTCCTCGAAACGACCTGTTGTATATAATGTCTATTTTACTCTAAATGATGGAACGATAAAGTACAAAGTGAACTATATGTGCTGTATTGAAGAAGACGCTTGAAAGGCTGGCGCTTGAGAACATAATCCCATTAGGAAAATGTGTACTGAAGTAATAAAGTTATACAAAAAGTGAGAAGTCTCTCATAAGATGTTTCTTTTGTATTTTTTTGGCAACCAGTGGAGTTGACCTCCCGCTGGTCATTAGAGAGAATGCCAAGATAAACATGTCTCCCCCTGTTAGAAGACGGCTTCTTCTCAACAGACAGACAGAGAGCAAGCCGAGGCCTTTCAGCTTGAGAGCACGAGGTTCACACACTCATCTCTCTCAGATCCTCTCCCTATAGATCGTTGCAGTGCGGTGCCCTGCGAGGGCACCGGAAAAGAGAAGTTTTCTGTTTCAGAAAGTATTTATTTAAAGACCTTTAAGCCTCAGACAAAGCCAACTCGGCTCCTGACAAATCATGACAATAAACACATTTTTTTGGGGCCGAACAAATAATTAGAAAGAAAAAAAGGGCTTTTCTTTTTCTTTTCATTCCACAAGGTTTCCACCCGACAGCGATGATTTGCATACAGCAACCGTCTTCGTCAATCTAATTACGCTGCGAGGTCATTATACATTAAACAACAGGCGTTATTTACCAACCTTGAACTGCTGCCGCACGCTTCATGTCCCTGAATGCAAAACATCTTCCTTCCTGGAGCATTTAATTAAGAAGGTGACGGTCTGTATACACGCATATACACTGGTGGAGTAAGTACATGTACTAAAGTACGGTACAGTTTTGAGGTATTTGTACATTACTTGCGTATTTCCAATGTCCAATACTTTTACTTCTACTCCACTACATCTCAGAGAAAAATATTGTACTTTTACTCCACTACATGTATTTGAAAACTTGAGTTGCTATAGTTACAGTACTTTGATTATTATTACAAAACATGCAGTAACCACTTCAGCCCTGTACAAGTATGCGACGCATTGTGAGCTTGTAGATCTGCTATTTAAAAAAAAGATTTCTATACATTTTAAAACTTGAACACATTCTGCATAGTGAGTAGTAAGTACTTTCTACTTTTGGTACTTTAAGTACATTTTGATGCCAATACTTTTGTACTTTTACTCAAGTACATTTTGAATTCCAGACTTTTACTTCTACATTTCTACTTCTACAAAGTTCTACATTGCAGTATTGATTTTTCACTTAAGTAAAACATTTGAGTATACTTTTTTCCACCACTGATACACGCATTATATATCGTCGCGCTCAGCAGAAAGCTCTGAAACGTGAGGCTGAAGTTTTGAGCTTGTAGATCTGCTACTATATTTACTATTTTTCGATTTTGAATCCTGAAAAAGTAAACCTTTTTTTTTTTGGACATGAGGTTTCCCACGTACTGGACACGATAATGCTACACATGTAGATAAGTGAATATCTAAGTGAATTACATGAGGAGGACCGTTGATTCAAACGCTGGAAATAACCCATTTAGACTGGAGGACGATTCTACAATGTTTTCTAAATCCTGACAGTTTTCTGAAAAACCCATGTTTCTATATGTCAGTCGTTCCCAAACATTTTCATGTCAAGGACCCCCAAGATTATATGTAATTGGCCGCCGACCCCCATCTGAAAATATGTTGTTCCAGGGACCCCCCAGAAGCAAATATTCGAGTTAAAAACGTTGGCTCTGAAAGAATATAATATTCAAAGATTTGCACTACATTTTCACGATTCAAAAAAAATAGCAGACCTACAAGCTCGACCTATGAGCTCGTAGATCTGCTATTTTTCAATAGCTAAAGTATAACATAATGCTTTAAAACACCAAAAGGGGTTCCCGCCCAGAATGGGATATAAAGGGCATTGGTTTGCGAGGAAAAGGTAATGAGATAAGAAGGGGTGCAACGTTGGGGAGTAATGGAGGTGGTTGGTTGGGGAGTAATGGAGGTGGTTGGAGACGTTAGAGGAGTACAGAGAGCGTTCATAGAGATTGAGTAATTGAGGAAGGAAGGACACACACACACACACACACACACACACACACACACACACACACACACACACACACACACACACACACACACACACACACACACACACACACACACACACACACACACACACACACACACACACACACAGCGTCTCCTCCTCCTCTCTCCGGGGTTGATTAGTGACAGATGTTCCCCCTGCAAACTAAATGCCAGCGAGCGCCGCAATTATTGATGAGAAATCAAAAGCCATATAGGCCTATCGCATGTTGCAAAGTGACACCCGCGTCCCTCCTGTGAACCTGCATTAAATCACTCTCAAACACAGCCTGCACTTCACAAACAACATGGTAGTCTATTTGTATACGCTATACACACCGCCTAGGCTATAGCTCTGGTCCATAGCTCTAATGCCTTCATTAGAGCTATATGTTATAAGTTAGGGCGGCGGTGGCTCAGGGGTAGAGTGCCTGGATGGTAACCGCAAGGTTGCCAGTTCAAACCAGGGCTCCCCCAGAGTTACTGTCGAAGTGTCCTTGACCAAGACACTGAACCCCTAATTGGCCCGATGTGCTAGTTGGTGCCTTGCATGGTTTCCGCTGCCATCGGTGTATGAATGTGTGTGTGAATGGGTGAATATAATGTACAATCTCTGTAAAGCGCCTTGGATAAAGGCGCTATATAAATGCACCATTTACCATTTACCATTTTACTCTCATCTTTGTGCGCTCGCATGAAATGCAGACCAGCTGCGTCTCGACTGTAGCGAAAATAAAAATAAGAATAGCACCACACCGCCTATATGCACACCCCTTTTTAAAACAGAATATATATATATAAATATATATATGCATGCACGCACGCACGCAGTATTACTTTTCTGGAAATTAAATCGCCAGCAAAACATCTGTCGCCTGTTGAAGTCCTGATAAGCCTCAACTCCCTGGTTCTCCAGGCAGCCTGTTGCCCGGCGGCGCAGTGCGCTCGGCTGCACGGACACATGGCCAGAGATAAAGACCGCTCTCTCTCTCTCATCATGCTCCTCCACTCACGTATACGTCACCAACACATTGCAGACAGTCTGCACGTCTCATATACTTTAGTTTCTTCAACTTCCCACTGTTTGGACTTTGGAGTAGTAATACCACAATGCTCAGGCAGCAGTCAGTCAGTCAGCATCATATCAAAAATCACACCCGTGTGAACTGAGTGGTGCAACCCCCCCCCCCCCCCCCCCCCCCACCCTCTCTCTCTCTCTCTCTCTCTCATTAGCAGGCAACAGTGCATCTCTCTGTCTCTGTTTCTGCCACAACAGCGCCCCTACTGGTACTCATGAGTCACACATGAGTCACACACATTAACACGAGTCACATAGGTTAACATGAGTCACATAGGTGAGTGAACACGGACATTGCTGTTCCTAGGAGTGGTTGCACCACTCAAAAAATGCACTCGAGTACGTTGTGTTCTTAGTACAGCTGTCAGTGATCCCACTTCTCGTACGTTGGGGGTGGCAAGATTCTGAAAACATAGGCTACTCATGATGGACCACCTGATGACCTCTCATCAGGTGGCCGGTCTCCAACCTTCTTAGAGTGTTCCAACCCTCAACCACTACACTCTCCAGTTGGCGGGTCAGCAGTGATTGGCCAAGTCACTGCCCCCTCTCCTACAGGCTTCCAGCTATAGACAAGTGTAGCGAGATAATTAGGCAAGATTATGATGTCAATTAGCCAGAGAGTAAATGTAACCTTAACTCGCCAGCGAATTAAAGGCACATTACACTCTATCCCCTTGCATATCATTAACGTCCAATGAGGGCGTGAGTTTCGAATATGGTTGTATTAATGTTAAAATTACGGTTCTCCTCGATGCACACAGATCAATGAACACAGACAGAAACAAAGAAACACTCCGTAGATTTGTTTAGATTGTACTAGCAAATGGTATATTTATTATATCGAAATACTGTTACAAAATGCTTGCATCTGGTTGTGTGCAATCATTCATTCAAAAATAATACCACATAGCAAATGAACGAGCGCGTCAACAGGTATTTAGTGGAGACATGAGCTTCAGCTAAATAAACTGTTGTGCATTGAAAATATATATTTTGCCAGGCCGGTGTGGAGTCCTACCCTTGATAACTCGCGCGGTGAAGCGGAGTTAGTCAATGGTAGTACACAATTAAATTCGATCTGGTCAAAATGATATTACAATTATAGCTTCGTTCTGTTTAAAACACAATGCAAAGATAGTTTCAGGAAGAAGAAAGAGGAAAGAGGAAAGAGGTTCTCCTAGCAACTAGGAGATTTAAATGGTTGCTAACTTCAAGTTTACCTTAAATCATTTCCCGAGGAAAAGAGTAGCTGGTTCTCTAAATCAGGTTATAAAATAAGGAATCTAGCGTCGGTTTGGGGCATTAACATGTTCAATTCCTGGACCCACCTGTGGTTGAAATTCCGTCTAGGCGAGATCCTCAGAATCTGGAACCAGGAGTAATGAACGTAGTTAAAATCCAAAGGTGTTGCGCGACACTATAAAGTTGTCTTTACTTCTTTAAGTTTAAAATATAACGTAGTCGATCTGGTTCTCATATGAACACACCCAGTTGAGGTGATACGGAACTGCTCTAGTTCCCTGGGTCTGTGTTTAAAAGGCAAGCTCCACGCTTGACTTGTGTTGCGTGGTCGTTGCAAATTGGAAAGAGCAACCAAAATCGGTTCTCTCTGGTATATATTGAAGTTAAGAAAAGCGCCAAAAAGGCATTCTCTTTGTCTTGGGAACCAGCTCAAACTGGTTAGTAAATTTGCTTATTTTACCCCAAAGTCCGTTTGGAGGGGCTAAGGAATGTCGCACCTATAACTTATCGCCAGCAACCATTTGTTTAGATCTTTGAAGTTAAGAGCGCACACACACACATCCACACACCGGCACACACAGGCACACACGCACCAACGCACATACTCACACACACACACACACACGCCCACCCTTGGGTAAGCCGTTCAACCGTGAGGGTATTTCTCACACGTCTGGGGATGGCAGCGCACCCCCCCCAATATTGAACAAAAGGTAGTGGTGTTTGGTATGTGCGTTCTTATTAAACAATGTGTGTTACAGTAGTGCATGTCATTCTGGTCTCACAATCAAGGGTTAGGAAGTGCATTTCTTGTGCCAGTGGCTGCATGGCACTGTCCAGTGTCTGTCATCTGTTAGGGTGAAACGTTCAGCAGATTCTGCGTGCCCCACGCGCATCCTGGCGGGGTTAGGGGAGTCTTCAGGTCCGGTTTGTTTATTCAGTGTAGGCAATAACTCGACCAAGTGTCAGGCACCACCGTTTGGCCCACATTCTCTGATTTTACTCACTCAAGAGAAATGGGGAAATAAGGTGGTGTCCTTTTACTTAAATTGGCCAAGTTAATTTCACCCATCAGCTCTCTCTCAGACTACAGATCCCCCCTTAGGCTAAATAAAAGGCCGACAAGGTTTGTTGGCCGTTCTTTGGCCTATTTCCATTTCTTACCCTTCCTCCTTTAACTAGCTGTCAATTTTAGGCCACTGGGATGCCTGCCTTGCAGGTAGGGCCCCTTTCTGACAGCGGGGTCGGACTTCCCGCAGTGGTGTCAATGTTCGTGGCACTGGAGGAAAAGAGGAAAGGCAGTGTCTGTACGGTCTTTTCGGCCAGGTGTAGAGTTATGCTGGGTGCAGAGTAGAGTCCACTGAGGGAGAGGGGAAGAGAGAGAGAGAGAAGCGGAGGCAGTGTCTGTAATGTAATTCAGATTTCCCCGAGCCCGTATATGCTCCCAGGGGAAACAACCCAATGTCAGTTTTGTTCACAACACTGGCATTCAGGTGGGTGCCCGGTTCCGCTAGTTGCGGGGCGGCATCCATGAGGGAGAGAGAGAGGGAGAGAGAAGGAGCGGAGGCAGTGTCTGTAATGTCATTCAGGTTTCCCCGAGCCCGTATATGCTCCCAGGGGAAACAACCCAATGTCAGTTTTGTTCACAACACTGGCATTCAGGTGGGTGCCCGATTCCGCTAGTCGCGGAGCGGCATCCATGAGGGAGAGAGACAGGAGATAGTGTCTTGGATGTCGTTCAGGTGGGTGTAAGGCTTCCCCGAGCATGGAGCTTACGCTCTCAGGGGAACACAACAATGTCAAAACATGTCATTGCCGGCGGGTCAAGGTTTTATTGACCACATCATGCACCCAAAACGACACAGCTTCTCTTAAGTCATTTTTACACTGAGCTCTTTTCTCCTATTGATAAAGTTGTACTGGTCTAAAGACTGGCAACCAGTGTAGTAGGGGAGAGGAAAGTGGAACAAGGGCCAGAGTAAAAGAAGAGGAAATAATACTTTCGTCTGTTGAAATATAATTCAAACGATAACAAAATATAAGGAGCAAATGGCTCAATGTCTAGTGACAACAATCATTTGTCTGGTAAACCATCAAAAAAAACAAATGATAACAAAATATAAGGAGCAAATGGCTCAATGTCTAGTGACAACAATCATTTTGTCTGGTAAACAAAAACAAATGATAACAAAATATAAGGAGCAAATGGCTCAATGTCTAGTGACAACAATCATTTTGTCTGGTAAACAAAAACAAATGATAACAAAATATAAGGAGCAAATGGCTCAATGTCTAGTGACAACAATCATTTTGTCTGGTAAACAAAAACAAATGATAACAAAATATAAGGAGCAAATGGCTCAATGCCTATTGGGGAGAAACCAAGCGAACAGTAACTCCATTTTGTGCCTCTAGGCGATTTAACAGGCTAGTGCACCTACAGGTTTGAATTCCTTCCTCTAGTGAGGTTGCAGGTTGATCATGTCTCACATCAAGGCAGGGAACGGAACAGAAAACCAAACTCTATCCTAGGAGGCATTATTCTGCATAGGCATTTTTGAGGTAGTTTTGGTTTTAATACTTAGGATAAGAAGATGTAAACAAGAATTAATACTGTGTGTGATACGCATACTCAGTGGTCTTCCCGTTTCGGTAGGGGAGGAGATTTCTTGCTGTTTCACGAGAAACAGGGTCCTAGATTACTCAATTACTCTTCTAGATCTGGCAGGGTGCCCCGGTCTCCCTGGAAGGGGGCCTGTAAGGGGACTATTTCGAGACGTAGCTCAGTTCCGGGCTCCGCGTCGTCCTGTCCACACAATTTTACGTTGCGGCAGTGGTTGTCCACGGTCATATAGCGTCTACCGTACCAGAACGCCATACCTCCCATGAGAGCATACCCCAGGGCGACGAGCGTCACTAATAGCGTGTCGGAGGCTGACCAGGAACCTATCAGGGTGTTATTATCGTCACTGAGGAGGGTAGGTTTAATTAGGAGGGCAGCGTCCAGGGCTGTTAATTCAATGGACTGGGTGCCTTCCTCCATCTGTCTAAGAGTGGCAGGGTCAAAGTGGAGTTTGTAATTTTTGAAAAACTCAGAGACTTCGAGTTCGGCGTGGTATGGCTCATCAGACAAATAGTACAGAGCCATTTCATCTACATGGAAGATTGACCCTTTTGGCACGCTGACCCAGAAAGTCTGGTCTGGCAACGCCACTCGGGTGGAGGTGTCGTGTACATCATAACGGATGGTGCCAAACCTGACTGGAGTGTTCACAAGCCATCTATTTCCTATAATTTCCGCCCGGGTTAGAGTGACCTGTGCTCTGAGGGTCGATTGTGCAAAACATTGGGACCCGTCCGTCATGGGCTTAAGGCCGCAGATACCGTTGGTATTATCTCTTACAAAAGGCTTAGATGAACATAACCAATGAATGTTTTTCACCTTAGTGCACATGTTAAGATTTGGGGCGAGGTACAGATTGGGTGTGCTGTCATGGTAAGCCACAACTACAGGTGTGGTGATGCGGACATAAGTGTCGCCATGCCAGCCTCCCAAGTTCACCACATCTTTCAGTCTATAGATGTTGTGATTGTCTATTACTGGTAGGGTGAGCAGGAAAGCAAATTCTCTCCGCTCCGGGTTTACTGAGATGGGGAGTGCTGCACCTAGTGCATAGGCGAGGTCAGCCTGGGTGGTGCTGATGGCTTCCCCAGTAGCGGCGGATAGTATTTCTTGTACTAGAGCAACAGGAACTAAGTAAGTGGGGATTCTTCCTATAGAGAGAGCGTCCACTGAGGAGCTGGTCTCTCGCAACATGTCATTAAACATCATAGTCACTACTTGGGTATGTGCAATGTCTATCCCTACTACTCTCAGAAGGTTCTTCATGGTGACTCGTGTTTTGTTGAGGAGGGTGCTCTGAGCATTGACTATTATTATAGTGTCACGGAGGGTTGTGCCCACTGACTGTAAGAGTCGGGCCTGTTCGTTGATGGCGGCTTGGATTTGGGGTCGGTCCGCCTGGAGCTCGCTAACTGCTTTGTTCAAGGTGTGGACAGCCACAGTGTTAATCCCGGCCGATCCTAAACTAAAAAGGGACAGGGCTGCCGTGGCTAACGTCGCGGCGACTCCCAGCCAACGTTTTGGTCGTCTTTTTGGGCCTATGAAATCCTGTTCTAATTCGTAGTCCCCCAAATCGGAAAACTCATGCTCAGATTCGGACTCGAGGGGGGCTCCTGTTGGAACCCCTCTCCTATTGCGGGGAGTTATCTCCTCTTGCCCTTGAGTGAGTTTCTCTAGTTGTTTTAGCTGGTGCGTGAGTTCGAAGTTGGTATGTTCGATTGTGTCTTCGGCCCAATACTGGCCGTGGTCGGTCAAAGGCCGGTCAAAGATCTCTGGTAATGACTTCAGGTATTTGTTATAGTAACTAAGTGGGCTGAGGTGTACCACCACCAATTTAGTGTATGTTCTACAGTCTGTGATCAACAGGCCTGGTTGGTCCCTCAGAACCACTCCGGTGGATGGTGCGACTGTAATTATCTCAGGTGGGCTCGCGGCTCCCATCCCTATTGTCAGGAACGTGAGTAGTTTTAGGATATCCATGCTATAGAGAAAAAGAAATAAGCACAAACAGACACGGCATGCGTTGGTTAGGGTGTACATGCAGTGATGATGTTCAGGGCACAAAGAACGCATTTATACACATATCAGTTTTATACTTTGTTAGCGGAGTTTAAATTGCAAAGTTCCTATTTTGATTATTTGACCCGGTTCTAGATTTCCTGGTTAGGTGATTGAATATTGTTTTGCATCATGGTTTAAGTTATCAGCCTTTTTGTTTTGTTCCCCGAGTCTTAGGGTTTAGTTATTTTCTGGGGCGTGTGCAATTTGATCTGGTTTCGATGTACCCATCTGGTCTCTGGCTCGCCCTTGCTTTTTTTGATTTGTATTTTATAGGCTACGGGTGAGAGTTTGTCCACTATGGGGTAGGGGCCCTTCCACCTGGGAAGGAATTTCTTGTTGAGTTTCCCTTTGGACTGCTTGGTCTTCCCGTCTGGGTGAGCAAAAATGAAATACCAAACCAAATCCCCTACTTGGAATTGGTCCTGCGAGGCCTTTCTGTCGTAGTACGTTTTCCTGGCCTCTACGCTTTTCGTTAAGTTTTCCTGAGCGAAAGCGAACGTGGTACGCAGGTGTTCGTGGAGGTCCGTCAGGTATTGGTGTGTGGTGTAAGCGGTGGCTAGGTTAGCTCCCCCTGGCTGGTATAACAGGTGCAGTGGCAAAGTCATCTGCCGCCCTGTCATCATTTCGAACGGGGACACCTTCGTGGTGGTGTGTGGCGTTGCTCGAATTGCCATCAATACGAGTGGTAATTTGATGTCCCAATCTTTTTGATTGGCCGCAACAAACTTTTTCAGTATGCCGATCACCGTTCGGTTTCCCCGTTCCACCTGTCCTGACGACTCTGGATGGTAGCTGATATGCAGTTGGTTTTTAACGCCTAATAGGCGCCACAGTTCTTGCATCACTTCGGCAGTGAAATGTGTCCCACGATCTGAATTAATCAGCCGCGTGGGTAGCCCAAAGCGTGAGAAAACATGATTCAAAAGCAAGAGTGCAGTTGTTTCTGCGTTGTTGTTTGCTGCCGGTAGACATTCAAGCCATTTGGTGAAAGCGCATGTGATGGCTAAGAAATATTTGTTACCCCTGGAGGATTTCGGGAATGGTCCTGCCCAGTCTATCTGCAGATCCGCCCATGGGAACGTGATTCCCCTCTTTTGTAAAGGCGCTCTGTGAGTTGGGTTGGAAGGTTGGAACTGACAGCAAGTCAGGCAACCTTTCACGTAGTCGGCCACATCCCGCTGCATCTTGGGCCAGTATGCCACTTGACACAACTCATCACATGTTGCTTGGACACCTCGATGTCCAGCCGTTGGTGAGTCGTGAGCGTAGCCCAGTAATACCCCCCTGTGGTGCTGAGGTATAACTAAACGTGGTGAAGTGTATAGGTCAGCAGCATATACCAATAAACCATCGGTCAGCGACATGTGCTCTTTTGACAACAGCAGTTGCGCCAAGTATTCGACCGAGTCCACGTCTGTGGGGGAAATAGGCGGTGGTGTGTCACCGGCAAGTAGCGCCACCATATGCATCAGGGCCGGATCGGTTGCCTGTAGCGACACTAGATCTGTGTCTCTTTGTGCAGGCGTCAAGGAGACGGCGCAACCTTGTTGCCCGTCTTGTTGAGCGCGTTTTGACGCACGAGTGATCACACAAACCACTGCCACGGGTTCCGTGGGTAGCCATTCGGGGAGAAGTTCCCACGGAATGCCATCCACGGCTCCCGCTTTGGCCAGAGCGTCAGTCTGGTCGTTGAACTCCTTGTCGGCGCCAGGTAGGGTGGAATGCCCCCTGACCTTTTTCCAGTAAACCTGCATGTCGTGGGTGTTAACCACGTGGTCGCACGCCACGATCAAGTCTTTGTGTTTTACTGGTTTTCGGCCAGCGGTTAGAAAGTTATTCTTGCGCCAGTTTGGAAGATGGCATGTGAAACTAAGCCTAGCGTAGTTGGAGTCAGTACAGATAACCAGTTCTTTGATCCCGTTATCGGCGGCGTCGCGTAAGGCGACAAGTGTGGCCGCGATCTCAGCGTACTGAGACGTTTGTGGCCCCAGCTTGAGACTCTGGGGTTCGCTGGGCGTGTCGTTCAACCATACAATGCCCACGCCAGCCTGTCTAGTGGGTTTGGTGTAAGAGCACCCATCCACGTATACAGTTGGCATGGTTTTGCAAACGTTCTCGTCGAAATAATGATGACGAGTGGGTAGAGGGGGTGACACGTCATGGCGGATAACATCTGGGTCCAGGGGATCCTGCGTGCACTTCTGACACATGGCTAGCCCTGAACCAAGAGGCATTTTATGATTCTGTGCGTACTTGACTTCGACATTGTGGCTCTGGAAAGTCATGAGCCATTTGGCGATGCGAGAGTTCGTCACCGCCCCTTCACGTAACCGTTGACTGTTAAGAAAAGTGACAGGCTGATGGCATGTCTCTACGATGACTTTTTGACCCCCAACATAGTTGGCGAAATGGCTGACTGCCCAGACCGTGGCCAGCAACGCCTTTTCGCAGTCAGTGAACTTCTGCTCAACGTCGCTAAGGCCTTTGCTGGCGTAAGCCACCACTCTCTTGTCTGCGTCGTGGATCTGGTATAAGCCCGCCGAAATACTCAGCGGGGAGAAACCCGCTTCCAGATAGAATTTCCTGGAAGAATCAGGGTAAGCCAGGCACGGGGCAGAGCAGAGTGCTCTTTTCAGAGTGGTCATTGCATCATCCTGCACCTTGCTCCAAGTGAACGGGACATCCTTCTTGAGGAGCTCGTTAAGAGGGCGGGCGATTTCCGCATAGCCTTCGATGAATTGTCGACTGTAGTTGCAGACACCCAAGAAGCTGCGCAGTTCTGACACGTCTGTTGGCGTTTTCAGATTCTGCATACCTTGGATTCGGCTAGCCTGTGGTTCGACTCCATGAGGTCCCACCAACAGTCCGACATAATTCACTTTCTTTCGCAACCATTGGGCTTTTGAGAGCACAATCTTTGCGCCTGCAGCGACGAGCTGTCCCAAGACGTGGTCCACTTCCTGTAAGTGGGCCGGTAGAGTTTTGCTTCGGATCAGAATGTCGTCAACAAAAATTACCGAACCTCTGGCCGTCGCGTCTGGGCAGGCCTTGTTCAGGAAGATGTTGAATTCAGCGGGAGAATTGGAAAAACCAAAAGGAAGACGATTGAATGTGTACTGGCGATTGGCGAACGTAAACGCTAACTTATGCTGGTCACGGTGGTCTACCGGTATTGTCCAAAACCCAGAGGCGATGTCAATGGTGCTGAACACCGTAGCATCCCTGACTCTTGGCAGCTCTTGTTCTAATTGCGTCATGGGCCACCGGGACAAGGGAGTCAGTTTATTCAGCTGCCTGTAATCAATCGTAGGCCTCCAAGCGCCATTCTTTTTCAGCACGGGCCAAAGAGGTGAATTGTAGACGCTGTTGCACAAACGTATGATGCCCTTGTCCAGCATGGCCGTGACCGTCTGCTGGACTTCGTCGTATGAAGCTAAAGGAATTTTATACTGTCGCACGTATGAGGGCGGGGCCCCTGGCTTTGTCGGGATCCGCACAGTGTGAATGTCGGTGAGACCGCAATCAAGTGAATCCTTGGCAAAGACCGAGCCGTGCTTGTACAATACTTGCCGAAAGTCTGCGCGGAACGTTGAATCCGCGGTTGCGTCACCTAGTGCCAAAGCTTGAGTTAACTCGGCGTCGAAACCATCATAGGGTTCCGGTAACGTCGGGGCCCCACAATCCTTAGGGTTGGTGGGGGCCGCCGTGCGCCAATTGGCCTCTGTGGTGGTGTCCCCTCGAGAGATGTTGTAGACCAGCATGTGATCTCTGTGGTCCAGCTCCACCCTGCCCACTGAGTCGCTGTCAATGGGAAGTTGAGAGACTATGGAGATTGCACCTGAGGGCAGGGACGTAGTTACGTCAGGGGAGCGTGGGTCTCGCTGTAGTAGCAACGGAATCTTGCCGATGACCGGGATGGTCAAGCTGAAATCATAGAACTCGGTGCTGATCAGCAATCCCAAGTCTGTGCCCTTAGGCAAAGTGACGTCTGACTCCAATCGATTGGTTACTAACAGGTACGTAGACCTCCCCTCCACGTCCAGCATGGGCGTGCCTTGGAAGGCCAGACCTCTGCTGGTGAACCCCGAGGAGGGTTGGAAGAACACCAAGGGTTGGTGCAGTTCGTGGCCTGGTTTGATATTTAACCTAACGGCCACTTCTGCCATGCGTGCCGGGACGACAACGTCATGTTCAACGATGACTCCACACACTTGCGGCATCGTTTGGCCCGCCAGGATTTGTGCGTGGGAGAGCGTGGTGTCATCCCTGAGGAGGGGTGTTAATGCCCAAAGCAGGTTGTTAAGAGTATCGACCGTTACTGCCAGTCTGATTGCCAAATCGGCCCCCAGGAGGGCTCCCTGTTTGAGGTCAGGGACCACCAAGAAAGCCTGGTGAAGTGTACGGTTTCCCACAGTTAGCGTTGCAGCGCACACCCCCGTGGCCACTAAGGTCGTGGGTTTAGGGGTGCCAAGTGGGAATCGGAAACTCTTGTGCAACAGCGTGAGTGTCGGAGTGACACTCTGAAGTTGGGAGAAAGTGTCTGCGCTAATGGCGGACCACTCCGACCACAAAGCCAAACCCACCTGGTGTATGTGTATGCCGTTGAGTGTGACTCCAGCCGGAATCTGCGGGCAGTACTGGTCATCGCGTAGCGAAGGGCCCAAGATACACAGGAAGTTCTGTCGTTGTTGGTGGAAGTCTCCACGACCTCCGACAAGAGTTGCCGGGGCCGAGGAGTGTTGGGGGCGTTCCACGTCAAGGCTGTTGATTTCGGGAAACTCGTCACTATCAAGAGGCATTGGTTCCCGGAGTTCAGTGGAGATGGTTAGATCTGCGTAGTCTATTCTCGGTTCCAATCTCTCCAGTAGGTCGCGTCCCACCAACAGTGGGACATGACTCACCGGCGAGACATATATGGGGTGGATCATGGACCAAGGACCAATCTGGACTTGGCACAGGGCCACTCTGTCCAACTTAGTGGTGGACAGTGCATACGGCACCACCACTATAGGGTGGTGGCACAATTTAATGTCTCGCTGGTTTTGTCGAGCCCGGCCCTGTAGGACATGGAATAAATCTTCCGACATAAGAGTGATGTCGGCAGCCGTGTCAAGCAAAGCGTCGTGGGTTACAGCCTGTTCAAGTGTTACTGATAAGTACAACTTCCGTCGCGCTCCTTTCTTTATGATTTTAGTTAAAAACTGACGAAACCCAGGGTTTGCCCCTGGTTCCCGT
This sequence comes from Electrona antarctica, assembly GCF_951216825.1. Lineage (NCBI taxonomy): Eukaryota > Metazoa > Chordata > Actinopteri > Myctophiformes > Myctophidae > Electrona > Electrona antarctica. The sequence goes on along the minus strand of NC_136802.1, from coordinate 9,891,248 downwards.
GGGCCGTGATCGACCTCATCGGAGGCGAGGTCATGCTGTATAGTCAGAATTTCGCAGTCCTGAGTCTCCGTAGGGGAGACTGTGTGGTCATCACTACTTTCGACTGCAGTTGCGTCTGGTTGGATGTCACAGATGTCACCGGCCTGGCCCGTGCTCGAGCCTGGTGGTGACTTTCCTACACACCCAGCTTCCTGAGGAGGGGAGAAATGCCCCTCCCCTGGTTGTGGTAGTGATAAACATAGAACGTCCTTTGATTGGCCCTTGTTATCATTTTTGGACCTATCGTTGGACGCGGGGCTTTCCCCTTTTTTGGACGTGCCTCTCTTAGGGAACGTCTTCTTTTTGCCTTTAATGTTCTTTTGAACTGCGGCGAGTAACTCCGACAGTTTGTCGGTGATGCTTGCAATGCTCTGCTCCGTACCGTTCCCTGCGCCTGACGCCGGGACAGTTGCCCGTGGCTTTGACTCTTGAACCCTCAGGGATTTCGGGTCGTCAGAGGCCTCGTCTTGGAAGCGTATTTTGCGGAACGGACTTGGACTACGGTCTCTGTAGGACGAGTCCCGAGTCTTGGGAGGGGGAGACCTATCGCGGTTCTTCAAGGAAGGCCGGGAATTATTGTCATAGTGACGATTTCTATCGTCACGGGAACGGTCAAAAGACGGTGATCGATTCCGATTCCATGACGCGGGTGAGGCTTCACGGGACCGGCGCCGGTCGCGGCCCTCTTGGTCTCTGTCGTGAGAAGAATCTCGGCGATGTTGCCAAGAAGAATTGGAGGCGTCTCTCCCGTGGGAGCGGCCTCTTTCACCACGATCAAAAGACCCAGACCTATCGCGGTGCCCGGGTGGATTTGACGAACCCTTAGGCGCCGAACGGCTCCTGTCTTCATGGTGTGAAGAAGTACCCTTACTATTTCTATTGTCTTCCTCCCGTGGGTGACCCCCCTCAAGTTCCATGCTATATATGTCATGGTCCTTTGGCTTAACATGTTCTCTGTCGAATGCTTCGCGTGCTAAGTGACGCAAATCGGTTGACCGAGCACGCTTGGGGTCGATGCCCAGCGGGAATTGCTTCCGGATGGAAGCGTGTAAGTTAGACATGAAAAGAGATTTGAAGTTCGGGTCTTCTTCCATGTCAGGGAGGTTACTGTCCCCAAAGTAAGCTCTGCGCAAACGAGTATAAAACACGTTGATGGTCTCTGACTTAAATTGGCGGACTGCCATGGCTGCGGTTAGGCCGCCCAAAGCTTGATGGTCGGCAAATTCCTCTATCAAAGCTAATCGTATGGTATGCCAGTCCTGGAGCGCCGCCGGTGGTTGGCGTTTAAGGAACCCGTTTACCTCGCGATTTGAGGTAAAACAAACCAGACTTACCTTTGTGTCTGGTGACACGGGTTCGTGAGCTCGCAGGTGATAGTCGATGTCTTCAAGATAAGAATGGGTATCTACCGCTCCATTGGCTTGTGGGTCGAACTTCGTAATATACCGAGCGATTCTCCTGATGGCATCGTCATCTAACCGCTGCACTCGGCGCTGTGTGCTGAGTGCGGCGCCGGTCGTACCACCAGTGGGCAAAGCATCAGCAGAGCTTGCGTGAGGCGTGGATTGCCCCACCACCACTGTGCTCTGGGGCAAAGACTGGTACCCAAGGCCATAATCGGGAGTGGAACTTGCTGTTTGAGGGAGTACATGGCTCCCCAAGACGGACGCTGGGCTGCCTTGTTTGAAACCTGGTGGCCCCCCACGCGTCGCATCGTGAGATGCTATAACCCCGTCTATGCGCAAGCGTTTATTTTGTTCCTGTGCAGTGATAGCGGCAGTCTTCCAAAGGGCCACCTGCTTGTCCTGCTCCCGTGTATAATCTTGAAACCCAGCCCTTTCCTTTTCATAGCTTTGTATTTGGGCTATTTGAGCATCTATATTGTTCTTACTCTGGATTAACTGGTCCTCTTTGGAGGACATGTCATCCCGTAATGATTTAATTTGGTGGGTCTGGGTATCGACCATCTCATTCAACTCTTTGATCGCGATTGACTTATTTGCTCCCCACGTTGTGTGTTTTTTTAGTTCGTCCTGGAGAGTAAGTCGTTGTGCGTCTAAATCGTCTAATTTTAGGTTTGCCTGGTTCAGGTTCTGTTGTAGCTGAGCATTTTCCCCTATTAAAGGAGAAGTCCCCGGCGGGGAAATTGGGCCAACCGTCCCCGGCGGGGAAGTTGGGCCAACCGTCCCCTGCAAACGAGTTATTTCCAGCTGTGCCTGTTGAAACTGGACCCTGAGATCAGCTATCTCTTGTCCAGCCTCACTTAACTCGCCGCCTTGGGTTCTGAGCCTCCCCTGATATTCTGCTACCAGGGCCTGACTGCTATTTAGCTGATCCTGACTGCTATTTAGCCTGTCTCTCATGTCTCGCAATTCAGCCCCAATTTCAAGGGCCTGTGCTCGCGCTTCAGTGAGATTCGTTTGGCTAAGATCGGCCTTCAAATCCCTTATTTGCTGACGGGATTGGGCAGCTGTCTCAGCCGAGACCTTGAGTTGGATAAAATCTAAATCTCGTAACCTAACCAGGTTCCCAAGTATATGTTGATTTAATTTCTCACGTTCTGCCTTAGTGTAAAGCCGTGTCTCTGCGTGAGAGCTAGCTAAGGCTTGTAAATTCACTAGTATTGCGTCTGCGTCACATTTGCTCGGTGTTTCATCCAAACTTAGGCCAGTCGTTGCGTTAAGCAACCTTATTATAGCTACGTACGGGTCCATGCTCGCTTTCTGTGTAGCTGGCTAACAGTACAGTATGCTTCAACAGCACAAAGCCACAAAACTTCTGTAAACAAAACAGCGATGGGGCCAAATGTCACCACCACGCTCCCTCGTTGCCTCTCAGGCGAAACAGTACAGAGCCCTCAATTTGGTTTGAGGACACAAAAGACAATTCTGTGCGGAAGTGAAATAGATCAGCTATATTGATTTTGTTATTATTCCTGCCCCTTAACCCCCCTTTTTATTAACACCCTTAGTTCCCTTTGAAAGGAAGGAAGGGAGTAAATAAAATATTAAAAGGGAATAAACACCCAAAATAAAATAAATAAAATTTTTAATTTGGATTAAAAATCTCAATTTGTAAATGGCTAAAATGAAAATAATTAATTAAACCCAATCAATCAACTGCCTGATCAACAAAACCTCAAAGGCTTAATCAACCATACATTCAACCAAACGAGAATAACCAATTAAACTCAATTTGTAAATGGCTAAAATGAAAATAATTAATTAAACCCAATCAATCAACTGCCTGATCAACAAAACCTAAAAGGCTTAATCAACCACACATCCAACCAAACGGGAATAACCAATTAAAACTCAATCTGTATGTGGCTCAAATGAAAATAATTAATTAAACCCAATCAATCAACTGCCCGATCAACAAAACCTAAAAGGCTTAATCAACCACACATTCAACCAAACGGGAATAACCAATTAAAACTCAATTTGTATGTGGCTCAAATGAAAATAATTAATTAAACCCAATCAATCAACTGCCTGATCAACAAAACCTAAAAGGCTTAATCAACCACACATTCAACCAAACGGGAATAACCAATTAAAACTCAATTTGTATGTGGCTCAAATGAAAATAATTAATCAAACCCAATCAATCAACTGCCTGATCAACAAAACCTAAAAGGCTTAATCAACCACACATTCAACCAAACGGGAATAACCAATTAAATCAGCAAGCCAATCGCCTGGTTGATTAAAACCACACAACCCAAACAGAGGTTATTTCGAGCCTTAAATCTGGAATGCCACAAAGGAATGAACGAATCACTTGGGATTCAAACCTCCTAACGACACAATGGTATTAATTAAGTAAATTCAACAAGTTAATTGCCTGGGTGATCAAAACCAAAGGTCAGACCAAACCACACACTTAACAGAGTCTATTCCAAAAAATCTAGAGTCAAAGGACAAGGGCATTAAAAGGACAAAAAAAAGCCTGTATCCTTTAAACAAAACAAACCCGATTTCCACAGAACAAGGGCTGTGCAAATTAAAGAATGTGTAATTTGTCCAAGGCACAGGTCGTAAATAGCAGAAATGTTTCACTCAATGTACCACACAATTAATTATCCACAACTGAATATGTCTGAAAGAGCACGGAGGGCTACACTGTTATGCACACAGAATGTAACCTATAGTACTACCGAAAACGGGCAGGCACGCAAACGCGAGCCCAATGAATGAGTGTATGAAACGTGAAATAATGTCTCTACCATGCACAACGATTAAATGGTGTTAATCGCTAACACGAGCATGCATGTAACCGAGAGGAACGCAACGATCAATAAAACGCGTGTGATACAACCGGCGGCCACAAGATGGGGCGATTGCCTACTTTGTATCACACGTTGCCAACAATGGGCGGGCTGGCCGGACGCAGAGCGTCACGCACCCAGCGGTCGGACCTCAGGGGGCGGGGCGCCGACGGGGAACACACAAGATGGCGATTATGCAATCCGAGCGTGAGCAGCTTCCCTTAAACACAGTGGGAGCGCGTCACGTCCCAATTTACAAAATGGCGATCTCGCTAGTGGCCAGAGCAGACGTGTATTTCGCAGGCAGTGAACAACACTGTATTTGCGATCACGTCAATTAGCCACTGTATAGATCCTTGTTTACGCTCCTGATCTAAACTCTTAACCTCAAAAAGGCAGCACACTTATGGCGACACTTAAGTCTAAATTCATACTAAGCCAATGGCCTTTCTGTAATGCCGTGAGCCGTTTTATAGTATAGAGAGAATTCTCAGGTTCCCCTGGACAATAGCGCGAATTACACGCTATACGAACTTAATCGCTTAGTCCAGTGGCAAACATTCGTTGCTGAGATGACCCACAAATAGCTTACATTCGGGGACAGTGCAACTGGGCGTTAGGAAACAGAATCACTTAAACGATAGCCCACTTTTATTAATTACGCTCCAATAAACAGTAATCCCGCGTCTGCAGAAACGTGGGACCAAATGTCGGAGGGCTTGAATCGGCCGTTACCAGCCAAATGCTTGAGTTGATCAACCGTTACTTAAAAAAAAGAAGGACAACTGTAGCGCACAAGCGCACAAATAAAGTTCCAACGAACCTTTATTCAAATCAAATGTACATTAATCTCTTATACACCGAAGGACCGTAATTCAACAAAACCATTTCACTTAGAGGCACCAGTATGTAGCGAGATAATTAGGCAAGATTATGATGTCAATTAGCCAGAGAGTAAATGTAACCTTAACTCGCCAGCGAATTAAAGGCACATTACACTCTATCCCCTTGCATATCATTAACGTCCAATGAGGGCGTGAGTTTCGAATATGGTTGTATTAATGTTAAAATTACGGTTCTCCTCGATGCACACAGATCAATGAACACAGACAGAAACAAAGAAACACTCCGTAGATTTGTTTAGATTGTACTAGCAAATGGTATATTTATTATATCGAAATACTGTTACAAAATGCTTGCATCTGGTTGTGTGCAATCATTCATTCAAAAATAATACCACATAGCAAATGAACGAGCGCGTCAACAGGTATTTAGTGGAGACATGAGCTTCAGCTAAATAAACTGTTGTGCATTGAAAATATATATTTTGCCAGGCCGGTGTGGAGTCCTACCCTTGATAACTCGCGCGGTGAAGCGGAGTTAGTCAATGGTAGTACACAATTAAATTCGATCTGGTCAAAATGATATTACAATTATAGCTTCGTTCTGTTTAAAACACAATGCAAAGATAGTTTCAGGAAGAAGAAAGAGGAAAGAGGAAAGAGGTTCTCCTAGCAACTAGGAGATTTAAATGGTTGCTAACTTCAAGTTTACCTTAAATCATTTCCCGAGGAAAAGAGTAGCTGGTTCTCTAAATCAGGTTATAAAATAAGGAATCTAGCGTCGGTTTGGGGCATTAACATGTTCAATTCCTGGACCCACCTGTGGTTGAAATTCCGTCTAGGCGAGATCCTCAGAATCTGGAACCAGGAGTAATGAACGTAGTTAAAATCCAAAGGTGTTGCGCGACACTATAAAGTTGTCTTTACTTCTTTAAGTTTAAAATATAACGTAGTCGATCTGGTTCTCATATGAACACACCCAGTTGAGGTGATACGGAACTGCTCTAGTTCCCTGGGTCTGTGTTTAAAAGGCAAGCTCCACGCTTGACTTGTGTTGCGTGGTCGTTGCAAATTGGAAAGAGCAACCAAAATCGGTTCTCTCTGGTATATATTGAAGTTAAGAAAAGCGCCAAAAAGGCATTCTCTTTGTCTTGGGAACCAGCTCAAACTGGTTAGTAAATTTGCTTATTTTACCCCAAAGTCCGTTTGGAGGGGCTAAGGAATGTCGCACCTATAACTTATCGCCAGCAACCATTTGTTTAGATCTTTGAAGTTAAGAGCGCACACACACACATCCACACACCGGCACACACAGGCACACACGCACCAACGCACATACTCACACACACACACACACACGCCCACCCTTGGGTAAGCCGTTCAACCGTGAGGGTATTTCTCACACGTCTGGGGATGGCAGCGCACCCCCCCCAATATTGAACAAAAGGTAGTGGTGTTTGGTATGTGCGTTCTTATTAAACAATGTGTGTTACAGTAGTGCATGTCATTCTGGTCTCACAATCAAGGGTTAGGAAGTGCATTTCTTGTGCCAGTGGCTGCATGGCACTGTCCAGTGTCTGTCATCTGTTAGGGTGAAACGTTCAGCAGATTCTGCGTGCCCCACGCGCATCCTGGCGGGGTTAGGGGAGTCTTCAGGTCCGGTTTGTTTATTCAGTGTAGGCAATAACTCGACCAAGTGTCAGGCACCACCGTTTGGCCCACATTCTCTGATTTTACTCACTCAAGAGAAATGGGGAAATAAGGTGGTGTCCTTTTACTTAAATTGGCCAAGTTAATTTCACCCATCAGCTCTCTCTCAGACTACACAAGTCCACGAAGGGGCGCCCCGCGCGCAGCCATCCCCGAGGCGCAACCAGCACCAGGAGGGAGAGCCACACCCGGCCAACAGGGAAGTGCGAAAAACCTGCCGAACAGGTGCAGCAAACCAGTGCTGACCACACCCCAGCGACCGCCGCGCCCAGGGCACCCCCCGCGGACCCGCCCACTGTCCTTTCTCCCCTGGCAGAACTAGCAGGAAGCTCTCTCTCTGCCTTGTGTGTTCTTGGGGGATATCAGGCACTGGGAGGTCTCTAGGACTATGCCTTGTGTGTTCTTGGGGGACATCAGGCACTGAGAGGTCTCTAGGACTATGCCTTGTGTGTTCTTGGGGGACATCAGGCACTGGGAGGTCTCTAGGACTATGCCTTGTGTGTTCTTGGGGGACATCAGGCACTGAGAGGTCTCTAGGACTATGCCTTGTGTGTTCTTGGGGGACATCAGGCACTGAGAGGTCTCTAGGACTACGGTTTGCCTCCTGCCTGGTGTCCTCCTACGTCTCACCAGACTGTTCGTCTGTGCGGTGTGCATGTGTCCGTCCTTGTCCTCCTACGTCTCACCAGACTGTTGGTCTGTGCGGTGTGCATGTGTCCGTCCTTGTCCACACTTGGCCTTACTCTGGTGTATTTGAGTCAAGGGAGCCTTCTCTGTGTCTGTGTCACTGTCATAGTTGTTGTCGTTGAATCTGTCCTATCGATACTACTATTTATACTTTGTCTACCGGTATGTATAAATTAATACAAAATAATCTGCAAGCAGCAGTTTACAGGGTCCAACCAAGATGACAACAAGAAGATAAAGTATTGTTTTTATGTTTTGTGTGAGGACTGCGGATGTAAACTATAGCATCTCTGCTAAATCCGGTGTATATTTACTTTACATATTGCATTCATATGTAATGTCCATTAATATGCAATGTCTAAATAAACAAATAAAGTAAAGTAAAGTTGGCAAGGATATAAAGCTTATGGAAACAAATAGCAGCAATCTTTCAGGTCACCTTTGGGACAAATATCAGCATTTTTCCCAAAACGATTAAAGATATTATACAAAAAGCCTCCGATTTTAAATGCTTTTAGAGTTAGTAGCCTAGGATACGTCTAATGTGCAGTAGGTCATGCAGAGGTTCACTCTGTACACAGCAGAAAACACATCATTAGATAGTCATCGTTAGTAGTCCCTAAGGTGGTTGTCCACCGTTCCCAAACTTGCTGCTGTGTTTGCACATTGTTGTTTTTCTCATGGCATGGGATGTTTTTTTTTCTTTCTTTCTTTTTGTCATTTGGTCATGTTTTCAAACTTACTTTTGGGTGTAAGGGGAACTACATATGTGTCTCTGATGTCTTGGTATAGTGGGCATGTGGTTAGAAACTTCTGCCACATGTTGTGTGCAATGGGTGCATATATATCTGTCTTCTCTTGGGAGTGGGGTGGCAGCCTTTCTCTATTGCAAGGCTGTGTTCACTGAGTCTGTAATACTACCTATAGTCAATTAAGGCTTTCCTTATATCCATCCATCCATCCATCTTCAATTATCCGTAGTCGGGTCGCGGGGGCAACAGCTCCACCAGAGTGCTCCAGACTTCCCTCTCCAGAGCAACATTAGTGACTTCCTCCTGGGGGATTCCGAGACGTTCCAAGGCCAGTGAGTCGATGTATTTCCTCCAACTGCGCCGTGGTCTGCCCCGGGGTCTCCTCCCAGTGGGACGTGCATCGAGGACCTCCCTAGGGAGGCGCCCGAGAGGCATCCTAACCAGAGGCCCGAACCACCTCAACTGACTCCTTTCCTTATAGTTTAGTGTATATTCTCTGTTTGGGGCAACATTTCTCTATGGTTGAGGGCTATGTTATAATATAGAGTGTGTCTGGGTTGTTTCTTTTAGGTGATTATAACATTTAAATGCAGTCTCTTCTTAACTTTAATACTGAGTGGTATTGACCTAATTCTATCAAAAAAACTATCGTAGCCAAAACGTGATGGTTCGGTTTCCAAGTCAACAGAGATTTAATTGAAGGAAGCTGAAAGCTGTGACAGTTTCCACATTTTGTTTGTATAAATGAATATGATCAAAGAATGATCGAACAATACCAAGATATAATATAGCTGCTCTGTTGATTGAATTATTAATCACACCCCTATTAGAGTATGTTTGTATCAATCACATCATTTGGGTAGTTTTATATTAATAATAATAATAATTATTATGTTTATATTATTATTATAATAATTGTTATTATTCAATCCCATTTAGTAGTAGACATTTGTCACTGTGGTATTTGTCACTGTATTGATGTTCTCTTGCTACCCAGTCTCACCCCAACACGGTGAAATAGCACGGAATAGCAATTCCGTACATACACGCACACGACTAGAAAACCCCAAAATGACGGAGGGGCGAACTTGAGCCACAGGAGACACCACCGAGCGGCCCTAAAGGGCCGTGAGTTGCCGTGTCGAGCGTTGTGAAGTTCGGTAGAGCCCACTCAGCCCTGTCCGAGTTGTAACCTCATATGGACAGAATAGTAAATCATGTCTTTGCATTTACCCATTCCAACTAGGAGTAAAGTAAAACTTTATAAAGCATACATTGGCGAGGAAGGAAAGAAATAATGAGGTGATGGTTAATAATGTGCTTTTACACAACAACATAAAGGTTTACAGAAAACAGTTCCAGCCGCCAAGAGCGAACCACTCAGAGTCTAACTGCACCGTTCCTGCTGTGCGCTTTTATTAAAACCTGAGTGAATTCACATCTAGGTTATGTTGTTATTGCTCCATTTGAATATGCAGAAGCATGCAGCAGCGTACAGGGTGGGCAATTATAGATGATGGCTTTTTAGTTTGCCAAACATTTTGGTTTGTCAGAAAGAGAGATTTGATTTTTGAAGGTGAATTAAGCCCGATTAACCCATTTTGGGCGGGAACCACTTTTGGTGTTAGCATTATGTTATGCTTTAGCTATTGAAAAATAGCAGATCTACAAGCTCATAGCGCGCCACCGAGTGGCGCGCTACGAGCTTGTCGGTCTGCTATTTTTGAAAAGTTGGGGGTCAGGGGTGGGGTGGGAGAAGGGGAGCAAGCTAACTGTACCTGTATGTGTATGTCCTGTGTGTTTGTACTGTATGTCATGTTGTGTCTTTAGTACTGTGTACTTGCACTGCTGTATTGTTTGTATTTTTTATGTATAGGACCCCCTCGAAAACGAGATGCGACATCTCAAGGGGCCATCCTCTCAATAAAGTTCAAAGTTCAAAGTTCAAAAATCAAAGAACGACTGACATAGAAACATAGCTTTTTCAGAAAACTGTCAGGATATAGAAGACATTTTTAGAATCTGATATCAGGTCAAAATGGGTTAAGTAGGCTACGTGTTTCCTCGCTGAGAATAGCACTCCTATACAAGCTCCCAATGCGTCGCACATGCACCGCTGTACGATGGGACATAAATTAAGCATTAGCCTCCGCTGGAAGGTAATGTGCAAATGGTGGTGCTCAATTATACATCTCAGAATGTTTGTAGAAGAGGACTTGGGAAGTGAACACTGGAGCTCTCCTCTGTGACTTGGTAATGCAGGCACCGTAAAGACTAAATCTCATACCATAATTGGCTTTCTTGGGTAAGATTTATCGGTTTAATCATTCCACATCATTGTCATCTCTTCATATGCTCCATCTCATTGGTATGGCAGGTGGCTGGTGGCTCCAAAACTATGGAATGCACTTCCGCCGTAGTCTGAAAACTCACCTCTTCAGACTCCATCTGAGCCCGTAGCACTTGCCCTAGCCTTGACGACCTTACAGGCGTATGCAAAGGCTCAATTTATGTAAATTAGATAGCATGTAGACATAGCACTCTATAGTGTATACGCATAGTTTAATTATATAGATATTCCACTGTTCTTAGTTTACGTATGATTCTTGAAGACTATTTTTATGTATTTGATGTATTGCCATGTTTTTGTTCTTGCTTACTGTAAATCGCTCTGGATTAAGAGCGTCTACTAAATGCCTAAATTATAAATTGTGCACTCACAAGAAGAAGCAATGTATTTTATTTCTCTTTTTTTTACTTGGGAAATCTTTAATGTGCTTTACTGCACTATTAGAGTGCAGCTGAATCTTTAAAGACTTAAAAGCGCTGAGGAACAATGTGTCACGTCTAATAGGATTGCATGTTGTCCGATTGCCAAAAAAGGTATAAGTGGAATCCATTACGAGAATCTGTCAATACAACATTAATCAGATTACCCTAAACAACTATAGGTGATTATTACAGTCAATTCAAATTATATTCAATCTTGAGTAAAGGGTTTAATGGCATCCTGTATGCGGATGGATTTTCAGCAACCTGATTGCAGATTCTACAAGCAAAAAATGGTCTTCTAAGTAACCTTCCCTGTCCTGAAAAAGTATCAGCAATAGTCTGTGCAATATGTATAATGTGTCTTTGTGGCCTGCATGGTCTCCATTCATTTCTATTAACATGTCAGATGTCATTGGCATCTGACACTGCCTCAGTTTGAAGATAAACGACATTATCAAGATATCTAATCATCACTTGTTCTAACTTCTTCCTTACTTCAGTTATGACTGAACCTCTTTAATTTAATTGTGACCATGATCTCCTCGGAGCAGCCGGAAATGTGGCCGTCATTTTACATTAAATTACATTTGCATTACATTACATTTATTTTACATTAAATCATCAATCATGAACATCTTAGTGCTTATTTTGGGACCCCTTGAAATATCCTCACGGAGTCACGGCCCAAAACACCTAACAATTTAAAGTTGTTTTTTAATTTCTCACCTCACCTCCCATGTCAGTCTCTGTCTCTCCTGCCCAAAGTTAATAGATCTCTGCAAAATGCCAGCTATCAGGCTGACGGACACCGCCTCACCTCTGTGTAACCAGTTGTCACACAGTCCTATGTTTCTCTGTGTGTGTGTGTGTCCTCATGTGTTAAGTATGAGACAGTATGACAGCATGAGAAGGTATGTGCGTGCATGCGGGTGGGTGGGTGGGTGCGTGCGTGCGTGTGTGTGTGCATGAACGCATGTGTGTGTGAATGTGCACTTGTATATGAGCACACATGGGGAACAGTGTGCGTGCACGTGAACATAAGATGTTTGTGTTTATAGGAAGTGAAGGACTGTTTTGCGGGCTAAGGAGCAGAGAGGGATTCTGGGGAATACCAACGAAGTCGCCCTTTTACCAACTCGCTCCGGGCGTACAGTCGGCGGAACTGCTCAGCCTGGCATTCCTAAAGTATAACCTACCGGTAAGTAAATTGTGCTTAAACGGTTAAACCTAACCTTAACCTCAGTAAGACAGTGCCAAAACCTAACCCTATTCCTAAACGTGACCCCAGTAAAACTATGCCTAATCCTGAATTTATTTCTAACCTTATTCTCAGTAAAACTAAATAAATAATACTAGGGTTATAGGTTTAGAGTTGTTTCCTCTCAAAGATAGTGATTGCAGTATATTATGTGTTTTGTGTGCGCATAAAAAGGGTGTGAGGTGCAGGGCTGAGAGGAGAGAGCTAGTAGATTGCATACATACAGAGTAGGTGAAAAGAGGTCGCACAGCCTGGGCCATGGCTCAGTGGTCCAGGCACCTTGGCTGGTAATCCAGTCTGGCAGTGTGCCGCGGGTTCGACTCCCGATCCCGACGGCCTTTACTGCATGTCTTCCCCCCATCTCCTGTCAGCCTACTGTCTGTCCCTCCATGAAAAAAATATAAAATAAAGGCGAAAGCCACAAAAAAAACATATACAAAAAAAAGAGGTCGCACAGGAAATGGAGGGAGGGAGCAAAAGAGACAACACTGCATACAGTTGGGTGCCATTGATATTGTCATTTTCTTTTTGCTGAGGTTTGCGTGATCTGCGCAAAAGGACAGTTAACCCATTTTGGGCGGGAACCCCTTTTGGTGTTTTAAACCTTATGTTATAATTTAGCTATTGAAAAATAGCAGATCTACAAGCTCATAGCGCGCCACCGAGTGGCGCGCTACGAGCTTGTAGGTCTGCTATTTTTGAAAAATCGTGAAAATATTTATTTCAGAAAACTGGAGGATTTAGAAGGATTTTTGAAAATGTTGAGGTCAGGCCTAAATGGGAGGGACAGCGAGTGCATTCTCCGGCAGCGGCAGCAGCCACGGCGCTGCCGCCAATTGCCGACAACAGCCGTGGCAGTGCTTCCTCTGCCGTGGCTGTGTTTCCTCTGCCACCGGCAAAGCCCACTGCTTATGCTAAATGGGTCAAATGATAAGGGACAATATCGGTGGCACCCAACTGTACATATGTGACCTGACCCAAACAGCAGTGGGGCTTTGACAACCTTGCAGGATCATGCAAAGGTTAAAATGTCATTTAGATAGCATGTAATGTAGATGTACTGCATGTACTGACACTTTGACAATTTTTCAATAGCTAAAGCATAACATAATGCTAACACCAAAAGGGGTTCCCGCCCAAAATGGGTTAATGTATGTGTTTTTGTTTTAAATGCACTTGAGCTGGATTGCAAATCAATTTTGTTGTATTGTACAATGACAATAAAGATATTCTGATTCTGATTCTGAGATCATACATGGGCAACTGGTGGCCCGGGGGCCACATGCGGCCCCCACCATCACTGTATGCGGCCCGCAGGTTAATATCGGAATACTGACAAATTATTGATTCCGGCTGTTACAATGTAAACATGACCCACTTTAATTACTTCAGTCTATATCTATATCTATATATATATATGTATGTATATCTATATATCTATATATATGTAGCTTAATGACTAAGTATTAAAATGTTAGTCTTTTTATGTGCAATGTATATTTGTATTTAGTTCATAAAGTTAACTGTAACTAAATGTATTTGAAATGATATAAAAAGGTTACTTTTCAGGATTCCAATGTGGCCCTCTGGAGTGCATGTGGAAATATTGTGGCCCTCTCCATCGTCAAAGTCGCCCACCCCTGACAGACAGATGCCCTGAATATGGTTTCAATGTACAGATTATTACATTTTTTTATATTATACTGTTTGGACTGAGGTTATTGGTTTGCCTATGATCCATCCTAGCTTACTATTTCTACACATTTCATCTGTTACTAGCTTGTGTTTACCTGGCTCACTGTAAATCGCTCTGGATTAAGAGCTTCTGCTAAATGCATACATTGTAAATTGTAAATTGGAGTATCAGAGCAATGCATACATAATAGCATGAAGGGATTACGAGAGACAGCGAGACAGACAGACAGACAGACAGCGAGACAGACAGCGAGACAGACAGCGAGAAAGACAGACACAGACAGACAGACAGACAGACAGACAGACAGACAGACAGACAGACAGACAGACAGACAGACAGGTGCGTGGAACACGCAGAATGGTGCCGTTTAAAAGCCCAAAGAAGAGCAGCACACACAGGGATTAAGCCAGACGTAGCGATGGGAGTAGCGATGAAGTGGAGGGATTGAAAACAGCTGGATAAAGGCACACAGACGGCGTGGATGGTGCCGTGTTTGTTATGGAGGTATAGTTCAGCCAGAGAGAATCTGAGCAGACTTCATTTGAAGGCAATAAAGAATAATAAAAGGTTAAAAAGGTATTATACCTTCTAGTAGAGCTTAACCACATCATACCCAGTGCCATAATAGGCAAACATTCGGCAAAGGTTATTAATATCGTGCTCATACAGCTGGACAGGGAAGAATATTGATCTTTCTCAGAGTTACCACAACTTCCGCAAGCAAATGGAGCTAAATAGAAAGCTCCACCAACTCAGCAACAGGAGTGTGCCATTGTCATGCCAGACCCCTCAACAGTGTTTGTGCCACGTTTGGTGCGGATTGTCCACCTTCAGTGCATGTCCTGTGACTCCTGTCTACAGTATAGTGTCCCTGGGAGCCCCTGATGTAGCGTAGCCCCCAGTGCCTGGGGGCCACACGTGGTTCCTGGTGTAGCTATTCTGATGCCAGTCCCCTAAATATTTGTGATGGTTCTATAGTAACTGTAGCCGCTGTCCATGGTTCTGAAGTAACTGTAGCCGCTGTCCATGGTTCTGTACTAACTGTAGCCGCTGTCCATGGTTCTGAACTAACTGTAGCCGCTGTCCATGGTTCTGAACTAACTGTAGCCGCTGTCCATGGTTCTGAACTAACTGTAGCTGCTGTCCATGGTTCTGTACTAACTGTAGCCGCTGTCCATGGTTCTGAACTAACTGTAGCTGCTGTCCATGGTTCTGAACTAACTGTAGCCACTGTCCATGGTTCTATAGTAACTGTAGCCGCTGTACATGGTTCTGAAGTAACTGTAGCTGCTGTCCATGGTTTTGAAGTAACTGTAGCCGCTGTCCATGGTTCTGAACTAACTGTAGCCGCTGTCCATGGTTCTGAACTAACTGTAGCTGCTGTCCATGGTTCTGAACTAACTGTAGCCACTGTCGATGGTTCTATAGTAACTGTAGCTGCTGTCCATGGTTCTGAACTAACTGTAGCCGCTGTCCATGGTTCTGAACTAACTGTAGCCACTGTCCATGGTTCTGAACCAACTGTTGCTGTAACTACTACTGAAAGTCACTGCTGCTGTCCAGGAGGCCTGTGTAGACAAAAAGGCACTTTTGTATCTAAATAAATAGTTTTTAAAACATGACACTGTAAGGCCTCGGCCTGTGGGATTCCCAGTAGAGGTTTATTCCATAAATGTTCAAGGCCTTACCGCAAATGGTCTATTGCCTTCTGCTCCAAGCATTGTCTTGGGGATTGTCTGCAGATCTAAGATTACATGGAGGGGTACAAGGGGTGAGAAGGTCAGAAACATAAGAAAGGGCTGTGATTTAAAAAACAAACAATACCATTTGAAAATCAATCGTGAACGCCACGGCTATAACCGGTGCAGTGAGGCCAGGAATAGGGGTCATATTTTCTAGTTCTTGTAAGAACCCTAACTGTGTTCGTATGGACAAGTTGGAGCGGTTAACTCTTTGAGAGATGAGGTCAGATCAACATATGGAATGAATTCTGTATTGGCCATCCATATATGGAGATCTAAAGGTGGCAGCAGGTGCAGTGTCCTGAGTGTACAGAGTTTGATGAGGCCAGATGAGGTCAGATGAACATAATGGAATGAATTCTGTATTGGCCATATATGGAACGTGTCACAAGGCGTGACGGACTGACTGACAGGATTTAGTGTGACTGACTGACAGGTTTTCATAGTAAACTGCGAACTACAGTCGCAACAAAACACTAAGGAGAAACGGCAGCAGTGAATAACAATAACTCTTCTATAGGGTTTTTTTGGGCCAGTTTTGTAAAAGAAACCAGTGATTTAATGGATGGTGTCAGGGCATTCCACATGCTCCACATTCTACATATCCACAACATGTACGCTGCATGTAATATTAATACACGCTTGAATATCACATGAGGATTTGAGCTTGATTTTTGCACTTTGGATTTGTGACAGAAGGAAGAGTACAGAAAGTAACATGTTAGCTATAAAATGTACAGTACATTGAGATGTCATGTTCAAGTCTTAACCCATTTTGGGCGGGAACCCCTTTTGGTGTTAGCATTATGTTATGCTTTAGCTATTGAAAAATAGCAGATCTACAAGCTCATAGCGCGCCACCAAGTGGCGCGCTATGAGCTTGTAGGTCTGCTATTTTAGAAAAATCAAAGAACGACTGACATAGAAACATACCGGTAGCTTTTTCAGAAAACTGTCAGGATGTAGAAGACATTTTTAGAATCTGATCTCAGGTCAAAATGGGTTAACCTATAATACATTTTGTGTGAAATTATTCCTCAGCCCGGGAAATTATTTCTGGAGGAAACCCGATCAGACTGGAGTCAAATCAATCTTGTTCAGAGTGAAACGGTGTGGCGTATGAATAATGGCAACGCTCCGTCTTCAACAGTACCACTAAAACTAACTGCCCTATGGCGGGAAGCGGTGCTGCTACTGGTTTTACATAACAACATGCACAAAAAGACCAAAAAGGCAACTGACAACATAACCTTTGAATACCAGCTGTCCACTCGAGATTGAGACATGTAACAAAACTCCCAAGCATCATGCAGCCTGCCTGCATGATGCTTGTTCCCCTGGCGGCATTTGGCTTATTCATGAAGGCCAATCCTTCCCAGCAGGGCACCTGACCTGCCCACGTGAATGCTAATGACCACAGAACGATAGGGCCGCGAGTTCACTTCACCTCAGCAACCGAAAACAGAAGGCTTTTGGACGATGAAAATATCAGTGAGTCTAGCGTGTTGTTGACACCAGGAGCGTATTTACAATAGAGGGTATGCGCATGCATAAAGTGAAGTCGTTTAACATAATTGAATGCAATCGGATTGACTTTTCTGTTTGGATGTATGGGCTGTCAAGGCCAGAAAAGTAGTTTTTTGCCACTCAGTAGGCGTGCCCGCATAACTTCCGGGCTTCTCTATAGAGGCAGGGCAGGCAGCTGCCTCCCCAACTCCCCAACAAAAAAGAGAGACAAAACCCCCCCACCAAACCCGCAAACTATTAGTGGGCAGCGGATTGGCTCTTTGCCCATTCAGATGCTAGCTCCGAAGCTCCCTCGCCCATATAGGAATGCAAATTTCTGCTTTTGTTTGTCTCATGGGGGGGTTGGGCCATCACCTACAGCCTACTGTACGCCTGGCAAGTACAGTCTGAAAACCTTTAGTGTTTCTGATTGTGCGGGGGGGTCCGCGGGGGTCCGTGGTGACACGACACATCTTGCCTCCCCAAAATGTGATTCCTGGAAACGCCACTGGTTGACACAATTCAATTCAATTCAATTCAATACAATTCAATTCAATTCAATTCAATTCAATTCAATTCAATTCAAAGGAGCTTTATTGGCATGAGATGTTTATATTGCCAAAGCAAGTGTCAAAATACAATGAAAACCGTTGAAAATACAGTTGGAGGGGGTACAGCATTTTGTCACATTACATCATTAGGCTATATACATGTACAGGGTATAAAGCTTTTTTGAAACAAATAGCATTTTTTCTCAAGACTATTTAAATAGTAAACAAAACAAACCTCAGATTTAAGATGTGTTTAAAGGTAGTATCTCTGTTTAAATGTGCAGTATACAAGGTCTAGCGTAGTGTTTGCACATAATTGTTGTATTTCACACAAGGATCAGACAACACACCCCTATAACCACTCCCCTCGCTCCCGGGGGTCCTGCGGAACCAAATTCCTTTTATTTACCTGGGAAAGTAGTGCAGAGACATAAGTGAAATATGAAAAGGGGAGATAAAGAGAAGAGAGGAAGAGAAAGGGGTCGTGGGGGTCTGAGGGAAAACAAGTGGGATAATGACAGTTGTTGTGCTTGTTTTGTATAGCCTTAATCCATTTAGACCCGAGGACGCATCTGTGTCATATTATAGCTTTTAACCCATTCTGGGCGGGAACCCCTTTTGGTGTTTTAACTAAGCATTATGTTATACTTTAGCTATTGAAAAATAGCAGATCTACAAGCTCATAGCGCGCCACCGAGTGGCGCGCTATGAACTTGTAGATCTGCTATTTTTGAAAAATCGTAAAAATGCGGCACAAATCTTTGAATATATATTCTTTCAGAGCGAACGTTTTTTTTAATTTCGACGTCAGGCCTGAATGGGTTAAGACAGCGATGAGTCACGCAGGGCGAGCAGGGTCCTGACTCACCCTGGAGGAGAAAGGACACAGCCCCCGCTGGACGTTCTTCGTTCGGTCACTGCCGGGCTTTTGGGGCACTAGCTCCTGCAAGGAGTCGGACTGAAGACGTCATAGGTCTATATTTACATAGACATACGCAATGTACGCTGCTACCACGCCAGCGCCATAATGAGGCACGTACGGAGATGCCTGTTTATGGACATTAAACCATTTAGGCCTGACGTCGAAATTTAAAAAATGTCTTCTAAATCCTGACAGTTTTCTGAAATGTCTATGTCAGTCAAAAATGGCCGCCGACCCCCATCTGAAAATACCGTATGTTGTTCCAGGAACCCCTCAGAAGCAAAGATTTGAGTTAAAAACATTCGCTCTGAAAGAATATACATTCAAAGATTTGCGCCACATTTTCACAACTTTAAAAAAATAGCAGACCTACAAGCTCGTAGCGCGGCACTCGGTGCCGCGCTATGAGCTTGTAGATCTGCTATTTTTCAACAGATAAAGTTTTAAAAGAATGGTTAAAACACCAAAAGGGGTTCCCGCCCAGAATGGGTTAAGGGAGGGAAGCAACTAAGGCTTGTATAAGAGCTCTCTGCGGCTGGCTGTTTATTTCTGTATCCACACGCCGTGGGGGGAGAGGAGAGGCACCGTGTCAGACGTGACTGACAACAACCTCTGTCTCTTGTTCTTTTTCTCCCTGTGGTTGTTGACTCTCTGCCTGGCTCTCTCACCTCCCATCACACGCACAGTCTGCACTTTCCTCTCTCTGTCTCGCTCTGTCTCTCTGTCTCCCTCTCTCTCTCTCTCTGTGTGTGTGCTCCTGAGCTATAATGAAATTCATTACTGTTACAGATAGGAGAGTAACACTCTTTAAGAGATCTGTGTAGAAAAATCAATCACAGGCAGGCTGTTGCAGCTTGTGGAAAGTTCTCTCTCTCTCTTTCTCCCCCCTCAGTCTAACTCTATAGATGTGGTTGGTGTCTATGTGGCCTCAACAAGCCTGCATGGTATTTGTCAGAAAGGGGGATTTCTTTGCCTCTGCAAGATGACACCCGCAGTGTCCTTGGGTCACCTCTTTATTATGTGCCTCGGGGTAGGCAACTACTGCCCACAATAACCGATAAACCAGAGTGTTATGGCACCTATTTGCTTTGAGGCGGGGAGGCATGTGTCGCCACCTTCATTGATTCCTGATGTAAGAAAGCAGGAAAAAGCCGCAGCCACCAAGGTCACGGCCCGACTGCCTCCTTATGGGACAAGACTGGCGAAGAAAAACTAAAGACGAGGGATCCAAGACCACTGGCCTTTGTTTTCAGAGATTAATGTTCGAGACGGTACAGCACATCGAAAACAGCAGCTCTACAAGCTCACAATGTGTCGCAGCTACTTGGGTGTAGTTGGTAAATGGTGCATTTATATAGCGCCTTTATCCAAGGCGCTTTACATAGATTGTGCATTACATTCACCCATTCATACACACATTCATACACCGATGGCAGCGGAAACCATGCATGGCACCAACCAGCACATCAGTGTCAGTGTCTTGCTCAAGGACACTTCGACACTAACTCTGGGGGAGCCCGGGTTCGAACTGGCAACCTTGCGATTACCATCCAGACACTCTACCCCTGAGCCACCGCCGCCCCATAGTTGGAATAAAGCGCCCAGTACAATTGCTCATCTTGCTCATCTGCGACGTGAAAAGCCTGGTCACAACCTAAGTTTAAACGCGGGAGTGTCGGGCCGGAACATCCGTCAGATGCAGTATTTCCCCCGGATAAGATATTTTTCGACCAATCACAAGACTTGTTTCATACACATCAAATGTAAACAGATTTGTAAAGCGTCAACGTCGTTTCCTTGAGCGGTATTCTTCCGCCAAATTCCAGAAATGCACTCTACAGCGTAGGTCTTGCCCAGCGTGGTACAACTGTGACTAAGGTCAATGCACTCTACAGCGTAGGTCTTGCCCAGCGTGGTACAACTGTGACTAAGGTGCACTCTACAGCGTAGGTCTTGCCCAGCATGGTACAACTGTGACTAAGGTCCACTCTACAGCGTAGGTCTTGCCCAGCGTGGTACAACTGTGACTAAGGTCCACTCTACAGCGTAGGTCTTGCCCAGCGCGGTACAACTGTGACTAAGGTCCAGTTTACTAAGAACAGGAGCCCACGGTTAAAGGCTCCATGTGGATTATTTTGTGCAAAGGTCCCCAATACTCGCTTAATTTACCTTTTTAGTTTTGTGAAGATTGGCTTTGTTTTCTGCAGTATGATTTGCTATTGTTTTGGAATCTTGAAATATCCATGAAATGTATTATTTTGTGCACTTTGTTCACTGCATGGTGACAGATTATTAGTTGATGATGTGGCAACATGACATTCACGAGAACAACCTAATGTCACGGGGACTGTTGCTCAGGGTCGTCTCGTACGAATGATTCGATCATGAGAGTAACCTATTATTCTATCGGTGAACACGTGCAATCATCACACCACTATGCCCACATTAATAAATACAGAAATAAGACCAAGAAAAGCCTCATTGTTTGTGTATAAAAAAAGCACACTCTACTGCAGCAGCAGCAGCACAAAACCACAGTAATGGTTGTCGGGTGGCAATGATAGCTGAGCTAAAGTTTTACAGAGACAGACAAGATCACACAAACCAGCCACAGCCGACTGATTGAATAATTAATATGCTTGTACTCTGCCCATTGAATTCAACCACTTAATACGGAGCTAACCAGGCTCCCACAGGGCTCTGTGCATGGTCAGGCCCTCTTTGCCCTCTACATCAAATCTCATATAATAGCAAGGTTTTTTGCTGAATGTTCGCTCCAGAGTAAGTATGCCAGGGTTCATGTGGTTAAATGTCATAATAATCAATAACTCACGTGAGTTTTCCAGCAGGGGTTTGAAAACATTTATGCCATATTGGACATAAAAATGCCATATCGGTATCGGTTTGGTCTCAAAATCATCCAGATTATTTTCACAGATAGATGACGTAATTATAATGTGACCGTCAATGGCTTTGTACTCACAGAGCATCCAGTCTGCCTCTCTCCGTCGCTTTTGTTTGTGTATTTCTAATGTTTGAAGGCAGCAGAGGCATTTTTCAAAAATTGTCTAGTACCTCTATAGTCGAGAACAAAAGCCCAATTCTTTCAACCTCGGTGCCACAATAATCTCAAATGTGAAAACCCTCGTTACTAACACTCACAACAATGATGTATCCAATACGCACACATCAATAGAGGATAAACACTGCTTATACAGTAGAGCCTGCAGTTTCTAAGCTGTACTTCCACATGGCCGTTTTGATTAATTATTTTAATCATGTTTTTATGTCTTTGTGATGTACTGTTTGACTGATCTCTGCAGTTCTGGCCCAATATCGTGCCACGCTCCTTTGGGATGCAGTGGAGTAACCCATTCCTCTACGGTATTATAGCCGTTTTCTGCCGAAACATAATCGGCATAGTAAATCAAGGCAAGTGTCGAAAGGCTCGCATACGACCAGGCATATATAGGTTTGAAGTGGCGGAATGGCACTGCACGCTTTAACTCCTTAGTGCCACGTTTAATTTAATTTAGCCGCTTCCGTGCCACGCTTTTCAGCCGCCGAGCTCTTGTTTTGAAGAGCCACCAGCTGATTTGATGAACCGGAAGTAATAATGAATCCTTTCCGGGGGAAAGCCGGGAGATACTTTGGTTTTCATCACAAGAGAGTGTGGACGGAAAATAACCAATGCCGTCACCAACGCCGGAAGCAAACCGTTGCCGGGCAACGGAGACGCCAATAACCAGTAGAAATAATTCTAGCGATGCTGGGTGCATTATAAACTATGAGGTCGTTCGATGTCGTTCGATGACTTTTATAAAAGGTCGACCAATGTCGCGCTAGGCATAGAATGCGCAGTCCCCTCCGAACAGTCCTTGGAACGCCATTCCTTTGAGATGATGACAAGGCGTTTTCTCATTTATTTCCATCAGAAATGTTCCCCACAATCTGACCCCCCCCCCAACACCCCCCCCCCCCCCCCCTCCCCATTCCGTTTCAAACAGCTTGTCTGAGCCAAATGACCCCTCTGCTTTTCAATAACTTGTGCCTGTAAATGTGCGATGCAGAGCGCGCATGTCTTATCGTCTGTACGCTAAATAGGGTCCACGCCTATCTGTCACTCTCCCTGCTTACCGCTCACCCCCGCCGACTCCTGGGACAATCGCTGGAGTTTTTGGGTTCGCCGTTTGTCAGCTCCCTCCGTCAAATCCCCAGAGTGCTCTTGGGAGTCGGAAAGCTAAAACTATAAATCTTCTTTTAAAGCCCATTGTGAGGCTGATGATAAGAGTGCAAGACAAGCAATGATGTAAAGTTGTCTTTCTTTATTTCTTTTTGCTTCCGATGGGGGGGAGCGATCACTGGCATTAAACTGTACTTCACTGACAACACACCTAACAGCCTCATGTGATTTTAGTCTTCATCAAAAAAACAACAGAACTCTTCATAATAGCATGAAAAAGATATAATGGAGTTGTAAGGACAGACATTATGTTCCGTCTACAGTGAGTGGATGGTGACTCAGAGAAAAGTGCTGTGAATTGACCCAGGGCCATATTTTCTCTGTGATTTACATTAACAGCTCAGTCAGACTCGGGATGTCACTGTGACCTGTCCTAGATTAGTATGTGACCTCCTGCTACAGTAGCACATTTCCGTCTTTCCATCCCTTTTATCAAGTTGGATGACGCACGGCGCGCGCGCACACACACACACACACACACACACACACACACACACACACACACACACACACACACACACACACACACACACACACACACACACACACACACACACACACACACACACACACACACACACACACACACACACACACCTTATCATCATCCCCTTTACATTTCATCAATGGTTGCAGATGAAACACGGCAGGGCTCAGACAGACACATGCCGTCCTTCAGTGCAGTGGGTAGTTTATGTGCTGCTTTCCGGTCCACGGCGCCACAGAAAGAAGCAGGATTTACTATTCCTATTGATGTGGTCGGCCATCGTTTCCCCAATTTCTCCTTCCCTCTCCATAATTCTCCGCCACGGCCGTGTCTTTTACAGGTTCAACTGATGTCACAGCATGCCAAAATCAACGCTGATCCCATGATGCCTTCACTGGCTTACAGGTGCTGCCAGCGTCCAATTCAAACCATTGGTGATGATGACCTTTGTAGCGAACCCAAGCCAGAGAATGGTGAAGCGTACTGATGTTTGCAGAAGGTTTATTTTTTACCTTGTTCCCGTTCTAGCTGGGTGCTAAGATAAAACTGTTGCTGCTGCTTGCCTCAAGCCTTTTCTTCTGATTCTGAGCAGCCAGGTGAGTGCAATATTACTAATCAAGGAAACCCCCAGTGGAAAGTTACCAGGCTCTCAGCCTCACACTGAACTCAAAACCAAAAAAACCCTTCAAAATAAAAGTATGACACATGTTGCATGCAAATAATTACAAAGAATAAATACAGTGCCTTGGGTCATTTACAACCTTCAAGGCAAGCAAGGTCATGCATGGCCTTACCCTTTAGGACATGGTGCACCCCTACAGCCTCTCCTGCGTGCTTAGATCATCTACCACAGGACGTCTGTCACTCTCCTTACCCTCTAGCCTGGGAAGCAGACGGAAGTGCCAGTGCAAAGATAATTGGCCCAGCATGCAAGGCTGTGGCTCAGGAGGTAGAGCAGGTCGTCCAATGATCCGTGGGTCGGCGGTTCGAATCCCGGCTCCTCCTGTCCACATGTCGAAGTGTCCTTGGGCAAGACACTGAACCCTACATTGCCTCCGATGAGTTGGTCGATGTGAGCTTTGCCGCCATTGGTGTGTGAATGTAGGAAGTGAGGACGCTGGCGTCGACTGTTCGCCGCTTCACCTCCCAATGTATGAATGAATAAACCATTGTAAAGCGCTTTGAGCACTTGGAAAAGCGCTATAAAAATTGCAATTCATTATTATACACTCAGGTATGCTCCAGTATGCAGCTGCACAGTATGTTGTTACTTGTTCACACATGCTATGTGTCATTTAGACAGACAGCATATACCGTTTCCACAAATAAATGCTGTTATTTACGCTAGATACAGTATGTATTGACAGATGCTAGGTTTTGCTGTTTACCCGATATCTTAGTTACTTAATTGAGATCTTTGCTCACTTTCTAAGTCACTCTGGATGCTGCTAAATGCTTAAATCTAAATTATAAATTGTAGAAGTGCAAACAGCCTACAGCCAAATAGCATCTGTCTCCTCTCTATAATTAGTCTCGCTTTGCCAGACTGTTGCCTCTCACAATTTTCAAATGCTTCCGTCATACATACAGTCATACAGAAAAATACAGAAAAGATACATACAGAAAAATATAAAGCGGAAGTGAAGCCTCCTCGCCACTTCCGTTTCGTCTTTACAGTCGCGCAAATGTATCCTAATGTAAATAGAAATCATCTAAGCAAATAGCATGTGGCTTAGCTGAAAAGGAAATACAAAAATGAAATGTAAAGATATTTTAAAATATATTTCCGTGAACGGAAATGGCAGCTTCCTTACTTGGAGGTGTCCATAGTCTTCCACAGTCTATTCAGAGATTGTGGAATAGCTGTGGCTACGCGAGACTACCCTAGAATGAAAGCTGCAGCGTCCATAACACAGTACAGTAGACAACATGCTACTGTCTCGGAATTCACATGCAGCGAAAGGTTGTCTTGCATTTTGACTTGCATCATCTTAGAGATGATGCACCTTGTCACATGATCATACGCGGGTCTGTTTAACGAGCGGGGTGCGTGACTCCCCCCCCCCACCCCCCCACACTGAATATGCATGAATGCCACACACACACACACACACACACAGACACACACACAGACACACACCAACACACACACACGGATGTGCGGATGTGTCAGTGATTTTCCTTTCCTTCAAGAGTCATAATCATAACTGCTGATTTATTACAATGGTGGAGCAGCAGAGCTTCATGATTACCCAAAGCACATCATATTCCACCATCCATAATTAACCCCCCCACACACACACACACACACACACACACACACACACACACACACACACACACACACACACAGCACCCCAGATGTAATATTACTTGAGATGCTACGACGCTTGACGTCTCGAACCCACAACCCCCCCCCCCCCCCCCCCCCCACGCCCCACATTCCAACCTGACGGGGACGGGGGGACGGGACGCCGCCTATAGCTGTCAGTTTTCATCTCGCCACCTTGATTTATTTTTGAGACGTTATCTGAGTGTTTTCCATAATTCCATAACAGTGTCCCCCTCTTTACACTGGTGGCGTACAGTATATATAGATGAGGCATTTATAGACTTCCATGCGGGGCCTTTCAGCTTCATATAAAATCTATCGAGCTACAGATTTAACTTAAAGACATGCATGATTAATGGAGGCGATCGATCGAGGGCTGCCGTGCAATAACACGGCAATAACACAACTTCACAAGTCACAGGCATGCACGCAAGGAGCAAGGCATGCACAAAGGCTGAGCTGTGCGTGCGTGCGTGCGTGCAAGGCTAGCAGGGAACACGCGCGTGCACGGATATGGAGATACGGGCGAAAGTACAATATCTGTCTCTGAGATGTAGGAGCAGGAGTAGGCCTAAAAGTATTGCAAATAAGAATTAGTAAAGTGAAGTAAAAAATACCTCAGTTAAGTACACTTGTGCGTGCGTTCGTGCATGGGATGAAATCCTCTCTCTTATTAAGAGCGTTTCAAGGTAGCCCTTTCTGTTCCAGTAGGCCTCTATAGTATTACCAAGGGAAGGGTTTATTGCAGAGGAAGGAGACCAGTTTACCATGTTGATAATTAAGCCCGCTGTTCGGGGGTGGCGAGCGCGTGCCCCCGACCGACCCCTGCCTGACTCCGTGCCATCTGTCTGGGCGAACAGGCTGTCGAGTCGGGGGAAGAAGTGACACTCACGGCGTTGTTTGTCAGGAAACAATGAGCCAACGTTGGCCCAGAACAGCACAATCAACAAAACACTTGACGAAACACAAAAAGAGGATAATGATGACAAACAAAGTTGTCAGCCTCTCAGACGGTGCAGGGAGCAGAAGTGCGTCGGTGGATAATTTCCCCGCGCCCCCATTCCGACGCTGAAGAACACCTGTAGTGCCTTGTTGTGGGGGATTGTATACTGTAGTATACTGTATTGTAGGCTAAATTATATATTCATGAGAAAGTGCTGAAACTATAGGCTTTTTCCCCCTGTCCTCCTGTGGCTTCAGTTGGATGTTTCCAGCCGGAACGAAGCAGGTGGCCGTTCACTTTGTTCCCGTCGCGCCGCAGCCCGTTCGCACCATGCTATTTTATCGCGAGGTAAATTGTAAAAAATACGAATGCATCTTTATATGCCAGTCGTCCAGTCCAGGGGTGGAAAAAAAGTATACACACATTGTTTATTTAAACCATTCTGGAAGGGAACCCCTTTTGGCGTTTTATTATTATTTTTCTTCTATTATTTTTTATCCCACGATTTTGTAACCCATTTTTTTTCACCCCTGTGTCAATTATCTAATGTGATCCTGGGCTCTACACACCCTCCGCCAACCTAGTCCCCATATATGGGGGACATGGGGAGAGCAACGGACTTGAACTCATGCTTCCTTCATGCCTGAGTGTCCAAGTTTCTCCTTTACAGCTGACAGGGGAGAGTTTCCCTGGCTGGACGTAGCGCGTGGAAGGAACACGTTATTCCAACCAGTTCCTTTCCCCTCCATCAGGCGCCCCGGCTGGCCAGGGGGAGGCTTTTGGTGTTTTAAACCATTATGTTATACTTTAGCTATTACATTTTTTTTTTTCAAATATATATATTCCAAATTTGCACCACATTTTCACAATTTTTCAAAAATAGCAGATCTACGACCTCGTAGCACGCCACCGAGTGGCGTGCTACGAGCTTGTAGATCTGCTATTTTTGAAAAATTGTGAAAATGTGGTGCAAATTTGGAATATATATTCTTTCATTTTTAACATTTTTAACTCAAATCTTTGCTTCTGGGGGGGATCCCTGCAACAACATTCAGATAGGGGTCGGCAGAAATTAAATAGTTTGAGCACCACACATAGAAACATGGGTTTTTCAAAAAAGTAAATTCAATTAATTAAGTTAATTAAGTATATGCCACTGCCGTCATCTCTCTGCCGGACGGAGATCAATCCCATGCGGAGGAGGAAGGAAACAAATTAAGCAATACACACAAACACATGGAAATACATATCTGCCATGCTGCGCCACCCGCCTTGTATCCATCGATGGGTCCTGGATGCATGGGAGGCCTTAGGGTGCTCATATTGCCTCGTACCCATCGATGGGTCCTGGATGCATGGGGGGCCTTAGGGTGCTCATATTGCCTCGTATCCATTGATGGGCCCAGGATGCATGGGAGGCCTTAGGGTGCTCATATTGCCTCGTATCCATCGATGGGTCCTGGATGCATGGGAGGCCTTAGGGTGCTCATATTGCCTCGTATCCATCGATGGGTCCTGGATGCAGGGGGAGGCCTTAGGGTGCTCATATTGCCTCGTATCCATCGATGGGTCCTGGATGCATTGGGAGGCCTTAGGGTGCTCATATTGCCTCGTATCCATCGATGGGTCCTGGATGCATTGGGAGGCCTTAGGGTGCTCATATTGCCTCGTATCCATCGATGGGTCCTGGATGCATGGGAGGCCTTAGGGTGCTCATATTGCCTCGTATCCATCGATGGGTCCTGGATGCATGGGAGGCCTTAGGGTGCTCATATTGCCTCGTATCCATCGATGGGTCCTGGATGCACGGGAGGCCTTAGGGTGCTCATATTGCCTCGTATCCATCGATGGGTCCTGGATGCATGGGAGGCCGTAGGGTGCTCATATTGCCTCGTATCCATCGATGGGTCCTGGATGCATGGGAGGCCTTAGGGTGCTCATATTGCCTCGTATCCATCGATGGGTCCTGGAGGCATGGGAGGCCGTAGGGTGCTCATATTGCCGAGGCATGAATGGATGGCCGGCCGACGGGAAACATCACATCACTGCAGCCAAGACGTGTTCAATGTCTTCCTTCCCCTATACCCATGCAGGCAGCCCCTCCCCCAGGCAAGCTGTGAGCTGTGGCAACTGATACTCTGTCACCGTTGGGTCAATACGGCCCACGCACACGCACAGTCGCACACGCGCGCACACACACACACACACACACACACACACACACACACACACACACACACACACACACACACACACACACACACACACACACACACACACACACACACACACACACACACACACACACACACACACACACACACACACACACACAGCACCCCTCGTGGCGCCTTACTCAGTCACCTTTTAATTACAAGCTATTAATATTTAACCCATTTTGAGCGGGAACCC